>NC_079368.1:8660000-9260000 GCF_021018895.1 Seriola aureovittata
AACCAAAATGAAGCAGCACAGAATGATTATGAGTAAAATATATAATTTGAATAAATATATTTTATTTCATGCTATAAAATAAATTCATAAATGGCAATAGATACAACATCAGCTCTAGCTAGCTTCATTTACTTCATAGTTGTACAAAACAGTAGAGTTCTGAGGTTCACAGTTGGGTTGTGAGGTTGTGTGTAGAGTGGACAAAACAGGAGTTGGGGCATTTCTACTGCCATGGTTCAGTTCATGGTCTCCAGTGCTCCTCAAGCTTCAGCTCTGTGGAAAACATGGGCTCATTGAGACCTTGAGGCAGAATGCTTGGGAACCACTGACTGAGGACTTGTTTCCCCACCTGAAGAGAAGTGCACAATTATACTATGGACATAAGATGTATGTCCAATGAGACCACTTTTAACACTATATACCCTGAGTTCTAAGTTTGTTTTTTTTTTGCCTTGTCACCAAATACATATGAGCCAGAGACATTATAGTGCAGAGTTAAGGGAGTTGTAAAAGGAAAAGGGACGATAGCTTGGATGAAAACTTCCCCTCTGTTCCTGAACAACTACAACTACAGTCTCACCGCCTGAGGAGCCAATGGAGATCACTGAACCTCAACATGACAACGGACAGCCCGCTCCTAAACAGTGGCTATATAGCCCAAAATCCCTTTCATTATTTGACACAGCTGGAGGTGAAACTCTGAACAGTGCCACTGAGTTTGATGACTGAACCACGCGCTCAGTTTTTGTGTTGCAGTTTACTGACTACCACTGGATTTTGACAGGCATTTTGAACACCAGCAAGCAACACCACATTTTCATTTATATATATTTCCTGAAGAGGAAGTCAACCTGTCCAAAGTTTCAGAAAATATATAAAAACAAATCAATATCAAATTGTCCTGGTCCTACTTCAATTCAACAGCTCCCTGACATTCAGTTTGTTTGATATATGACAGGCCAATATTTCAATAGGCTTGATGATCCCAATACACCGCTTTTAAAAAGGTTATTGCTGTTTTCATAATACACAGTGGATAGAAACTGACAGAAAAGCTATGGAAGACTTAAGATTTTTTTCTAAGCCTGTATCAGTGTTCGTAAACTACCTGAAGTGAGTTTATTATAAAAGGAATAGGACGAGCTGCAATTTCAAAAAAGTAGTCTGACAGCCTTCCCTGTAAACACTTCCTTTTGATTACTTGTGGCCCATAATGCATCTCCTGTTCCTCTCAGAGGTGTGGAACTAAGAGTTGACAAAGAGTCAATTCGAGTGTGTGTCAAGTTCAACTGGTTCTGTAGATGTGTACTATCACATAAGTAACTATAGTTCATGAAAAGCATTAAACAATTTCCTCTCCATTCGCTTATGATGAAGACATGGACTTGTTTACTCATTTGATAAGAAAAAAAAAAAAAAACCTGACTAGTCTAAAAGCACCATTTAAGGGGAGAAGGTCCCTACCAAAGTGATTGAGGCCATTATAGCTGAGTCCCTTAAGGGTAACTACACTAGACTTCCTGGATGGAATTGGTATGTAATATCAACAAAAAACCATAAGTGCACAATCGATGACACGAATACAAGAAAACTCAAGTTAAAAAATTATCCATTGGCAATTTTATACAATTTTGTGGTTGAGCGACGTGCAATTCATCTACAGTATATGAGGGTAAGCTTCTTTTTTTTCTCTTTTTTTTTTTTTTTTTTTTTTTTTTTAAATCAAGAAATATTAAGTTAATTATTAGCTAAATACCCAGACAGCTGTTCCCCTGCCAGATGCTCCGAAAGAACAGGGAGGAAGTAGATTTGTGTTTCTCATGCATCTCCTTCCTTCATTTAAATGCCTACAACTACAGTACATTGCTAAGATTGTCCTCAGTGGCTGGAGAGGAGAGGAGAGGTGAGGAGGGATACAGTATAGTCTCTGAACATGGGGGCAATGGCTCGCAGGGGAATAAGTCTGCCTCATTTGATTGTAATCAATTGCTACAAAATCAATTAAATCTTAAAATCAGTTTTCCATCCCATGACCAAAAAAACTGAATCAAATGTTAAAAAGCAACAACAGGGGGCACAACTAAAAAATGGACAAGAATAACATGAATTAGTTTCTATTCATTCTTGGTACCACTTTACATAAATGATGTGGCCATAGTTTGTTATAATCTCTCTATTCAATCCATTTAAAAATGAAAGAGGCACAAGAATCTAAGTGCCAGAATCTAACATGTAAAGCTTGTGGCAAGGCACTAAGTTTAAGATGCCACTTTTTGTGAAGTATTCTCTCTGTTGTTTACATTGGCTTTAAACAATTACAATTGCACAACTTTTATATTGTCAGCTTTTGTATGGCTTAATATATGATATTATTTATGACTTTGCTGCTTAATGTCTTCTTAGCAAATTGTTCAAATTTTACACAACTGATTGTTATAAGCTGGGAAACGTACATTCCTTGCAAATAGCAATGAACTAATCCTACATTAAATTAAGAACCTATTCTTCTTAATAAGCAGTCAATTATGCAATACAGTCAAAATTTCCTGTTATAAATTACCTATTAGTCTTTGGTGTGAAGTCTTGGCACAAAATTGTTTTAGAAGTTTGTACCTATTACTCACAAAACATTACTGACAATAATGCAAGACAGTACGCATCTCCTCCTTTTTTTCTTGGTGAAGGGAAAGAATCATCACAGGCAGAATCAAACTAGTCAGCGACTGATATTGGCGAGGTCAGATCAGCTGTCAAACCTGCACATCACATTAGCGGCTGACAGAAATATACTTGACTTCGTAAACATTCATCTAAAAAGTACTGTAGAGGTTGACAGACTGTGGCTGATGACGGCCAAAAGTGTTTGTGATAAATCCGTACACAAAAAGATAACGAAAAGCTAGCTATACCGATTTTTGCAAAATTCCCTAAATTTTGGATTGCAATCTTAACTGAGTGAAGTCGATGACAGCACATTCAGTGGAATAAAAAGGACTGCACTCTTGACGAAACATTAGACATAAGCAACAATATTCTCCCACCCACACAAAGTAGAAAATTATATGAAAACTGTAAAATAATCAAACTCAATTTCATTGACACAAATTCAGCATGGACCAGACCGGACAGAATAAAAGCATTTAGCAGGTGCTCTTCAAAAAAGGCAATAAGCAGCTGGATAGCAAACAAGAAAGCAGGACAGCACAAAAAGGACCACCCAGCTGAGCTTTAAATTTGCAGAATATGATCATCAATCAGGCTTTCTAAGTGCCTTTAAGTATTTACTGTGAATGTAGATTATTTTAAATCAGAATGGAAATAAACCCAAGTCTCTATATGCTAAAAACATCCCCAACCCTGATCCCCATGGTTCAAATAATATAGATAAAATACAATGTTGCCATATGTATGACTTGTAGCCGATAGTATTCATGTGATTGCAGAGTCTTAACAAAGTTTACAACATTTTTTTCTCAGAGGTAAAATTGATTCTGTGAAGCAAGTACTACTCTGACACTGCTGCTGCTGCATCAGAATTAAGACAGAGATTAGCACATTTTATCGCTGGAACAGCTCCCATCCCACTAACTCTGCAAAGTGCATAAATACTTTGGATCGCCAGCTACCTATAACATCATTTACCTCTTAGCCTTAATCTAGCTATGCTGCATCTATGTCAACGCCATAAAGTAGGACTGATAAAATAAGTCTGCATTTAACCCCAACCAATGCAGAGAACAAATATCACAGATCAATCGTCCCACCTTAAAAGGTAGGACAAAATGAGAAAAAAGGAAACAAACCAATAGCTCTTCCAAATAATGTAGGAAAACCCATGTCAAAATGGCTGAGATTCCTTTGTTCTTTCTGTTTGCATATTATTTAGACTTGTATACTATAATGTTTTATGTGAACAGATCCAGGGATGTTCCTCCTGTGCTGAGTTGACAACAAGTACTCTTGTCTCGGTTAGGTGGTAAGAGTATTAACCCAGAAGCCTATCTCAGGACAAAACACATACAATAGTTCGGTATAAATCTGCCATCAGAGTATAGAGGAATATAAACGATTTCACTGTATGGACGTAATTCACCCATTACATGGATGACAGCATCTAAAACCACCTTGGCCAACAGAGTGAGATCTCCAGTAGTGATGAGAGATAAAAATCTTTTGTTTTGTAGAACAAACGTTATGAAAGAGCAAAATCATATCTTGAAAAGTATGTAGGGCCATTCTCTTACTCTGTTCTTCGCATTTGCCAAAAACAAACACACAAGTAAGCTAGCAAATTTAATGCACTCCTAACAAAGCACCTTCTTGATCATCATTTTAACCTGGCTGACCGTGAAACAACTGAAAAGGACTTTGTCCCTAATCCATACAATCAGCAAGGAACATTTCCTTTAAGTATCAAGGCTTTGTGTTAATATTCTTTACAGGGTTTGGCAATAAGATACTGTACATATAACCTAAAACGGATTCCAAACGGTGAACACATCTGTGCCTGGTAGGTTCTTGGCTATGAGGTAGAACCTGGTGAGTTTCATTTAAGTTAAAATACTGTCTGTTATGAATATGTAGTTGCATCATGAGGTATTGAACGGATATGTCACACGAAGCTTTGCACTGGCAGAAAAATCATTCCTTGTGAGTAAGTGACCTCCTGTGGCCACATGTGCAAAAACAGGTCAGGTAAAAAGGTGATATGACAAGCATCTTACCAGAGCTTTCACATTATCAATTATTGCAACATGCCTATATAACTCTGTAAATATGTTTTAAAAAACATTGAAAGATAAAAAGAGAAATCAATTAGGGGGTCTTGATTATTCTGACCACCTCAAAAATAGTAAATTGTGACTCCCTTTGCTTGAAAGAATCATATTTCTATAAAGCACCCATTTGCTCTCTGCATTCAATAACTAACTTTCACAAAATTGACAGAAACCCTTGATGCAAGAAATGTCCATAATAGAGGGAGCTGATTCAAAAAGAAAAAAAGTCCTTTAACGTGTGTTGAAATAAACTTTTTTTTTTCTTTTAAAGCTTCCTTAACCTGGACCTAGAAATCACATCTTGATGCTTGAGCCTCCTCTGGACTGCATTTTGAACTTTCCTCCATATCATTGGCTGGTGCCTCTTCTGCATATTGCGCCTCGAAGGCCATCCCCTCAGACGTATCCACTTGGTCCTTCTGACCTGAGCTTCCCTCCGTCCTCTCTGGAGAGTCTATGTGATTGCTGCCCTCTGTTGCTCCCATGTGCTTCTTCCTCAGGTGCTGGTTAAGGGTGCCCTGAAATGGGAAGCATTTGCCACAGATCTGACAGTGGAAGGGCTTGTTGTCTGTGTGGCCACGGATGTGGTACTCCAGCTGGTCTTTTCTTGTGTACTTCTTGCCACAGAATTTGCAAACAAATGGAGTGATTCCCATGTGCAGGCGCATGTGGCGGTCCAGGCTCCCTTTCTGATTGAAGGTCTTTCCACAGTAGATGCAAATGAGTCTCTCATTGTAGGGGTACCACTGGCTCCGTAGGCTACGCTCTCGCACGTCGTTCTCCAACCCTGTGGGTCCCACAGCTGATTCGCTTTCTTCTGAGCCTGGCTTGACGTGACTCAGCACCCCTGCTGGAATGGCCAGAGGGCGCTTCGCCCTGGCTCGCCCACCTCTGTAGCCACTGAGCATGGAGCGGGAAGGACTAGAGCTGCTAAGGTTGACAAAGGACGGGGAGGACAGCCCTGAGTAAGAATAGGCAGCAGGCTGGATGACAGGGCAATAAGAACCCACACTAACAGCCAATACCTGTTCTCCATCCACCAACTCTGTGTGGTAACCATCATCACCAGCTGAAGAGCTATCTGAGTAAGTGGGCCTGTCAGTCTTCTCTATCTTCACGTGCACATCTGTTACTTGCCCATCTTTGCCGATCAGTTCCACTTGCTCTGTCTCTCCCTCCATGGGAGTATCATGCTCTGACACACTATCACTACTGCCACGGTCCGACTGGCCTTCCTCTTGCTGCTGCCGCCCCCGGCCCAAGCCATGTCCTGTTTGACTGTGCCGGGAGTAGTAAGGGGGGGAGATCTGGGTAGGGTTCACAAAGAGGTTGCTGTCATTGACCCCATTCCGGCTGGTCTGCGAGTCGTCTTTCTCTGGGCTGCAGACACTAACTGGGAGGCTGATCTTGGAGTGGATGCTCTCCAGGATTTGGGTACACTTGTCAATGATGGCCTGCATCTGCAGAAAGCTGGCAGCAGTGAGGAAACTGATAATATCCTTGAGCTGCAGGGACATGTGACCTGTGTAGCAGAATGCAAGAAGCTGTTCAAACACCTCGGGGCTTTTGATGACCGAGATGGAAAGGCCACTCATGGTGCTGAGAGCTGAGTGGTCACGAAAGTAGGGTGAACTAGCTGCCAGCACAGCCTTGTGGGCTCGAAATGGCTGCCCTTGAATGTGAACAATGATGTCACACAGCTTCCCTTGCAGCCGCAGCTCATTGAGCTGGGTCAGAACAGTGTTACTGAACTCCGGCACATCGAACTCGATGTAGCTGCCGTCGTCCATTTCTTGGATATGTTTCTCCAGCTTGTCGACAACCTGATGGGGAAAAAAAAGATAAAGCATTAGGTTTTGAAAGACTGTTTGCAATGTATTGCTACATTTTTACAATTTCACAGTTAAGAAAATGTTATTATACATTACAAATAATACAAGTGAGACAGGAGGTTGTTTTAGATGAACATTTGATACAGGCTTACTTTATACAGTATTGTTTAAAACAAATACTAAGCCAAATGAAACAATATTGAACACATCACAGCAAACACATCTTCCTTAACTCAAGTTTAAAATAACTTGTAGTATTTGTTTTTTTTTTATCTTTAGACACAGACCTAGGCAATACAAATATTATACCATATGTTGTGAGACAATATAAATTTCTCAACCTTCTGAGATTTTGCCTGTCCTGAACTGTCCCTTCAATATCTCTGGTTGTATTGGCCCATTCATGGAGGATTTTATCCATACTACAAACTACTGTCATTCATGGTAATTAACTTTACTGTAAATGTCATCTGGCTGTCAAAAGTGGCATCATCAAAGTATTGGGATGGCACATACTAAACATTATAAAGTCCGACAATATCATTATCTCTCAATCCCAAAGATAAAAAACAAAAGATATCTGCTTAACCACAACAAGTAACCCGAACTCATTTTGTTGTAGATTTACAATGAGAAAATCTCAAAACATTACACATAAAGCATACAGATGTTTTCATAATGGCTCAAATATACATTTTAACCATGTAGCAGGTAATTGTTTTTCACAGCAACATATAGATAATGCAAGGAGAGTGCTGAAAATACTGTCTGTTTTCTTAGGATCACACCACATAAACAGCATAAAGTGCGAATTTTAGAGGGACAGAGAGAACAAGGGAGACGAGGTTATCCAAAGATAAAATTCTGAATTTGAAAATTAATCTCCCTATATTTGAGCCGTCATTTTATTTGTTATTTATTAACACATTTTATCTGTTATCCATTTAATCCTTGTCGTTACTGTTTAACAGGAAATAGGGCGCAAGTTAAAGAAACATTAGCAACTGATGGAACACATTGTACTAGTATTCACACCTACTGTTGTGAAGCACAATAGTCATACAGGTATACGTATGTAATGTATTTGGCAGAGAAAGAAGAAAATCTGGTTCTACACAGAATGGCCGCATGCACTAGTGCAAGGGTTCTTGAATCTCTCCTCTCTTTGAAGCCTCTCTAATTAATCAAAGAGTGTCAGTAACAAGACTGAAACAACTTTTGCATATTTGTGGATAATTTTCATCCTCTCATTCCTGATGAACACACTTTGACAATCTTTGACACATCTTGTGAAAATGATCAGTGATCAAATTATCAAATCACCCAATTCAGGTCATAGCTACACCAGTGGCATACTACCCTGACATATATACTGACTTGTGCTGGTTGATAAATGATTAACCGACACTGGCCCTGCCTTCTCCGCAGAACAAGTTAAACCACACTGTGGAACACTGCAACTGTGAGATCTAATTCTATAGTACCTACTGTGTAATTCTGTGTTCGTAAAAGCAAATACTTCTGTGTTGCAAAACCTCAGTATGTGTCCTTTCTCCAGCTTACCCCCCCCACTCCATCTGCCCTTCTCCCATCTCTCCCTCTGCACCTCCTCCTCCTAAACCCCTCCTGCCCCTCGCTGGCAATTCAGCATGATCTTCCGTGCACTGAATCCCTGTCAGCACTTTGGGAACGTAAACGCTTTCTCCAGTTGCCAAAGCCTGCCAAGACACCTGTCCAACTAACCATATGTTCTCATCCTGGCACAGGCGAGGGAAAGATGGATCAGAACAGAGAGAATTGTAACAAGGTGTGCATTATTTTTACTCCCCTTTACCAACGAGAACATGCTCATACACTAAAACATATCACTGATGGCTGCCAACAGCATGCATAGTAGATGGAGCCAAGTAGAAGGGCAGCCAAAGAATGCATTCTCAGTAGTTGAGATGCACATGCTGGGTGAGGGTCACATGCTTGGCTCACGTGGGAAAACTGAAAATGTTAAAACTCAGCTCAAAAAATTCCATCTGCTGCTCAAGTTCCCTGTCTGGTAATAAACCTGTTTGACACAGCTGCTTCATGTAGGTACATAGAAAGGATGCTGAGTATCTTGTGATAGTTTGGCTGACCAAAAGATCAGCATAACTGTAGTGGAAAGACATCACCCACAGCCGCAGAGTCTTATATGAAGTCTCTAATAACTTTGCCATGTCACTCAAAAAACAAAACAAAAAAAAACAAAAAAACAGTAGAAGATAAATCAAAGTCAGCAGGTAAGCACTGTATGCTTTCTTCAACATCAGCAGCATTTCACCAACTTTGAAAAACAGCTTGTGGGGAGGACCAGATCCAGAACAGAACTGCTTAACAAGCAAAGGTTAGGGGAGCAATTTGAAACAGATAGTACAAAACAAGATAAAAATAGACCAGATTGGGATACATTGAAGGGAGGGTATGATGTGAGGAACTTTGCTGGTGTAAGAATAACATGCATTGTGGAAACTGTTAAAGCTTAGTGGGAGCTCAGTATGCAGAGCTAAATATTGTATGCTTAGCCTTCGGGTGTGTTCTCTTATTTGATTTGTTCTGGCTGAGTAACTGGAAAACCAGGAAAGGGTCTTTTTTCTTCTCAGCTTATTCACATGTTTATAAAATGAACACAAGTGAAAGTCTTAAAAGGTGACATATTGTAGAAAGTAAGATTTCTATATCTTTTTGAATGATATAGTAGGTTGAGGTGTTACCTTATACAGTAAATACTGTTAAAGTATTAAACCGCTCAATCAGTGGCAAAATGGATACAGCCTACATTCACAAACTGTGACTTAAACGAGCCGTCAGGCCTTCCGTATCTTTGTGATGTAACAACTATACAGTCAACGCCCTCAGCCATGCCCCCAGCACGGCCCACCCAGACCCATAGTCCACTTTATTAACAACACAACACAAAGCGGTCATTCCATTGCTGAGTTAGCAAGCTATAAGACAGAAAAGCGCACCGCCATCCCAAGGATAGTAATAGAAACCAGTGGTTTAAGTTTTTTTTACCCCAAATTAGCAGAGCATTTTAGTCCAAATTTGACCGTCTCTTTGGCTCATATCAGCGCTGACTGACCATCGCCAATTGCATTTACCAGTGAGTTTTACCAAGGTGCAGCAGTAGGCTACAACAATCACTCAGAAAACCTTCGGCCAACCATTAAAGGGCCTCTGAAACACACACAAAACACCTTGTGAGAGTTCCACAGAGAAGTGTGGGAGAAGAACTATTTTCAGATGATTTTTGGTACTTAAAACCACAAATGTATCTTTTTATGGATAACAAAACTTTAAATAAAGCACTGGAAATGTGTAAAATATGGGACATTTAAAAGACCTAATTTATTCTTTTTCTACACCATATTGATTCTTAACCTTGCTGTATTAAAAAAAACATTCATTCAAATTGTCGTCTCCAACACATGCATTCACTGCAAGCAACAACGGATGCATTCAGATGAGAGTAACTAGTGGAAAAGGAACCTATCTACAACATAAGAGTACTCTGACTCTGGCCTCCATAACTGGTGCTTTCCTTCTGCAGAAGTTGTCCTGCATTCTGTCAAGGGTCAGCCCTGATAAATTTACCACCTCTTTTTTGCAGCATGACAGTGCTTTTAATGATCACCACTAATAGTTAAGCTGTCATCCTAAAACACTGTCTTTTCACCTAGAGCCACCCTGCAGTGATTACACTATTACAATTCCAGTTGGCAGTGATAATGCAGTCTCCACCAAATACCACCAAATGGTCAGGATTTACTTGAGGTGGAACATAATTTAATATAGGTAGCCACCATTTGCTGTTTTAATGCAGGAAAAACAAAAACATATGAATGTTTTTCAGATTTAGTCATCTTCTTCAGATAGGTTTTCTACACATCCAAAATTATATAAAAGATATTCACCTATCAGGCACAACATTAAAACTGGTAACTGGGTTTAATGCTGCAGCCGATCTGTGTATCAGTAAATATATATAAAATAAACATTTTGAATCATAATAGGAGTTGAACCTTTTACCATGTGATTCAGAAAACATTACTCAATAAAGCAACATTTAAACCAATAATTAAGTAATGAATATCGCAATATCATGAGCAGAAAACATAATTTTAAAGATTGCCAAAAATATCAGGGGAAAATAATGCTCTTTGCAAATGTACAGAGCGTGGCACATGGTACCTGCTTCTGACAAAATTACCATAAACCATAACCTCTGCACTCATACCCCAACAATTTCTGAATTACCAGATTACCACAATAGAGCTCACAAGAGTCCAATTTTCATCAGAGATCAATTTATGCACCTGGCATCTATATTCCTTGTTTTGCCAAATCACTAATTTCTGCCAGTGGTTGAAACCAATACAGTTTTACTGCTTATCCCAAACAGAAACAAGACTATAAAAAAGGTAGGTTGAATGGGTGCAAAACCATAATGTCTACTCATGTAAAAGTCGAAATTGCTTTGGCTCAACTCTGTTCTGACATGCCTTATAGTTAAAATATTTGGACTGGTTTCAGATGCAGTTGTTCCGGAATAATGTGTTTTTGGTTTCAAACTGGGTTGTTAATGCAGCAGAATAGAAGATTTCAAAGCAAATGGATGTCACAGAAATAGTACTAAACACAGTCCTTGGTGACCTAGGTGAACCCAGGTGTACTGAAAGACCTGCCATGTTCCTGCACTTTGTCCTTTCCTGCCATACCATCCTTGTATAATTACTTCACAGGTACATTAGCTGTTACCAAGAGCATTGTTAATACTGGTATCTTTCGATTTTAAGCGTAACAGATGCTAAATGAAAAAAAACGTTGTTGGTTCAGGTCAGTTTCTGACACGCTGAATACATAAGGGCCTGATACCATCCCTTACACGGACGGTGGGATTACAGTACGATTTATTATTGCGACTTTTAGCGACACATTTACTTATGTTAGCTTCATCATGCATGGACATTGGGGACATTAGCATGTACATTTGATCCCATCGTACGTGTACACAACGCCGATACACTGGGGAGTAAACGTGCGGGGTTTTAAACTTTGTTGCAAACCATTCTGGTAGTACTTTAGGTAGCTAGTGATAGTGAGTCCACGTAGCGGAGCTGCTAACGTTGGCATTAACCTGAACATGACATCCACCTGCTACTTGTTTTGTTGTCTGCAAAACTTCTCGTTTCTTCGATAAGTTGCAGTTAGGTTAACGTTCGTTAAAACATCGGTTCACGGGGCCGATACACCTAACTATCAAGCAGCACACAAGCACTCGCTGACCAGCTATATTAGCTAGCACAGCCTAAAACCGAGCAATTGTTTCAGAAAAATGCGTAACTTTTATTCTGACTTCACTCTTGAACGCACGGTGGATTAGTTTACGATTTAGTCACATTTTCTCTGCCTATACAAAAGCTTAACAACACTGTACAGTTAAGTAGCTAAGTTACAACAACGAACGCGGGTGCAAACTATGTCGGCTGTCATATGAAACAGCTAGTATGCTACCTAGCTTAGCTCGCAACTGTTCCATGTCAGCCAGGGCTACGTAGCGACCGATGCTAAGTAGCGGCTAACGCTTCCTAGCAGGTAGTTGCTAGCGTACGGTCGCACGCAATTATTTGCTCGTTACTTAAACTGTAAGATCAAAGACGTGCCGACATTACAGACACATTATGGTCACTAGTTCAAGCCAAAGTTGAAGTCCAGCAAACTCACCGTCTTGCAGATTAACATTAAACGTTGTCCATTCCCCTCAGTAGTTCGCTAACACTACAGCCAGGCCTCCCCCCCTCTCCAGTCCAGATGTGTCAGACAGTTGCTGCTGCAATTTTTGCATCAACAGGAAGTGTTCTTTTGGCTCTTTGCATTCATTCTATCAGTGTGTTTTGCAGCAGCAGCCCCTCCCTGGCTCATGTCAGTGTTATGTACGGAGACATCGTGTACTTAATATGCAACGTGATGGAGAACATATACAGGCGCAAAAATAAATGTTAAGTAGCCTACAGTCGGTTTCCAATTTGTTTCCAGTAGATTAATGTTGCCATACTCATACTCTTATCTACTGACTAAACCTATACCATGATAGTATACATACGTCAGTTTCATCTGCTTCCACTTTACAACACTGACAGCGGGAGGGAACACTAAATGACAAATTCCACGTTTATTTAGTGTATTGATCTCTGTTGTGTAAATGTTTATTGTATCACTATCAACTTTTGTCATTTAAATCTGAGAGGATAATGCTCCATACTTTTCCAGCCCAGCTATGCACCTGTGCAGTTGCCTACCCCCACCCCCCCCACACGCACACGCACACGCACAAACACACACACACACACACACACACACACACACACACACACACACACACACACACACACATACAAACATACGAATGCTTTATTATATTATGAAAAGTTAAAACATTGGTAACATTGACTCTCTCTTAATGATATATACTGAATTTATTCTTCGTATTATTTCCTTAGACCCACAAACAGAAGGTAGCATTAAATTATCACCAAGAGACAGCAGGAACTGTGGTATTGCGCCCCTTAAATTAAGCTGAGCAGAGCCGTGTCACTGTCACAATTTAAAAGGCATTGGTCAACTCATTAGATGCTTTGATAGTCTCATTGTAATTTAATGTAGTTTTTGAGCCATTTGTTGTGTTCAATAAGTACAATAGTAATAATAAGTTTTTTGAAATGAGTTACATAATCAGTTTTCATGAACGCAAAATAAACCCATTCAGTTCTTTATAGATACCACAAAGGGGCGCCAGAGACTAAATTGATGGTGAAACTTAAACTTTGCACCCCAATCCTCCCTTTCATTATAATGCACAACTCTCAAAAGGTTGAGGTGGATCAGCATTACAAAGAAAATATGCCATTGAAGCATTTAGATGGCATTATAAAATACGTTACATTATACACTATAAAAGTGGTGACTTAAAATATGAACTTGTTACTGTTTGTTCTTTATTTTAATCATTATTTTTTAACACAGTGAATAGATGTTTTACAAGGGCTGGATTATGTTTATTAACTAGTGCATCATAATTGATTAAGCATTAGCAAATTATTGGTTATTCAAAAATATTGGAACCACTGCATGATTTAATGAGGAAGGTCATGACAGTGTATAAATGTATTCTTTCATTAATCCAATAAAACTACAAAAATAACAAAATGGAAAATACTGTAAGTGCAGGATCTTAAGAAAACAGAACTTAAATTTAGATTTTACAATGTTTGGCCATCCCCCAATTTAGGCAAAGAGGTTTGTTTACTGTAGTAGTCTCTTTTATGTACAGCAGAGCTTTGAATATATAATCTTGAACACTGCAGGCATATTGTAATTATTTATAAGGACTTTGCACCTACACAAAGTCTTGACATACAATATTGGATAGTTCATAATCATTTGGTTATCAACTTTTACATTTGCAAATCACAGGAATATTGTGAGGTTAAAGCTCAGGTGAAAGCCACATTTAACTTAATTTTATTGAGTCTTACTTTTACTCGTAGATTATAATAGGTGCTTGCAAACACTGTATATGCTGTCTCTTTTTTATTTTTCTTATTGATAATTGTCTGTTTTTCTGCTGGTAAAAGGGACAAAGTAAACTCTTGTCTGCTGTCTTCTGTTAGGAGCACTTTATCTGCAATACTTGCCGTGGAGGGGAATGAATGTGCACTGTGTGTGTTTCTGTTTTTTTATTGAGTGTGAGTGACAGGTTGGCAGCTCAGGTGAATATCTGACCTAATCTGTGTGCAGGTGGGTGATCAACGTAGAGAGAGAAATCGCTTTGTCATTGCACGTGCTTCTTGTTAAACAAGTCACTCCTCTATTCTCGACCGTGATTTTCTTCTTTTTTTTTTCAGGAGATTGATGCATAACTGAAGGTGCAGCCAAAGTATGGTGATTAGAGATAGTTTTGTTGATCTGCAGGAATGATCATGGTATTGATAACATTTCAAACAAACTCATAATCAAAGGGTTTCCTGTTGAAGTTGTAATCTTTTCTGAAATGGGCCTTTGTTAGCTCAGTGTCATTTGGTTGACCAGGAATTATATGGCGGTAAGCTAATGGGGCTGGTTTTGAGTGGTGCAGCGCCAGGGATCGTATAGGGGCTCCAGGTGGTGTGGCCTGGGGCTCTGATGTGCTGCTCCTTTTTAATCCCAGATGACATTGCAAAATCTCCAAACCCCCTGCCCTTGTATAAGACGGTATAGGAGCAGAGACCAGATGATTTGTTTAAGGAGTGCATATCATGTATCAAACTGAGAGAATAAGGAGCTCCTGTGTTTTATGTTAAGCCCGTGACCATAGGTTATGCTTAATATGAAAGATAGGTATTTATTCTTTGTCTGAAAAAGAAATTTGTGTGACTCTGGTAATATACTCTAAAAAGTCTAACTATACTTCAAAGTATATTAATATTTCTGTTTCTTTATTTTGTTCCATCAATTACAGTTGTTCAAAAAATCCCATAGTAGGCGTATGTTAGCTTCTTCTATGGAACATGTAATGTTAGCAGTTTCATTGCAATATTAAAAGCTATCAAGCCATTCTGCCGCAGTCAACAAATCTCACCAGGGTTTGTTTGGTAATGTTGAATAAGTAGCCCAATTTTTAAGATTAACATGAATAACACATTGTTTTCTCTGTGTGCCAAGAGTCCCAGAATACCTTGGCTGTCAGTGCCGAGGAGAACAATGGTCTCCCAGTGCTCCTGTCCAGAAATAGTCTATAGCTCACTGATGGAGAACATATTTCCCAATAGCAGGTGTCTGAGTCAGTCAGTGCCTGATCCTCACCACGACTGTAAATGAAAGGGCCAGCTCGTCCAGGTGCGGGAGCACCTCTTTGGCCCTTCTCAGGTTTCTCCTTGACGGAGGAGCTTTTTGTGGAAGAATGAACAAGAGAAATATCGACATTAAACTATGTATATTACTCTTAAAAAGCACATACATCACCCCTTTAGGATTTGTAATATTCTACATGAGGACAATTTGTTCTCTGAGGCTAATGACACAGACAGTTAGATACTCTGTATAGATGACTGACGGCCTTTTATTGATATAAGAGTTCTTGTTGAACAACACATAGTCTCTTTGCTTTGCATTGGACAAATAGTAGGCAAAAAATCCTTTTTATGTTTCTGGAAGTGCAAGCACAGCATAAGCTTATGAAATATTTATATACCACAGTGATAGTCAGTTTGACATATCTTCATCTCATTTTGAAAATCAGCTGGGCTCCAACCAAAGCCATTCAAGACAAAACCTCAGAAGCTAAGAAGAGAGTTTTAGCAGTAAGTACAATAATCACTTGCATTGCAGGGATAATGAGCTCTCAGATGTGTCATATATTTGCCTGAGAAATTAAGCCAATTTGTGGAAATGGTGGCCTGGGGTTGAGGGAATACAGAGTGGCTTGTAAAGATGAGTGATATCTGGCACAGCATGAAGAGAATGAGAGGTGTGCTGCCCGGTGCTTAGCTCAAATGAAAGCTCTGATTAGTGGAGCAAAGATCAAAATGACAGAGCGGTGGAGGCTTCAGCTGGGCCTTTGTTATTGATAAGTCTGTCATCTCTGCTGATATTGGAGCAGTAATGGCAGCTGATGATTAGGCCACTCCTGAGCTATTAACTACATTTCTTATCCTTTTACTGGGGCCCAAGAGAGCCTGCTTGAGAGACAAAGGCTTCATTTATGAAGCTGGCTTCTTAAACGGCATCCACCTGACCTAAAAGGCACAACTGTTACGTCTTTCTGCCAGGCCAAAGAAGTCAGGGACGAGATACATGTCAGAGGTCGCAGTGTGCTGCTGTTTGAAATGAAGGGGTTCTGAGTGAGTAAACCGCTGAAAGACGGCTGCAGCAAAATTACAGAAAATTGGCTGTTTTGTCAACATTTCATCAGAAGATTTACAGAAAGCTGACCCCAACCCTTTCTCTCCCCCTCTTTCACAAGGCTAAGGAGATTGAGTGGGTCGGAACTGACTGACAAACAAATCTCTTCTTTATTTCTTTCTCGCTTTCTCTTTCTCTCTCTAGAAGTGATATTCAATATGATCTCTTTTTAATGATCCTAAGTGGCTGAAATTACATATCCTCAACACATATTGTTGAGGTTGTTCTAGTCTGACTAAGGGCATAAAAAGTAATCATCAAAATGTTTCTATTCTCCAATGAAAAGAATAATGTGCCATTCATTTTGTATTATTATACCATAGTGCACATAGATGCAGCACTCATTTTTAATATTTAGTTGTTTATATAATTGTAATATGACAGCACCCGATAATTGCCATGTGTGACTGATTAGAGAAAGATTGTGAAAAAGACAAGAGGTGTCATTAAGTCAGTTTGCACATGTATGAGATCAGTGATTCCCAACCAGGGGTACTTGTAATCCAGATGGTACTTCTGAAGGTGCAAGGAAGTACATGGAAAGACTGTGGACAGGAACAACTAATTTGAAAAAACAGAAATTACAATTTGCGTTTTGACATATTGAGTTGGCTATAGCTACGACTTGAACGCTACATGTTGCGATTGAGATGGCATGAAAATCAGTAAGGAATTACGAGAACTCTGAGGTCTAAACAGTGAATTATAAGTAATACGTTGTTTGAAACAACAAGCTAAAAGTCAGTGCTGTGTAAAAGTAATGGATAAACAGTTGAAATAGATAGCTAAGCGTAAGCTAATGCATAACTAGGTAGCTGAAATTAATTGATAAATGGTTGAAATATCTTAAAATAGCTCCATGGATAAATGGTAAAATAGTTAGCTAAAAGTAATAAATAAAAGGTTTAAATTGTTAGCTTAAAATAGGTTAATGGATGAATGGCTAAAATACTTAAACTTAAATAGCTTGAATAATGAATAAAAGGCTGGGTAAAGACTGATAGTAAATAAATAAGAAACACCCATCTTCTGCTACTCCAAGTGCAAATGCAGTTCAATTGTATGAAAACATTATTGTAACAATACTCACTTTTATACAATTAATAGTATTACCATCCAGTTTAAAATGAGCTCACATGGGCATGTTTGCAAGATGACAGGTGGTGCCAATAAATGTACATTTGGCCTATGGGAGTATGTCTGACAAAAATGGTTGGGGTCCACTGCATTATATTGCATACAAGCTTGTTTTTGGCGCAGCATTTCCATCTTCAGCTCCTTGCTTTGTCTCTGACCTCAGCTCAGTCCGCTCTGTGTCTTTGGTATTCCCCTACAAAGGCCAACAGGAATCCTAGGCTTGTTGATTTAGCCCCCAGTGGCCAGAGGCAAAGCATCTTTCATTAACGTCTAAAACCTCAGGAATGAGATACTGGCCTCACGATAAGATCTGGTAATGCAGTAACATGGAATTATGGAAGAAGAAAATTGCCATTTTGTATATAAGCACCTGTGATCTCCCATGAAAGCCCCCTGTTCCCCAGGTTGGGTCAGTCCCAGGAGAGGAGAGGGTCCTGGAACCCAATCCATCCTGCAGAGGAGAGATTTTCCTGCTGAAGGCTTGGAGCAATGGACGGTGCTACTGTCTATGGAAGGTCAGCTTAGAGTACCAGCAGGCAACATAGTGATCCTGTGTGCCTGCCGGAGAAAATCATCTCCTCCCCACTGGAGAAATGCCCCCCCATGTTTGTGGTTCTTTTTGTGGTCAGCAACTGCTTTAAGGTCAATACAAAGCATTTATGGGACACTCCAGAGGTATTGTCACAGTGCTTTATCACTTTACCAGTAAATGTGGACAAATCAGAGAGCTGCTGTGAGAATATGGGAGTTTTTGTTTCCTGCATTGCGCTTAGAAAGGTATGTCAGCCTCACCGCTTTCGGAAAGGTGTTTCTTTATCTGAGTCTCTGCGGAGTTGAACATGTCAGAAACAATAGAGTTATGTGGCATTCTGACATTTTGAAGAAGTTGGATACCCTTTCACTCATACGCTGAGGTCAAATTCAGAGTCCTCCAGAGAGCTTGGGAAGAATGCAGGTGTTCTGCTTGCAGCAAACAGCCCCAAGATAAAAAAAAATAAAAAAATCTCCTTTTGCTATCCATGAGCCTCTTTCATCCTGCAGTCTGTGCTCAGGCAGAACTGTTCACGTGGGCTTGTCGGTCAGTTACACATCACATTTATCTGATTTTTCCAGGCTTTCCATATAATAGAACCACAATCATAAGTTTCTGCGGCCAGTTTTTTTTTTTTTTAGAAAGAAAGAAGTTCAAAGGGCTGGCAATGAGTGCTGAGGGTGAAACAGATCAACTCGAAAGAAGAAGCTGGAAGGAAGGAAGAGAAAAGTCTTATTGTGGCAGAACTGATGTGTTTTTGTCTCCTCTGGATAGTTTCTTCATCACCTCTTTAAATTTTAAAGCATTTGGCACGCAGCCTGTGGCAGGTTCTCTTGAGGAAGCAGCAAAGCAATGAGGGTCAATGGTGCCATAAATCTTAGACTGTCCACTTTGGAATCCGACATGGACACTTGAGATATGATATTTAATAGGATGTTCATGTCGGTGTGACTTGAATGTCTAAGTCAAATGCATTTTATATAAGGGAACTGTTACTAGATGCTAACAAGCGAGAACAAAAACTGTTTATCCGCTGGGAACCTGTACTGCTAAAGGGCTCTTTATCCTGTGTTTTCCTATGATGCAGAATGGATAACATGCATAAAACGGCACATAAGTCCTGCCTTTGGGTTTGAAAGGGCCTGAGGGGGAAAAGAGCTGGCGGCCATGTTTTTGCACCTCATTCCAGAGCAATGCAATAAGTGACATAACCTTTGCCTTAACATAAGAATGGAACTCAATCAAAGACAAGCTTTCTCCCTTCATCATCTGTCCTCCCTTTCCTCTAGATCAGAGCTCTATATTTAAGTACTGTATGCCTTCATATTGAATGCATATTATCTGCCCCGAAAGCATTATATTTTTGGATCAAAACACAGCAGGTGTTCTTGTTCTATATAATCAAGAAAAACCTGGTATACAGGAGACTGCTGCCACTTCAGACAAACCTGCTTTGATTTTCTTTCCCCAAAACAGCATGCCCAGTGCTTTTATCATATATAAGAGGCCTTGGCTTTTATTTTATGACAGCTACATTAAATATGGTTCAGTATAAGAACATACAGCCCAGTTGTAGTTGTAACTATGCTTCATGGGCTACCCTTTTTACCGTCTATGTTTATACCAGAGCCTAAAACTAAATTGCATTCAAGTAGACAGGGAAAAAAGCTCTACAGTGTATATAATGTAAATAGTTTCTGGCAACAGAGAGGGGTATAAGTTCAAGACAATATTTGGAGGCTAGGAGACTGACAGTAATTCAATTAGACAGGAATCCTCACCCGTTCTGTGGGTCAAAGTTATCCATGTTAATCAGTAGAGACCGGAGACATATAAGCTGCTGGTTTCCTGCTGGGGCTACACGTCTGACTGTGAACTGTTACCAGGCTGTGCATTTAATATGAAAACTTGTGTCAATACAAACTTACCATTAAAATTGCATCTCATTTAGAAATATTAGTTAAGACAGTAGCATTTACATAATATTGAATGAGTGACTCAGCTGTAATATTGATATTAGTAAGTACAGAATTAAAATAATTACAATAGTCTGTTTGTGCTTAAATGCACTTTTAATATATTTAATATATTATAATTTTTTTCCAATTTTACTTGATTGTAGTTTTCATGAAATATAGAAAATGTGGAGCACATGGAAGATTATATACTGCAAATAGTGTATTTATAATGGAAATTGCCATGTAATCTTTAATTGGTCAACTTTTAAGTACATATTTATGAATTATTAATGATAAACAGTTTTAATGCACATATGTGAATATCATTTTAAGATAAACAAAATGTGAAACTACCTTTTAAGTTAACACCACTGCTTTTATGTTATATACATATAATATGTATATAAGGATATATTAGTTTTGATAGAGTGATAGATTATTATTATAGTTATCAGTTAGCATTCACTATATTCAACATTAATTAACATTAATCATTTTAATTATATTATGAAGAATATATTTCTTGAAAGTAAACACAGAATAATATCACTTTATGCCATTTTCTGTTACCACCAGGTTGAAATTTCAGCCTGTCCCTGATAAAAGCTGTTGCCAGCTGTTGCCAGTAAACAACACTCACACGCTTTGACATCTATCGTGTGTCAACATTCAGTCAACATTGTTAAAAATCTCTTATGTAACACTGCCTCGTGTCTCATTTACACCTTAAATTGTTTTTTTTGCATTGTTGTTTTATATCCAATTTAATGCCATGTTTAAATCCCCTACTTTCCACTGACTTCCTTGCACGTTTCCTCTAATTGCTCGTCTATGTTGCGGCAAGTTGCGTCACAGTCTTGTTATTTTCACAATGTGACAGCAAACTTTCATACCAAGCCTATGTGGTTAGCTTAATAGCATTTGGTATTCATTTTAAACAATCTTAAAGACGGCAGCTCCTCCTCTGTGTCTCAGAACGTGCCAAGAGTGTTATCTGAATACTTCAGTGGAGAAAGTGAATATATAGTGAAGTGAGCACAATGGATATAAAGGTTGTATTTGAAATGGTACTCTTGAACCATCCAGTTTGTTACCAGAGTGAGATGTGACCCTGAGACAGCCAGCGTAAGAATGCGGCTGTCGTCTGGATACTTTGCACCCTGGGAGATGTCTGCAGAAAGTAATTACTTCAACCAGGATGCTGTCAGCTTGGCCAGAAGCAAATGATCTATAGTGTGAAAACAAGTGAACTACCATATCAATTATTAAGACAACTCAGTTGGGAAGTGGGGGGGGGGGGTATTGGTAGTTTGATATGTGTATTAACAAAATAATTGATTGGAGTAACTGGGCAAAAAGATCCCAGTTACTTACTGTACCTGTCAACCTGTGGCCGCCCCACTTCAAGAACAGGTGGATGCTGTTGAAATCGTATGAGCGAACACAAACACACAGACAGAGGACAAGAGCCAGAGCTGTCATCCTGACTTTCAGATGAAGTGGGGGATTAGGATGGAGGTGAAAGCATGCTGAGGACCATGGTGACAGCAGATGAAGGGAGATAGCCCAAACTCTTGTGGAATTCACAAGCATTCGTGGACAGAGTTGGGGATTTGTGGTGGGGGGAGGGGGTGTTGGGAGGGTGGGGTGGGGGGTTATATATTTCTGAAAAGATCTGAATGGTTAAATATGCTTTTCAGATGACAAAGTCCTCCAGGGAACATAACAGCTCTCTCTTTCTGTTTTGAACTGTAGTAAAATCATGTATGTGTGTGTGTGTGTGTGTGTGTGTGTGTGTGTGTGTGTGTGTGTGTGTGCGCGTGTGCGTGTGACCAGAGAAACCCAGTACACCACCAGTCAATCCCCTGACAACACTGATATTAATACCAAAAATGATGTCCAACAAATTATAGCTTGTGCTCAGGATATTCTTGTGTCAATGCATCTGTGTGTGTGTGTGTGTGTGTGTGTGTGTGTGTGTGTGTGTGTGTGTGCGTGTATGTGTGTGTGTGTGTGTGTGTGTGTGTGTGTGTGTGTGTGTGTGTGCGTGCTTGCATATGTATGTGTGTGTGTGTGTGTGTGTGTGCGTGCTTGCATATGTGTGTGTGTGTGTGTGTGTGTGTGTGTGTGTGTGTATGTGTGTCATATGTCTTTCCTGGTGTTATGGCTGTGCAGGAATGTGCTTTTCAGTGTGTTTCTTCTCCTGCCGGGTCTAGCTGCGGTGGTCCCGCGGCACCAGCCATTCGTCCCTCCACAGACACGCTGACTAGGCCAGCTCGGGCTCAGGTATCTCCACTAACCTCCCCTTTGTCCCTCTTTAAAATAGACTCTTTTGTCTGCTGTTTTCTGCAGGTCATTGTGAGGAGCGCTTCTTAGTGTCAGCTTTAATTCACACTGTAACCCTAGCCGTGATGCCTCCCAACTATCCACACTGCCTGCCTGGCATTCAGCTGCTCCTTGGAGAGCTGAGGCTGCATAACCCCCTCCTCTCCCCACCTCCCCCTCCATAACTGCACCCAAGGGGCAACTTGCAAACTTTGTTGCTTAAATATTTAAATAGCCCTTTAATTGACATCCGTCAGACCTCACCCGGAGCACAACCTGAATGCTGCTCTGTAACCATAAAAGAAAACGCTGGTGTTGTGTTTTTTTTTTCAGTCATTGTCTCCTAGCGCTGTAGAGATTAGATTATAGAGTACTCAATTTTTTCCAAGATCATAGATCGAATATCCCAAGCCACAATTCATCACTGCAAATTGATCGGTGTCTGCTTTATTGCAGTGGTTCTTTTTTCTTTGAAGGCAATAATTTAGAAATGGTAGCATGCAACAGAAAAAAAGTTTGCTTCTTTCCACTCAGACCAGTAGATTTATACCTTTAAATGACACTGGCTGGACACGGTTTCTATAACCTTTGACCTTTGAATGAACTGGCGTCAGAAGAATTGGTTAAATTAAAGGAACCTCAGTCTAAATTACAACAACAAAGCCATGTGATGTAAAATAGAGTTGCACTTAAGGAAATGCACCAAAAAAAAAAAAAAAAAAATCACCAGCAGTGGTATTTTTCTCTTTGGAGCTTAACCTAAGATCCCAGCTGGGGAGATACAGCCCCCAGGCTCTGTCTGCCTGTCTACCCTTGAAGAGGAGAAGAAACAACAGGAGAAAAGAGAAAAGAGGCTCATGTTAAAACAGCAAACATCATAACCTGATATCGACACTCAGCTGGGGGTTCGCTTTACTTCTGCAGTCTCTGTTTTTCTCTCCTGGGAGGGTGCAATCTATAAGGGCTTCCTCAAACCATCTCCATGGCTAAAAATAAATCTCACATATGTACACCGGTGTCAGGAGTTTGTGGAAATATAGACATTAGTCTGAAGTCAGAGAGACAGATGATTAGCCGGGTTTCCATCCAAGATATTTTTCACAGTATGAAAAATGTAATGTATGTTCTGAAGGGGAAGATTTTTATAAAAAATTATTTGTTAAAAAACTGATTGTAATGTTTTCATTCAGTAATCAAGAGGTAGGCATGGCACAGCCACATCACATGACTGTTTGTTGGCACAGAGGAATAGAATTCCATTATTTTGTAAAATAAAGTATCATTACACTGAATACACTAGTCACAATTTTACGACTATAATTTCTGTTTGTTCTTTAATTTCAGAGTCTTCGTCACACTTAAAGCATAAGTCTGGTGATATTCTATATTTTTGTTCTCGTCGACAAATCCCACAAAAAGGCGAAAAACAATAATGGATGACTCAGAGCTTTCAGAATTTCTCTACCAGAGTTCACTGGCTCCTACTAAAGATGCAAATCTTTAAAACCAGGTAACACACATATAGTAAGTAATTTCCTTAAATAGTTGGGCACTGGAGTTTCTAGCAGATGTAACTCAAACGGGAGTAAATCATTTGTATTTGTTGGGGACTGTTTTCAGCTGTGGATTAGCACACGTGTGGTGTGCTTGTGAGTGTTTACGGAAGCAGGTTGATGTATAAGGAACTGGCTGATAATGAACTACAGTACCCATGTTCCCATTGTAATGAAGTCACACAGTGCAACGGTGAGGCTCAGTCGCTTGTTTTTCTTTTCTTTTTTGGACAAGATTGGAGATCTATGTAACTTGGCAATAAGAAAACTTAAAATATAACCAGACTTCTCCTTGACAGTCAAAGCGAGTCTAGCTGCCTTTTATTTAGGTCATCTATGTAGATGTTTAATCTTCACCGAAATACAAGCTGATATTTTTTTTTTTTTTTTTGCACGAAACGTGTTTTACATTTGGATGAAATATAGCTACCAAGTCTAGACTGATTCAGCTCGTTCTAAACCTGCACCTAAAATGTGAAGAAACCAGCCTACAAGACACAGTAATTATGACAAATGCCGTAGATTTAGATGTACATCAGATCCAAACAAGTAACCACAGTGTCTTTCAGCTGGGATCGCTGTCTTGAGGAATGGTTTGTGGGAGCCCGTTTCGGCCCAGTTCCCCTGCTCAGTTCACATTCTCTGGGTGAACCCGTGTCCTGGGGCCAGTTGGGCGGCACAGTCTCATGTCTCAAGTCCTCACAGTTCACTGGGCCCTTTAAAGTGAGCACACCCACCAGGGGCCCTCAGGACTACAAAAACTACAAACACTGGGCTGTTCAGGCTCGTATCTGAGACACACAGATGCACACTTGCATGCACACATGCACACACACACACCAACTGTTAACAGCCCATTTATCTTTGATACAATGGAGAGACAATAGCAAAGACAAAGATATTATCTGCGTTGGTTGTTGCTAGCACGGGTCTGTAATTTTGACCCTGAAAGTCACAGTCAATTCTGGGAAATATTCATCTTTTTTATGTGATTTTTTCTTCTTTTTTTTTTTCTTTTTTTTTTTTTTTTTGCCAGAGAAGAGATACAGATCCTGAGATGGTTATGGGAGGGAAATGTCAGAGAGCAGATCAGTTTTCAGACATGGCACACTCCGGTGAACATACGCACCAAGATCAAAGCAACCCCTTTGCCTACCGCAGTGCATCCCCAACAGATCTGACAAAGTGCCCCCATTGTGTGACCCTGACCCATTACTGATAATGGATCGCCTCCAGAACCGCCCCCCCCCCCCTCGGAGGCCGAACCGGTCCTGCACGCAGAGCTGCGGTCTGCGCTTGGACGATAACTGCGGCATGTTGATGAACACACATGATATGACCTGTCAGCTCTCATGCAGTATGACAGCCTCAAACAGATTAGGAGCAATGTAAAGGTTTTTCCTCCTCGTCAGTGTCTGCCTCCAAGAATGTGACTGTTAAACCTCCATGTTATGTATTATGACTTCACAACACGACCACGAACCATTCCAAGCACTCTTTTGCCACAAGTATGTATTTACCGAAGGCAGGAGTGCGTATAACTTCAAAGTAAAAGAACAATTGTAAAGTTTCGGGGAGTTCCTTCCAGATGGTTGATATTTCTGCTGAAGTAGCAGTGCACAGGATTTGGTTTCCATCAGAGCTATTTCTTTCACTCGCAAGAAAAACTCCACACATCTCTGACCGCTCGCTGCTTTAACGTCTGCTTTATTTCATTTACTAACCCAGGTACACTCTCTCAGAGCCACAGATGATTCCACAGCCAAATGAAGTGTGACTGTGTGCCATTAAACTGTTTTCTAACCAGCAATAACCTTAAGTCATGACATTAGACAAGCTTACATGACGCTGCTGTCAGAATAATCCAGCTTAATGTGTGAAGTATTTCAGTTGTGTGTATTTGGGTGTTGCTTGTGTTCTGATTGCAAATATGTGCACACACCCATGCCATACACACACAATTAACATTTACACACACACACACACACACACACACACACACACACATACACACACACACACACACACACACAAACAAACACACACATTGTGCTCTGCCACATCCATAGCCTCAGGCATGTTCTCAGTCTCTCTCTCCCTCATAATTACTTTGGTGATCAAGGTTAGAGCAGTAGTAAAGCACACTAACCCTTTAACCTTCCATGAACTCTCCCATTAGTCCACCTTGGAAGCTGATGCACGGTGTCAAACACTGTCGCCCACAACAAGCCCCTGAATTAGTCTGGGCATGAATCTAAGAGACAGGTCTAAAGGGCTGCCGATGCCTCTGCCGTGACTCAGACACTGGGGCAGAGACAGCAGGAGCATGGGGGGGTCAAAAATGCAGCGTTATCAAACCGTTACCCAACCACCACCCCCCTTCCTCGGACCCCCTGCCCGGGCTTACAGAAACAGGACAAACTCCCACAATGCTCCCTGCCATTCTGCCAGCCCCGAGGGCTCCTCCAGACAGCTCAGGAATTCGGGATAGGGATCCGACAAGGTCTACAGCTGGGAGGAGAATTTCTACCATCCTCCGTTTCGCCCTTTTATTGTCTGGTACTGGCATCCCAGTGTTCCCCGTCTGGCTCCGCCGTTCTCCCAGCGCTCAATGTTTTGATATTGTTTTTGCTCAAGGGCAAGGGTCATGTGGGTTGTGACATCTGAGTTTGACGGGAAATGAATTGCAAACAGTAATCATAATAAAGGTGAAAATTTAAACGAGGGTTGGCTCCGACAGAAAAACAGAGTGGATGAAGAGAGCCTTTGTTTTTAGCAAGTAGCCTATGCTAATCATAATAACACCAGCCTCATAGTTATTAAAAATAATGCTTACAATGAATCCATGATTAGGTTCTCTGGTTTTATATGTGTGGTCTAACAGCCATCTTGACGTCAGTGTGTCTAAGAAGTTAAAGTGCAATCATTGCCTGTCCAGAACTTCAGTAGAGTCAGACTGTAGGACTAAATGATCGGTCCAGGGGGCTGCCATCTTTTCACACTCACATCCAGCATTGTTGACTGCAGTACACAAACTATTTTCCAGGGGGCACTATTGAACTAAGAGAGAAACACACTTGTGACTTTGTGAGCCAGAGAGAAAACACTTCAGCTGAACATGGAACACATGGAAGGTTAAAGGCAAATAATCAAACCCTTATTGATAACTCAGATTCTCAGGCAGGGATACTGGATAAACATTTGTATTGATTCAGCAGTTGAAATAAGTGTCAAAGTTCACTTTGTCTTGAGATACTGTCGCTGTCGCCTTTTGACTAAAAACAACTTTGTTGAGATGGAAGGCTGTCTTTTTAAATACAGCACCTTATGTTTGTCAAGTAAAATCATTGGCTGAAATTGTATATTTCTCATCAGATAAACCACACTCATTACACAATTATTTTTTTTTTTTTTAATTAAGTGATGTTATTGTGCTTTCAAGCTTATGGAGATAATTGCTGTTTTGACAAACATGACAAAATCTCTAAGATGACTTTTTGGAACAATCATTTAGAACTTTGACATTTCTACCCTTTGAAGTTTCATCAGGTTAAAAGACAAGGGCAGGGTTGGTGCTTAAGATTTTATTATTAATTATTTTAAAATCAGAAATGAAACCAGATGGCAATGATGGCCACCAGCACTAAATCCTAATCTTAAAGTACGGCATTTAAAAAAGAAAAAAAAAAAAAAAAAAGGAAAAAGAAAAAAATGGGTGGTGAAAAAAGAGATTGTACAAATCAGTGTCACTGCTGCATCTGAAAATCAGCCTGGCAACAGCTCGATGACAGAATGAAGCGAGTGTTCACAGCTGAGGCCATAGTGTTGCCGTCACATAGAATTTAAGCTGGGTGATGGACAGATGAGATGGACTGGGCAGATATTAGGAGTGGGAGTAGGATATGACTGGGATGCAGATGAGGCTTGTCAGAGCAGGAGGGGGGCAGGGGGGGGATTGGGGTGGGAGTGAGTGGGGGGGGTGGGGGTGGGGGGGCGGGAGAGGGGAGGGCGGGTGCCGGGGTTCATATCCAGGGAGACTGGGCGAGCAGCAGTATGCAGGTGGTGGCTGGCTGGTGCTCCTCAGCTGGGCCCGCCGCCAGCTTGGCCCCTGGGTGCCCTGCTTTTGAATTCAGCCCTTTGTGCTGCCCCGGGGAGGTCAGACAAATTCACGTTTCATCATACACCGAGATAGCAATGATACAGGGTAATGACTCAGCTGCAGTTTCAACGCTGTCGCCTCTGCTGCGAGAAATGTTCATCAAAACACCTTATCTCATGTAGCTCAGTCAGCTAATATAGATTGTGTGTGGGTGAAAGACATTTCCATTTCACTTATATGCACGTTCTTAGAATGTAGCGTGCTTTGAAATCACAAACAACATTGCTTTGAATTATAAGTAACTGATATTTTCATTAAAAAAAACATTGTGTGATGTGTGTACATGTGACAAAGGAAATCTGAGCCATTAAAATCAACTCAGTGCTGTTCTGCTTGGTCCATTCAACTGACAAATGGATACGTTCATATGAAAGCAATAAAATATTAACTAGGTACTATAGCGCTGCCACATGCCAAAGTCAAACTGCTTAATTAGTGGGATTCGAATTTCAGTCATGCATGCATACTAATCTGACAGTAAATTAAGATTTCTTTTATATCTGAATTAAACAATGACGTCTTAATACCTGCTTGGAAATGAAGACTGTAATACAATGAGTACACACACAGTATTTTATGTCTTTTGGAAAGACCAGTGCGTCAGTGGCCTGGGTGGCGGCCTACTTAGACCCAGTCAGACTAGTGGACAGGCTCTAATGAGAAGCAGGAGCAGTGAGGTGGGAGTGGGACTGGCTCTAGGGAAGGGTCACATGGGGTTAACTATCAAAGATGAGTGCAAACCTATCCCTGTGGAAAAGACTCAGAAGAAAACATCACCCTGCACATGCTAAGCTCCCCAAACTGGGAGTTCCTCTGCTTAATTAATCCAAGACACAAGAGCCTCCCCCTCCAAACGTCCATTTTTTGCTTCTCCACAGAGGAGTGGATGTGAACACACTTTAATGTCATGGTCATTTAGCTTGTAGACATTTTTTTTTGTTGTTGATGAACTTTGCTTGTGTGAGACTGAAAACAGGCTGTGTTTGAAAGCTTTAAAGCAGTTCCATGATTAGTTGATCATAAGCTCATCAGTGGTTGCTTGTCATTCTAATTTATGGTTTTTACAAAGAAAAAAAAAAACAAAGTCACTAAAAGAACTGAAACATACTTGTATATTTAGATGTTTACCAAAAAAAAAAAAATCTGGAAGAAAGACTAAAGTATACATGGTTAACCACAAAGAAAAGAAAAAAAAAATATGAAAGTAAATTTATTATTGGAGCTGGAAAGATTTGTGTGGGTGCACTGAGAAACACCCAGCAAATTTTGGAAACCACATTGTGATAGACAGTTGAAACCCAAAAGGAAAATGAAGACAGATGTGCAAGTCTAGAATTAAGCTTGTCAGGAACAGTGGCAGCAGCAGGGTTGTCTAGACAGCTAATTTTTATGATGAAAAACTGTCTACTGTACATTAATGCAACATTGTGATTAAAACCAAATTTACTCCAACTTGTCAAATCTCTACTACAAAAAAATGTACAGTAACTCAATTTTCACAAGCAGTACACATCTATCATATAATACAAGCTGTATATAAGATGTGCTGCCATTTAAACCTTTTTAAATCAAGTAGGTTATAATGATCTAATTCATAATTCCACTGTTCACTGTCAGCAGCTGTCAACGTAACGCAGACCGTTTCTTCACCAAGTACTAATGTGTAGGAGCGACTGTGTAAATTCTTATTCTGAAACTCATTCATCAGAGATGCTAAAACCCAAAGCATCCAAATACAAATCTGCGTTCATTAGAGTTGTAAATGCTTTTGCAAATTCAGATTTTTGTGACAAATGTGAACAAATACAGCTGTCACCACAATTTTTTTTTTTTTTTTTTTTTGGAAACTACTACCAACGTGAGGCTGAACCAAAAACACAACTTTCTATTTTCCAGTGATGAGTATGATAAGCTGAAAGCAACACACCCGCTGCACTCACAGCTACAAGCTTAATTTGCAATTGATCCTATCTCCCCTGCTCGGCTCTTGCTGCAACCCTCACAATGAGAACCTTTCGTCACAGCAACACATTAGTTTCCCTCCACTTGTCCAGACAAGGATTTCACTGGTAATGGCTGTCTAATGGCCTACAGGTCCTTGGGCATAGGCTGTAAAGGCTATATTATTGAACAGTCACTCCTTGACTGACAATTTGTGTACATCTGTAGAAATTGCCAGGCAGCAACTGAAACAGCAGCGGCTCAATCAGCCAAATTGAACTCAAGACCTCCAAGAATGAAACTGATGAAAGAGAAAGTGAATGTCTCGCAAGAAGACGGGGCATGTCAGAGGTGCGGGATCAGCTCAACATACAGGACTCTGTCAGCTCTCACTACCTGGAGCGCGCTGGGTTTCTGTTGCGTTTGCCTCGGAGCTAACAAAGCTCTCTGTGTTCAGACATGCAGAATGTTTTTCACACATCCTTTCATATCTGGGAAATATAACAGGGCAGACAATGATCACTGACTAATTTAATTTGTAAGAAAAGGAAGATACCTTGGAAGTCTATGTTTGATTTTGTCATAAAGAATAAGAGCTCTCCTCTCATGTTGTTCAGTACTGACAGTTTACAACGCAGTGACTGATCCAAAAAAGTGAATTGTTTCTACATATCTGCCTCAGATTAGTCTGTTATTTTAGACCAGGGCTCCTCCTGCTGAGATCATTTACGGTTTTAGATTGTTTTAGGCTGAAGTCGTGTTGAAATTCAAGCTCCCAGACATTACGTATTAATCCAGCCTGTGATGACATTTGCTGGAGGATCTTTGCCGTAAACACTAAAGATGGCTGGCACCTGTCTCGGCAGATACAGCACAACAGTGGCACCCCTGTGTACTTTGCATATTTATGTTTTAATTGTGTTACAACCCGCATGGTCTATTAATGTTGCTCTGTTCCAATTGCTGGAGTGACACAAATATGCCATGTTCCCCGTCAGCCCTGGTGTGTATCTGTTTGCTGAGGCATTCAGGCGACGAGAGAGAATGCAGGATGGCGTGCTACTCTACAAAAGGCAGGAGTGAAAAAAAAAAAAAAAAAAATTGGAGTGTTTTGCATTACATAATCTATATTTTTCAGTATGAGCTCTTAAAACGTTGCATCACAGCACTTTGAACTTCACCTCAGACATCAAAGAAAAAGATTGGGAAGCCAGCCTGATACTTTGTTTTTTTTTTCACATGCTTAATATTGACTTTGAGGATTAATGACTTTGTACCTCCCTTGAATGACATTGAAGTGGTTTATATCTTCTGCATCATCCAAGACAGTTTGAACACAAACTTTGGACCAAGAGGATGGATTCCAATGTTCCCAAGGCAAGTTGACATGAAATGTCAAGAAGAGACACGCACCTTCAAAGGGCAAGCCACAGGCAACGGTTCGTGGGTAGGTTTCTGTTGTGTGCACTGGCAGCTCTCTGTCAGGGCTTGCTGCCTCCTCCTGAGCCTCCAGTTCCCAAACACCCGAAAAAAAGAAAATCAGGCCATTCTGTCAATCTGAAGGTTGACAACGCTGCTGCTCTGCGGCTCCAAATCCTCTCTTTATCTCTGGGATTTATGAAATAATGAAACCTTTTTATCATCATGTATAGGACACTAAACTTAAAGCTGTAGTTTGACATTTGATTGAAAGTTAGATGACACGACTCATACTCTCATATTTGTCCATAAATAAATATTAGGCTACAGCCAGCGGCTGGTTAGCTAAGACTGGAAAAGGAGGGAAAATAGCCTGGCCATGTCTGAAGTAACTAATTTTGCATAGCACAACCTGAGGTCCCTGCTGATATTCATGAAATCTCATGGTTATAACAGGATTTTAGGAAGCTACTGCTCCCTAGCATGACAGTCAGACACATAAGCCCCCTGTAAAACCACAACTTGTCCTTTATGCACTTCAGATTTTGTATAGATTAAACAAACTTGATATATTACATTAATAAGTGAGCTTTAGATGTGCTGGGAAGAGTTTTTTTCATAACTGGACAGAGCCAGGATTGCTGTTTACCCCTGATTCTCGTCTTTATGCTAAGCTAAGCTAGCCAGCTACTGGTGGAAACCTTTATGTGTGGTATCTATCTCTTCATTTAACTTTCAAGGGAAAAAGCAAACAAGCATTTATCTGAAAATGACAAACTATCCCTTTAAAACAGACTCATTAAGTCATACAGGGATCTTTGTTGAATATTAGTCATACATCACTACCTGCTCTGAAAAAGAGCCTGTTTCATACAGAAAGCCACAGTATAGGCTGTATGATGAATTTGCCAACATAAAGTATTTCATAACAGAGTTTTACTTATTCTATTTCAAGGCCCTGCTCAGTGGTTAGCGCTCAACGCCAAGGAGCTGGTCACGTCTCACTTGTCAGCAGAGGAAGTCAACAGAGAGCTTTCTTTGAGGCGGGCACGGCGAGTCCGATGACATGTATGAAGGCGGGGGCGAAGAACATGTTAACTCAGATACTGCCATACCATCTCTGGAGTCGGCGAGTCAGTGCCCCCTGAGGAAGCCCCGAGCACGAGGACTTTTGAGATTCAGGAGCCTGCTCAGATACACCGCCGCGACGGTCTGACTGCACCACGCAGGAGCCCTGAGAAACCTGAGCTCGATGCAGAGCTGCACATGCTGATGTGCGCAGCAGAGAGGAGTGCACCGGCTGGGGCGAGGGCAGGGCTGAGATGGGATTAGGCCAGATATTACTCCTTTCAAAAAACACCACAGTACATGGCTGTGTTCTGCTCCGGTGGCTCCACTTAGCTGACTGACTGCAGTGTAATCAATATTTACTCATAACAGCCACACTGGGAGGTCGTGACCTTTGGTGTTCGTGACTGGTTATAATCTTGAGTTAGAGCTCATAGATCCTGAACTATTGAAGAGGAAAAAAAAAAACATTTCTCTCACTGAACAATTACAGTTAAGCGCTCGATGATGATGCCATGGCACAGTAATGTAGAACAAAAAAATCTATCGCTGATAAGATACGTTGTTGCTTCGCGCAGTTCAATTCACAATAAGTGAAAACCTGTTTGCTTCAAGCATATTATTTGTCTGTTAAAACCATCAACATGTTTTTCCACCCACAGTAAGGCCTTAAAGGTCACGCTGTCTTTATTACACCCAACATTTCATCTCTAAATCCATCTTCATTAAACACGGAGGGAGGACAATGGCCTCCCTTGCACTCCCAACACTTAACCTCACCAGGCACAACAATATTGTAAAAGTGCAAATCTCTCTCCAAAATGGCCCCACAGTTAATAATTAAGCCATGACATTTGGGGGAGACACCAAAAAATCTATATGGTGAAATTTACTAACCTTTTGAAAAGCTAGCAAGAGGAGACTGTTAATCTGCAGTTTATTTGTGCTGTTTTAGTCCTCATAATAAAACTGTCAAAAACACAGCATAAGGCAGAGCGGCACACAATGGACGATTGTCTGCTGTTAACTGGAGGAGAGCATGAGGCTAATCAATGCGCTCCAAGTCAAAGCTCTATTACAAGAACCCCCGTCTCTGGGGGGGAGGGATTGGACAGAAAGACATGCCTGACGAATGATATTCATATGGAACAATATGGATTATAATTGTCATGATGAACTGATAATCATGTTGGTTCTCGCTACAATCAAAAGGTCACATCAGGGCAGAGTAGCACCGACCTCTGTCTTCTAAAAATACTGATTATCAAGTTAGAGGGGGTCATCCGGGAGGGCAAATGTGGCCCAGTGGTCATTAGATGATCTCGGTGCAATAGCCACTGTGGCACTCAGCACATACTGATTTACAGTTTTATATAGATCTTTGGAAATGACTTAAAAGTGGGTGTAATTTATATAAACAAATAAAAGGGGATGTAATATAACAGACTTCTTTTACACGTCACATAACACAGGTTGAGCTATATTTTCAGAGCAAATGTAAGTATTATACGTCGCTGATGGTCTCCAGAAAGCCCCTCATTGGAGTCATTAAGGATATATAATAAACAGGGCATACATGACAGGAAGTGTGCCAAATACAGAATTCCTAACAGTTTGGTTTAGCTCTCACTGGCTGTTGACTTTCAGATTTACTGTCCACGCTCAACTCTGAGGCTACACTGCGAGTGATTTATCAGCCTCACAGGTGAGTTCTGTCGAAACATCCAGGGCTTAAATATACAGCTCAGGGCTCACCTTGTCCTGCACTGTATCCCACATCCAGAGGGTAATGTGTGTGAGAGCTGCTGTGAACGGCATTTCTGCCCAAAGTCATGTGTGAGCCAGAGGAGACGGCTTCCTCTCCTCTTCAAGTTCATCCAGATGAGAAAAAAAAAAAAAAAAAAAAGAGTTACTGTGAGTTCAAACTTTAACAAGCTTTCAGATTACACTTATAAAATTTATCTTTTTTATGCAAACATGTTTTGGGCAGAGGAGGAACACACGTAAAAGGAGATCTTTTCTGACACAATTTGTAAATTGCTTGAGTAACCTGAACTTCATTGCATACTCTCTTCCAACTCTTGTGGTTAATATGATTGCTGCCTTTATCTGCCCTAGTGACAGATTTAATTCTCTGCTCCAGTTTGACAAATACGCATCCATGCAACACACTGACGAACAACAGTTTGCTCAGTCAGAGCTTGTGCAGTCTATTTGCCAGAAGGTAACCTAAGACAAGGAATAATTATAAACATATACGTATCAGGTAGCTGTGCATGTCATGATCTTGAAAACACATCAGCACTTATTACTAATCACTCATCACATGAGTAAAATTTGATTGATCTATGATGTCACTGAGTCCTTATTATAGGAGAATACCAAAATTACATGTGTTTGTGAGCATAAACTATCCTCTGCTAGAGCTAGAGGTAAAGGACAGAATGATGATTCTAATCTTCTGTATTACACCATTGCATAGCCTGGAGCTGATACACTGATTATAAAAGCTAAATTCACTTTGTGGACAATTAGGATGTTTGCTTGAACTTTAATTTCTTTGAGGGCCTCATAGTACATGATATTACTTTGGTAAAAGTTCGGAACCAAGGACTGATCCATAAACATCAACTGGACTACTTTTTTTGTTTGCCTTTTTTTTTTTAAAACCAAACTGTAGCAGCATGGCACCAGGGAAAACAGTGTTTGTTGATCAGTCCACCACTTTGGACCACTCAAGAACTATTGAATGGAATTTGAGCACAGACAGTCGGGGCTCCCAGAGGATATACCCCAGTAACTTTAGTGATTTTTCATCAAGATGAATGAAGTTGACGTGTGGTTTGGAGTGAAAAATCTCAACTATGGGATGTTCTGTCATAGAATTTGATACACATATACTTGCCCCTGCCAGGATGAATTGTGAGAACTTTGGCTTCTTTTCAAACCCTGGAAAATCTTCATATAACATTCACATTATCCCATAATCCTCAGCTGTGAGTGCTAACTAGCCAATGTTAGCATGCTAACAAGCTTAATTTAGGATGAACAGGATGGTGAACATGGTGAATATTATACCTGCTAAACACCAGCATGTTAACATTATCATGGTACACATATTAGCATGCTGATGATAGTACTTTGTTGTAAACACTGCTCCACCTTAGCACAGCCTCATAGAGGGCTAGCGTGGCTGTAGACTCTTAGAATTGATATGATATTGCTCTCGCTGCTGCAAAATTGTACAATGTCGCATATTAGTGGCAGTGGGAGATGTTTGCTAAAACATATCAAACTGACTCAATATAAAAGTAGTCATCTCATAGTTTAAAGTGGAAAAACAATGCTTTTTCCTGGTAAGATATTGAAAGACCACAAGAGGCATGTGTGGTATTTTTATTGATTGTGAGGCTAGTTTTTTGGCACATTGTCATACCAGAAAATCTCATGACTGTGACACGAGTCAATTGCCAGATGAAATGGCAAATTTCAAATCCAAGCCGTCTGAGGCAGGAGAGAGAGCGGGACTTTGGATTCCAACATCAAGGGAGAGGCTCCTGGAGGTTAGGAGTGCTGGCTTGTGTTAGACCTTAAGGTCATCATTCCTTCAACTAATGCCCCTGGCATCACCTTCCTCCTTGACTTCAAACACTCTGGCTACATTCCTAGACCATGTACCAATAAGCACTAATAATGCAGAAAAATGAAAACCAAAACAGATGGGCTCCAATAGTGGTGGGGATTACTGAGTCCTATCCAGGGCTCTATCTGTACCCCTGGGCGCTGAGAGGTGAATCCCACACCATCTTTTTCTCAGTACAGCAACAAAGGTAGGAGGTGAAAAAACAGTTGTAGCAATATGTTTGCATGTCCCAGAAACGTTTGTGGAGATTTTCAAATGGTCATTTGTTTTTAGACACGCGAGGAATGAATGTAATGGATTGCACCTGAACCTTCCTTTGAATTTTGACTTTCCTGTATTTTTATTTATTACAAATGTCCAAATGTCTGTGTTGCATCACTTGTGGTATTTCAGTAAAATATGTTTCCCACTGTGGAGTCAGCAAAGTAACAGTAAACCACTGTTACTGGGTCTACGCTGGTCCTGTAGCATGCAAACAATGCCTCATACAGTGGCAGCAGTGTTTTGTGCTGCTGACTGACACAATAAAGCAAAGCACCGCTGTGAGGGCATACTTGCATGCCTGGATGTTTGGCTCTGACCCCTCTCTCTATGGTCAAAACCACAGCATTTGATTGTGCACAAGCCCTCAAGGCTCAAAGAATATGTGTCAGACACTGGTTACAAGTCTCCCTTAACAATTAACCACACGCCATGGAATATGCCCAACGAAAACACCCAAGAGCCCCCCCCCCCCCCCCCCCCCGCTTCCACTGGGGACTCGCCGTGAACTCCTGTGAACTCTGTGAAATCATGAGAAGAAATCTAGACTGTACTGAACCCACAAACGTCAGAGTGTTTTTGATCCAGCAAAGCAACAATTAATTGGGTTTGGTTTGTTCAAAAAAATGTAATATTGGTCTGTTGTAAAAGGGATATTGAGAAATGCCAATTCCAAGTACAGTAAATTCAAAACAATTGCCATTTCAAAATAAAATTTTTGAACGGTTTGAATGAGTCAATGCCTGATCCGAGTTAAGGTGATGAGGTGATGGTGGGATGTGCAGCCTTGTTGCCTACGCTTCAGCTACTGTCTTAAGTCATGCTGTGCTTTTATGGGGCAGCTGGTGAGAATCTTGTTTTAAATTAGTCCCAATAACAAATCAAGCGCCATATGTTTTTCATGGGTCGGGCTGGAGGAGCTACCAGTTAAGAGAGAAAATGAATCACAAACCTCCAATTGTGTCTCAGGTGGAAAATTTCAGGATTTTGGTTATCTAATGAAAATATTGTCACTAGACTCATTTCCTATGTGGTGCCAGAACGGCAGAAGAGTAAATGTGTGAACAGTTTACTGAAGGCTGACTCTTAACTCTCCGTGAGTTTGTGTATGTGTGCATGTGTGTCTTCAGCTCAGGTTTCAGCACGACTGTTTTCACATCGAGGCCACACTTACCTCAACCTCAAAGAGTCTTCTTTGGCCTATTCACGTCTGCGTGCCAGCGAACAAGCAATGACATAGGTTATATTCACTCATTGCCTTTTACTGTTTGGCAAATTGGGGGCTTGAACCGAAGAAATCGGGGACAGGAAGTAGGAAAAAAGCCGGAAGGGCATGAGGATGTATAGAGTGTGGAGGTATAAATGGCCAATAAAATACATCCTGAGCAAACTGAATTTTTTTTGCTCTGTCTACTAGAGCCTGGGTGGAGCAGAGTAGAAGGTAGAAGCCTGGATATTTTGTAAAATAGAGATATATGCACTTAAGTTAAAGGAACAGTTCAAATAAAATATGCTTATTTGGTTTCTTGTTGAGTGCTAGATGACAAGATTGATCAATATGAAGCTACCGCCAAACAAAGGCAGCTAATTCTTAAAAACCAGAAAGCTTATTAATTAATAGTCTGATTTATTTGTCTGATTATTTTTCATTCTTTCTTTTTTTAAATATCTTTAGACAGAGCCAGGCCAGCTGTTCAGCCTTGTTTCTGTTTTTATGCTAAGCTAACATCAACAACCTGCTGCTGGCTCCAGCTACAGACATGAAAAGGTTATCAATCCTCCCATTTAAATCTTGACATGAGAGTGAATAAGCCTATTTCCTAAAGTGTCGATGAATGATGAAAACAAACTGGTATACTTAGCTACTGAACTATTTTAGTCTTAACAGAGATCAGTTATGCGTCAAGAGGTTGTTCAACTAATGTTATTCCTTTTAGATTCAGACACTCTATTGGCAAAAATACATTTTTTGCACACCACAGGTTTCTGGAAGAGTGTTCCTCAAAGCAACATCAGACTGGAAAATGGTGAGTGAATTGTCAAGAATACAAAAGTCATTTGTCTGTTTTGTTTTTATATGCGCTTTAACCTGTGTTGCCTGATCTAAAGTTTTTTCCCCTTTTCCTGAGAGGACCACAGTGGAAATAAGCTTTCAACTTTGTCTATTTATCTCAACGGTTTACTTGCATGTAAGAACAGGGTGACTGCAATCTATAACTCTGTCAATTATAGTGTATAGTTCAGGACATAAATAACTATAATCATATTTCAGTAAAGACATTGTGCAGGAGAATTTATGGTTTTGGAAGGTTTATTCTCACATTTCCACTACAATGTCAACGGCAGAACCCTCTGTCCTCCTGTACACCTGAACACCTCTCTGTAAGATCACCTGGCCTACCCTGAAAAGGGAGAGGTTCAAACAAACTGCACTGTCTTTCTCGTGCAAACACAATGTGTGCGTGGCAACCTCATCCATGTTTACTGTAACTGAGAGCCTTTGTTGCATCTGTTTACTCAGTCTTTCACATCTTTCACACTTTAATCCACATAGAAACCTGACGCAGACGTGTTCATTGTCCTTATAAGTCTTGCTTATAGACACGCACTATTTCCTGTTTTCTATTCAACTTCACAGTTTTTGTTTTTTTTTTAAATCTCGTTCAAACAAACTACAGGCAACAAGGAAAAGAAACAAAAAGTCATAAACTAATTTTTGAGTCCATTTGGTTTGATACATTTTTCAGTAATTTCAATTGTTAAACAAATCTCATCCAATCAGATTCCACACTAAAATGATGTCACTGTGCAGCGCTTCTAGGAATATTCACCTACTGTGACAAGTGAAGATAAATGGCAGTGTAACCTTGCCAACAAGTCCAACACCTGGCTGTCAGATTGAAGACCTGATATAGATAGAGACATACATACACCGCACTGCGCTCATACTCTACACCTTCCCAGATTTGACAATTTTATGTGCTCCTCCAGCTCAGGAATAGCAGGCAGGATTATTAAACCCTGTCATGAGTATGACATTAAAAACATATTGAGTCATAGATACATGGAACATCCCAAATGCTTATTTGCATAGTCACGTTACTACACAGAGGTGGAAGCTTGCCTGGCCACATTGAGGAGCTGTCAGGGAGATGAAGGAGCACCCAGATGGTACTTTCAAAAAACCGCCCGACAAGCCCTGAGGTTATAGGTGGGGCCGCGCTCGCTAGCTCGTGCAGCTGTACTGGTATGTCACCTGAACTTTTTTTTTTCCGACCTCACCCATACTACATGTTCATGTTTTTTGGCTCAGTGTCCTCATTCTCTTGCAGACCAGTCACACACTGGCAAGGTTACAAGATGCTGATATTAGTTCACCTGTTGAAGTCAAAGAACAGCCAAGATAGGTGAATCACCAGGATGTGCTCACTGTTGGGACAAACAGTTAACGACCATGCTAATGGCTCTAATGGGCTGTAGTTAGGAACAGCTAAACATAAACAGGAGCATGCAAACATGCTCACAACAACAATGCTAACATGGTGATGTTTAATAGGTATTTTCACCATTTAGTGGTGTTAGCATGCTAACATTTGCTAATTACAGTAGCACTAAGCACAAAGTAGAGCTGCTGCGCTAGAGGATCAGTCAGGGAAGCAGGTGATATCTGAAATGTCCCCATGTGAATGATCACTGAATGGCATTTATTTAATGTTATCAGGAGAAAGACATTGTTTATTCATCAAACCAGTCAACTTTGGTCAATTAGCAACTTTAACATTTTGAGAATGCACATATGACAATGACAACAAAAGGTTTATGGTCTGTACGAAATAAATAGCAACATTGCTCATTTACAGCTTGGCTGAAGAAAAACAAAAAACAAAAAAAACAAAACAAAAACAAAAGGGTTAATCTTCATATTAAAAAGGCGTACAGATGAGTTGTGATACTCATGAACTCACTAATTGCTCAACAAAAAAATGCTCTCCTTTTTAAATAAAGCTTTTTCAGTTTTAATATGTACCTTCAAGAGCCTGTTATAGTTAAATAAATAGAATGTTTCCATTTTTAACATGCACATCCAATTTGCCTGGGGAAAGTATTTACACTTCACTGATCCTACTTGTCCACCAAAATGCTCCTCTTTTTTTTCTCCTCTAAACAATTCTTTCTCACCACAAACTCTCATACATACACAAATGTACAGTCACTCTTGCAGACATGCTGCACCTATTTACTATTAACACAATATCTAAACCTATTGAAAGTGATCAAAATGCTAACGGTGAACATGGAAATCCATGTAGTGTAAAGAAGAAACAGTCCAAACACCACATCTTAACCAGGGGGGGCTTACAAAAAGTTTTAGTTTACAATTGATCATGCACTGTATAAATTCACTGTTATTTGGTTTGCGAGTGTGTAATAATCAGTGGCTTCAATATCTACTTGTTTTTCTTTAAGTGAACAAAGAAAAGGAGGAATATCTCCTGTGACAGATAAACAATCAGACCAAATAATCTCTAACAATATTTAAGTCTTTTTCCCCAGGAATCTTCACTGTCCTACAACAAGTGGTTTTAACTATCTTTGAGTAAGCTTCCGCACATAACCAGGAGCCACAGCAAGGTGAGGTGTTTCTTGTGTCGTGTCCGTGTTAGTGTCGAAACTCCTGGCCATCGCGCTTCAGGTTGAGATGGGCAGTTTATTCTGTGCTGATGATCCTCGCTCCTCTCTTTCATGATGCAAAGTAAGAGTTCTGCATGGAGTAGAGGCGGTCGATGGGGTTCCCCACGCGGGCCTGCATGGAGTTGACTTCCGACGACGCCATGAAGCAGTCACTGAGGCTGGTTAAAGACGTGTCACTGTCTATGTCATGGAATGCAGAATCATTACCTATGGAGAGAGACGATTGCAGAGATAGGAATCAGGATCCGGTGGCAGAGGTGTCATTTAAAAAAAAAAAAAAACAAAACACAACAACACCCGACTCCGACTCTGAAATCCATGCAATCTTGTATTTGAGATTTATAGCAGCACTGGGAAATTATAATTACTAATAGTCACTTTGAGAAATTGCTGTTGTGTGTCATCACAATTGTGAGAACTGTTTTGTTAGATATCATCAAAGCTCACTTTTTGCTGCCCTCGCTGGGACAATTGTGGTCTGTGAGGGAGCATGTAAACAAGGGGCATCCTCCGAAAAGATCTGGTTAATAGCAACTGTTTACGCCTTTCATAAAACCTCAACATGTTATTTCTCTAGAGGGAATAGTTAACTTTATTACACTCTGGATCTTAATGATAGTGTTGCACAAAATGGGGACAGTGTTTTGAGACATATCTTTTAATGCCTTGCCAATATTGTTCTTTTCCCCAAACCAAAGGAGAGTGATGAGACTGGGGATTTGGGTTCTTACTGGCGAGAAGAACTAAATGGAGGCAAATTATAAGGAAGTTATGAACTTCGGGAAATGGTCCCTTTGGGGCTTGTTGAGGACATCACTCTGAAATGTGTTATTCCAGTTACATCCTGTGGACTAACACTTGATTGACTGATTTTTTCTCCCCCTGCGTGTTCGCATTTTAATTCTTCCCTGTATCACACAGAAATCTGAGACTTGTTATTTTCCCATTCTGATTCATTAGTTCACACAACCCTCAATCATTGTTGGGATTGCACTTTATCTCAAGCTGTCCACATCGACCACATGTTTTTACCAACATTGGAAAACATCATTAGTAACGGGGCAGATCTCAGAACTGGAGGCGGAGAGTTAAAACCATATTAAAACGATTTGAAAATGAACTTCAAAACCTAATAGCTTATGAGAATGCTTGTGTTATCTCATGTGGGAGGAGAAGCTGCTCGTACGTCTCTGTGAGCGGCTTAAATCAGGAGGGCTGTGGCCCGAACACATGTCCCACACTGGGGAGCTACGAGGTTGATCAAGGGACAGGCATGTGTGTGTTTTGAGAGCAGGAGTGGGTGTTTTTTTGCGGGGAATGGCTGGAGGGGGTGGGAGCTGGTGGATTGCTCACCATATGGGTTCATGTGGTCCCCGGGCATCTGTGGGGGGGTGAGCCCCTGTTGGAACGGGTCTGTGCTGTAACCGTTCTGATCCATGGCGACCAGCTGCTGCTGCGGCGGAGCCAGCGGTGTGAAGGAGTTCATCATCCCCTCCATCCGATTGGACATCACCTCTGCAAAACAAAGAGAGAGAACCAACAGGGGAAACCATTAGAAAAAAAAACCTCGGGATGAATCTGCAGAATGTAACTGCAGCCACGCACAGTGGATACACACAGACAGGTGGGGCTGAACAGGGGAAAAACCAATGATGTGTAGATTCCCTTTAACACCTGGGGATTTCACAAGCTCACCTGAATCTGAGTTACAGTTTCGCAGAACCAAAAAATGTGATAGTGAGAGTGATAAAAAAAAAGAAATGAAGGTAGCTTGGTGCTTTTGAAATAGCTACAATAACCTGGATTGCTTGCCTTCTACGATTTCCATGGTAACCTACAGTAGTCTTTCCTGTGGCTTCTCCCACAATCCCCTTCACAAACACTGCTGTTGGCTAACCGACTGGGTGAGATGGACACAAAGCTCCTGTGGCTTCATCACCGGAGCCACAAAATCAATGATGTCTGCCATTCATTTCGTTTGGCTGCCAAAATGAATTCCCACCTTCCTTTCGATGTGAAATGTTTTTGTTTATACAATGACATATTTGTAATCTCTATACACAAGAAGCTCATATTCTCAGATTCAGTGTCTACCGTGGTATTTCGATCATGTTTAGCAGTCACCAGGAAGAAGTCCTCATGTACAGCTTCTAACCAGCTTGGTGTCAACATTTAAAACAATGCATTGCTATGAAACAAAGAACATTTAAAGGGCCACACCAGACAAAAATTCTCTGCTTTAACTATTTATTTGTGTTTGTTTTTTTTTTTTGTTCCATAAAACTATTCAATTAACTTGGAAGAATTCTTAAAATGACATCTACTCATTCTCCCTCATTGAAAAATGCAGAATCTATGAATATGTCTCTATATCACATTTCTTTAAGGTGCACATTTGATACTGATTGGCTGCCTTGTGTTTGTGATATAACAAAATCATGCCCGTACATACACGCCTTAAACTGGGATTTTAGACGAGCACAGAGACACTTTCGCCCTTAAGCAGATGAATGTGAAAACAGCCTTCTGGTGTCAAACTCTGCACATACATCATTCTGCACGGTGAAACTTAAGGCATCCAGGTAAGGGAACAAATTTCTGAGTGGAAAGGGGGCTGTAAAAATTCAGAAAAATGTAAATGAGAAATATGCGAAATGCAGTAAATATGCAGCTAAACACCTCCCAGAGAAAGAGCTTTGAGACAATGAGCCTCCATTGTGTCTGCAGGGTATGTACAACATCGTTACCTTGGCCAAGTCTCTGAGAATTCTGTTGTTCTTGTTGTTGCTGCTGTCTTCTTGCCAACTTCTTCATCTGAAACGAAGGAGTCAAAGTTGTGAAGAACTCCCAAAACTAACATGCACTCTTTAATTTAAAAAGGATGCTCCTCGCTGTTCACCCTCGAATGAACTGTGTAAAATCTGTATCTGAGTGCACTTCATTGTAAAGTATCAAAGGTTTTCATGAGATAATAATCAGAAAAGGGGAGGGTGTAGACATTTAATGCAAGAGTGAGCTACAGTTGCAACTCCTTGCTCTTTTTTTTTTTTTTTTTTTTTTTTTTTGCATTTGTGAAAGGAATGCAGTGATAAATTTAACACACATAGTTGTAGTGATTTATTAGCTGGACTCTTAAGATGGAATAAGGCTGTTGTATGCGGAAAAAAAATCTAACGTCTCCTGCGTTTGCTGCTCTCACCTTAGCTCTCTGGTTCTGAAACCACACCTGGACCACCCGAACACTGAGTCCTGTCTCCGCAGCCAGCGTCTCCCTCACCTGAACACATCCAGACAAAAGATTTCCAGCGTCACACACACAAAAAAAACAAAACACTTCACAACATTAAAAACTACTTTTTTCTTTCCTCCTGAACACATCTGATACATTTCCCAACAGGCACATTGCCTCTTTGATTTCACTGAACGTTGAATGAATGCAGTGGTCTTTTTGGACGTCTTGGTTATTGCCTCTTCAAAGCTTTGGACCGGGTGCAGCGCCTGTTTTTAGGGCCAGGGCTATAGAGGCAGTGCTCCTATCTCAGTATGACATTTGGTGCAGGCGGACTGCGTTACAACAGCCTGCCTCGGTTAACACAGAACAGAATGCTGCTTGCCACTTCAAAGCTCGGCTCTGAGGTGGGGGAGATTTTTTTAATTTGAGAATTTTATTTGTGAAACTACTGTAGGGCTCGTGGTCGGCATCCAAATCTCCATGTGTTCATTGCTCCAAATGCAGACCAGAGAATATTGAAAAAAAAAAAAGAAGTTGCTAAATTTTCCTCACTTTGTCATAGAAGATTATTTAAGCTTTGAGTTACCTTTCTGCAGGGTTTCGAGGACACCTCAAAGGAGGCCTTGAAGGCGCGTCTCTGTTGAGTGGTCAGGATGGTTCGTGGTCTCTTGGGCCTCCTGGGATCCTTCCCGTCATCCCCCTTCCCCTGGCCTCCTATGCCTTTCTCTGGCTTGATGTCCAACTCCTCATCGTCACTTTTTTCTGCAGAGAGAAAGTCATTTCTCTGTATGATCAGCACGAGCTTGAACTGACTACACCCTTTTAGTCAGTGACAGTCTGCTGATAAATATATTTTCGCTCTTCCCCATTCCAGGAGATTCACACACCACAAGTGCATAATCAAAGGAGACACATGTGTTTTTGATACTTTGTTATCAATTTATTACAAAAAGGAAAGGGCCACATGTACGATTAGACTTACAGAAGTCTTATGGCTCTTGCTTGGAGAGCACAATGAAATATGCACATTTGTCACTGAACTGGACACTGCGTCACTTGTAATTTATTGCCCTCAGCTTTGTCTGATTTACACTAAATCAATCTCTGATAAGAATACTCCATCAAGTACAACACGGAAAAGCCAACACGAGCACATATGAGAAATGCATCTCCCATGACACAGCAAGAAAATGAAATTTTTGCTCGGTTTTAGACCTTAAAATAATGACAAAATATATATGGGTTGCTAGATTTTTACTAGCAGCAGCAGCAGCAGCCGCAGCAGCAGCAGCAGGATATTACAGTTTTGGGTAGTAATATTGGTGCGATGTTTATGCTTCTAGCCTACAACGTGGCATTAAAACAAAATAATAACTTGGTTTTTATTAGATTTCTGAGATATGTTTGTAGGTTTATTTTTTAGATTAAAACCAGCTAGCTGTTTCCAGTTATCAAAAACAATAACTACACACTCAATACTCTCCCAGAGCTATTCATTTCACTCAGAAGATTTCTCAAAATTTTTGTAATGATCATAAATATTTCTTTACTGAAAAAATGCATGAAAACATTGTGAAACTTGTTGGTTTTCAGACAACAGCCGAATGCGAACACTATTAATGGCAAATTAATAAGTTATACTTTCATCACTTTAATTTTTTTAACATAGTTTCAATTGTTGTCACTGAAGACTTGGGCTGATGACTTGTTGTGAAATATGTCACTTCTAAATTTATGCATTTCAATATCACTTTGCAGTGAAGCCACAAAGTTATGCTAACATAACGTGAACAACAAATGAATGAATAAGAAAAACATCAATTATCACTTCATGTGTCTCCAAATCAGAAGCAGCAGTGCTGTTAACGAACCCTAATGATTTTGGGGTCTGGTGGCTACAAGCAGAGGCACACACATGATGGCTCAGTGCTTCATGTCATCTGGTTCCGATGTGTATCTACATTTCTCTGCCGAAAACCTACATTTCATCTGCCACATGCCGAGGTTAACCTCTGTTCATGTCAACATTTTCTCCATCTTGAAATTCGGAGAGGCGCACAAAAAAAAAAAAAAAAGACATGCCTGCGCGATACACTGGGACACAACTGAATGAGGATGACGCAGAGCAAATATTCCCACAAGTTGACAAAAGTTGACACAGGCACAGATGTATTTGACAAATTCCCCGCTTTTGTGCGTGTCTAAATGTGAGCCAGATGGTAGTGAACAGTGAGGCTTGGCGAGATGCCTCATTGTGTGTGGAGGCTATAGGCGAGGAACACTAGAGCTGATAAGAGTGGAGGCGCAGGCTTTTCTGTAGAAAGGCCCCAAATCCCTCTGTCACTCACCATGATACAGTGATTTAATTCTTTCCAGAACCAGATCCTGCCCACGCATAGAGAGCCATTAATACGGGGTGGCTTGGCTTCGTCCTGTTTCCACTTCCTACTGTATCATAAACCTCCGCTCCCTGCTTGAATTAGAATGCTACAAAATCAGCCATTGAAAAGCTGCAGATGGAGCTGAGTTAGAACATTTTACTGCCTGGGCTGCATGCAACATCTCTGAAAAACCCCTAGCAACTGGTTTAAGCACAAATCAATACCAGTTGTGTTTTTTTTTTTTGTTTTTTTATGTTGATAATACACTGTAGTGCTGCAACCAGTAAGATTCAGATCCATCATGGAGGATGTCTATATTGGCTCCCACTGTGATGGAGCAGAGCATACAGAATACAACACCCCGGTGCCATACGATGATAGCACCGCCGTGTTGTTCTCGCTCTTGTGTGAGAGGGTGCAGAGGGCTCACCTGAGTCTGAGTCATCCGGGCTGACCGAGCTGAGTAAGTCCTTCTCCCTCTCGTAGTCGATCTTGCACAGCAGCTGACCCTCCTTCAGGACAAACTCGTCGCCCTTCCTCAGCTGGCGGTCGCACACGCAGCAGCAGAAGCAGTTTAGGTGGTAGACGCACTCCAGGGCGCGCATCACAAACTCTGTGGGGGCGATTTTCTCCATGCAGCCGCTGCACTTGGTCGCAAACAACCTGAACGGGAAAAACAGTAACAGTTGTAGGTGTGCTGGTGACAGAGAGAGTTGTTGTTGTTTAAAGCAACACTGTAACTCCTGAAAGAGGAAATAGTTCATCAATTATTATATATATGAAAAGTTCAGTTCATGAGAAACTGAATGCTCCATTGCTCAGCTCAACGCACTCAGGCGTTTTGGTGGCTGATGGTGGCAAACTTTAAACGCTGTGAAGCTACTTGTGCTCTTACTATGATATGTTATAGCATTCTTCATTACCCTACAATTCACTCTGGCAAAAGTAACAATTATATTTTTTTTTAAAGTGAGACTACACAACCTTTAAGAGGCAGAACAACACATTCTCTCCGAGTGAAACTTTTAGTGCTTTTCTTTTGGCGAGGTGTGTGGCTTTATTCTGCCACGTAGCCTCACTTCAGCTGACCATCAGGGGTTTTCTTGACTAAGAGTCAAGTTGGCTGGCTGATCCTGTGGGCAGCCAAGAGGTGACTCCTTTGGCAGCAGCTCATCTGTTAAAATTTCTAGGGTGGGCCCCCGTCCCCTGTCATTCCAAGTGAGCTCAGTCATGGGCACCGAAACCCTCTCACAAATCTGAAAAAGAGGCTGGCTCAACGTTCTAGTGCAGTGACCACCAAACTCTGCTGATCCCAATCAAGCCTTTGCTGGCAATTTACACATTTCTTTCATATCCACGATGCTCTATATGCATCAGATACCATATTGCACACGTGATTCATTGCTGACTACTGGGCTGCCCTCTCGTCTGTTCATATCTCATCTGACTGTCTAATATCATGCCTCTATGGTGTAAGACTGCCTCTATCATCATTTCCTAGACAACACCTCCATCTTCTTTTATATCCTTTCAGGAAGATGTTTGCATTGTTTTATTGGTGACTGAGAGGCATTTAATTCGTCCTCTGTTGTTCAGAAGAAGCCACATTAAATGGAGGAGGAAGGCAGCGAGTGTGGTTGATCTTGTCCAGCCGTAAAGCTGGATTTATTAGCGGCCTCTTTGTTTGCCCTGGTCTGGAAGACAGCTGGCAGCCGCCTATCTATTTGTGGTGAACATCTATTTCATTGTGCGAGGCAGGGAGGCAGCGAGAGGAGCAGTTGACATCATCTGCTGGTCCGGGATGGGGATGAGCGATAGTGATGGATATAATGTGTAAATATGAGAGGAGGGAAACCAAAGGATGGTTTTGTTATGGTAATGTTGTTATAGGTGCTGATTGAGTAGTGATACTGCGTATGTGTGTGTGTGTGTGTGTGTGCGTGTGGATGAGTCAGTTTCACACATGTAAGTGCATGTGTGTGAGCAGCTGTATGCTTGCAGGAAACAAGATAGTGTGGTTTTTGTTGTCTGTGCAGCTTTCTAAAATAATTACTGTGATATTGCTCATCAGAGCAGCATCAACAAGGCTACATTTTATGTTATCTTAATTACATCACTAACAATTAATAGGTTATTTTACTAATTCCATTCATTATAATCAAAATCACGACCTGTATCTGGATCAGAACGCGGCAGCTAAAGCATCTTATTTCCTGTTTAACCATCATGAAGCTGCGAAACAACAGAGCTATCAGAACTAGCACTCTGAGGGTTCATAAAATCCTTTAATCTTTCATTTATTACAATAAGTTAAGAAGATTATTATTCAACTATGGAAAAACCTCCAGGATAATCCCTTCTAAAAGAAATTTTGGCATGTATCTCAAACAAGCAGGGCTCTCGTTTAAGTGACCTGCCAGCCTGGCTCTATCTTCTAAACAAACCTCCAAGTTTGGTCACTGAAAAATAAAAGACAAGAGCAACACTTTAAATAATAAAAAATAAAAAAATTCTGGAAAAAAATTAAAAGAAGGAAATTTCACATTGACTCAAATCTGCAAAGATAAACTGAATATTCAGGGACTTGTTTCTAGTTTTTAGGAGGATTAGCATGTTACATGCTGGGATCAGGGAAAGGAGGTGATGAATCTGTCAAGACAAGTTCCCAGCTCTAACTCTAATGTTTAGCTAATGATTGCCGGCTTAAGCTAAGAAAGAGAGCACAAAAAAAGTTGAGGAAATTACTTGTTAGCACGGTTTTGATACGTCCAGGACTCTGCATTCACCTACGACCGCTCTCTCAAATCTTCTCATCTAGATGAAAACATTCTCATTCAGCCCTCTTTCCTTTCTTCTTTCTCCTCGCCGAGTCTAATCTTGTAAGCCATTATTTTTCTATTTCCCCTCTCTGTCACTTTGCATTATTTTTGCTGCTGTAATTCCTATTCGTCCCTTCTGGAATCTTCCTGTCCTGCTTTGTCCTCAGGTCTAATCCGGACTTTCTGCCTGTTTTCAGTCCCCGGTCCCCATTCTCAGCGGGGTTCAGATGGAATAGCCATGCATGACGCCCCTTCTATGGCAACCACACCTCCACAGGAAGGCAACGGCGACTTTTCGGATGGGCAGAGAAGGCCTTTGAGAAGCTGGCAGCAGAAGTAAATCCCTCTCTAAGGAACAAGGAGAATTAGCAGGGAGCAGTGGACTAGGGATTTAACCCTACCCCTCTCCTTTGAAAGGCACAGTCAGTCCCACTCCTGCGGCTAGCCACAATCAAACAGAGGAGGAGTGGGGAGGTGGCAGTGGGGAGAGGAGAACACAAACTCCCTGAATGACACAAGCAGTGGATTGTGGAGGAGCCTAATCCCACTTTAATACCTTTCCAAGTTCAGCTGCTAAAGAATGCTCTTTAAAACAACACCACTGTGTGAGCAGTGAAGGTTGACCAGGGGGAGGCACGCCATTCAACCTCCCCAACATTACCTGATTAGTGGTTTGAGGACCAGGCCAGTGAGCCAGCATGCCAACGGGAGACAGAGGAGAGGATGTAAATGATGATTTTATATATAGAAAAACAGGACGACATGGGCTGCTGATAACATTAGCTGGAAAGGAGATTTCACAGCTTTTTGTCAAGCTCTACCGGGATATCAAAGATATCAAAGAAGCTGTCGGTGCGACTGGAATCAGACTTAAAGTGATTTAGGTGATCATTTACCACTTTCTGCCTCTACTTGATCCCAGTGACCCATCACACTAAGACCTCTATCCACCTAAAATCCACTTTCTGGGCGTTCAGCTGCTCCGGTAACACGACTCCCGGTGTCGCAGAGGCAGGCCGATCAGCACCTTTAAGCTATAGTCTGTTTATAAAAGACACCACAAAGAGGACCACCAGCACGACAAGCCGCGTCCCAGCTCTCGCTCTCCCTCCTCCCACACCTGAGCGCACAGATCAAGTGATGAGACCCCTCCTGTGTGGATCAATGGCTGCATCTCAAGCAGAAAGAACTGTCAATATTTACCCAGGCCTCCCCAGAACTGGACTCATAAATGAAAAGAGTCCATCTCAGCACATATACCTCTCTCCCACAGGAATCATTACGTCCCTCGTTTTAATCCTGTGTCCACATACCTCTAATCCCTTGTCTGTCCTTTCTTACGTTATCTATGGTTGTCTCTCCCTCCCCGAGACAGATTATCGCACTGTTGAGGCTTGTAACACTACAAGCTGTGTTTTTAGCAAATGCAAGACAAAAAATAAAAAGAGCACCACGAAGAAGACAAAAGCCAACAGGGACCGACAGTTATTTGTCTGATGAACACTTCAGCCGAGCCAAGTGCAGCTGAGAGACTTTGCCCTCTCTGCTGCTCTTCTTCTCTCCCACCCCCCTTTTTCCAGGCACTTTGGAGAACTGCACTCTCCCTTTGAACAGATTATGGGCAACTTAAAGTGTGACAACATCTTAAGCTCTCACCACATGTTGCCAATGATTTCCCTTCTACAGACATTACATTTAATGCTTCTGCCGCAGTGATAAGCATCAAGAGGACTGGGTGGGATAAAAGAAGCCAGAAGAATAAGAGAGAGAGACGGGGGGAGGGGTGGGGTGGGATGGGGTGTTTTTTTTTTTGGGGGGGGGCACGGAGCTGCTTATGGCTCTTGATAATCATGCTACATTTAGCAACACGTGCAACAGTCTCACCTACTCCCCTTTCGCTATTGAACAACGCTTGGAGAAATACCATAACAATTTAGGGAAGAATAGCCGGGGCTATTATGTCACGGCATCCCTTCAAAGACAGAGGGGATGAGGATTATCCAGGCAGCAGCTGTAAGCTATTACTTTGAAGATAGGCTCTCGTGTTTGGGCAGGAAACCTGTGGCCATGCCAATCATTGCGGAGGTGAGAGATGAGGCCTGGGAGGCAGGTCAGACAAGGGCCTCCGGACAGGATGGAGGGCATGTGGAGCAATCGGTCAGCTGTGCACGCTCGATGTTTCCAGTTTTTGTTTTTTTTTACTGTCTACATCTCGGATACATCTGGGATCAAACTGGAATTTGGAAGGTTTCTTTGCTTGTAGATCAGATGTGAGAGTTAAACAAATTGTTTGACATTCGGGGGAAATACACTGTCTCGCTGAGTTAGATGAGAAAATCAATTTAATGTCTGTCAGCTAAGCTAACCAGCTGCTGGCTACTGCTACTGCCAGCAGCTGGTTAGCTTAGCTTAGCATTACGATTGAATAAAGGAGGAAACAGGTATGTAAAAACCTTCAAGGAATAACATATCTCTCATATTTTTCCGGTAAATATAAGTTTAGCTGGGCAGCCTAGCTTAGCATAAAGACTGAAAACGGGGGGCAAACAGGTATGTAAAAACTGTAAAAACTTTCAAGACATAGTTCAACATTTCTCTCATGTTTGTCTGGTAAATCTAAGTTCAGCTCGTTAGCTTAGCTTAGCATAAAGACCAGAAATGCAGAGCTGGCTCTCTCTTAGCAGCACCTCTAAAACTACCTATGTAACCACAAATAGACTGGCACATAAGCCCGTGTAAAACCGCAACTTGTCGTTTTTACAGTTTGGTTCTTGTACAGAACAAGCCGTAACGTACGTTTTTAAATTGTCAAAAAGTACCGTTTTAAAGTTTTCACACTCCTCAAAGAACTTTTTTCAACCAAATGCTTTTATTTAATGAACAGCTCATTTGTTGTCCAAATTTTTGGGTGGAATCTTGTTCTGTTTGTTGTCTGGAATGACAACAAACGGATCTGTCTCACACCAGAGGCACCAGAGGTCTCCCAATTGTTGAGCGGCTCTCATGAGACACGCCTCAGTGTGTGAAAATTGGTTCTTAGCAACAGTATCAAGAGCTTCGGTCAAAGAGGAAAACATTTGATGCCCAGATGTTTTGGATGAACGACGGCAAAAACCTTTTCAACTTTGTCTCAACATCAGGAAAATTACTTTGTTATGTACGGCCCTGTTGTCCTCTTCATGCAGCAGACACTACATGTTGACCACACTGGCCTAAAAATAGCAACCTGGAATTGGCTAATATGAGCGTTTGATTGCTTGCAGAGGGGCTGATGATAAAAGTGCACCCCAAAAGAAAGTTGTGCTTTAACACGTGGGATTTGCATATTTATATAAATCCAGCTAAGGCACATAACCGTTCATCCTTCCTCTGTGAGAAGGTTAAAACAAACTTTCAGTCTGCATGAGTAGTAATGTGCAAAAAAAAAAAAAAAGTGGTAGTGATAATACTGTCTTCATAAATGATCTCAGTAGCTGACCTTGTTTCATAGTATCAGCATTTCTCTTTGGAGCATAGATTCATGGAGAGTAATGAAGCCAAATAAAAAGTGCCATCCTTCTGCTCCCAAGGGCCAGCTCCAGTCAGCTCTAAAAGCTGCTTAATCACCATCTCGTGCTTACTACATTAGCATAATAATGGCCTTTAAATTGAGGCTCTTTGTTTTTTAATTAAACTCCCAGCAGGTAAAAGTAAAACACATTAACGGGAGATGTGTACACCACTAATGGCCCAAAGGTGCCTTCTTCATCACACAGCTCTGGCCACAGGGTTCTGCTTGTTCCCCGCACTGAAGCGCAGCACCGGCTGCCTGCGAGCTCACAGGGGAGGAACGAGACGGGCTGATTGCACTTGGCATAGTGAAGATAATAGCCGAGACGTGTTCGACGTGGTTAGTGTATGCATGTGCACCTGCCCTGCATCTCAGAGGGAGCACACTTAGTAAGAGCTGCTGAACAGAGCTATAGTGAATCTATAAAAAGATGCTGGTTACAGTTAGTCTGCGGCGAAATGTCTCCAGGATCATCTATCCCACACGTCGGCTATTGTGAAAATAAATATGGCCACTTCATTTCTACGGCAGCATGAGCTCCTATGTGCTGGAATGTGCAGCTCCTCTGACCAGTCCCCCGGCCAGACAGAGATCCCAGTCATATTTGTACATAACGCTATACTGCACAGCTGCACAAAGAAATCCTAACCCTTCAGTCGTTATTCAAATGATCTCATTCCAGGGGCTGTGTGTTTCACAGATTACCCAACACCGGAAATACAGTTGAGAAGGAATGTGGTGTTAATGTGTATTCTGAGTCTAAAAACATGCAAATAGCGCACACATATATATACCTTAAAGCAAATGTTTCTCATGGCCAGTACTCTATTGATATGAGAAAAACACATAACGCTTAATACAATCAATACTGCATGTTCATACAAAGCTCTAAAAGCAACAGCGGTATGCTAAGAATTATCTTGCAGCATCAAGCGACCCATTGCTTCTCCTTTGCATGTATCTGCTAATGAGTCACTGGGGAAACAGCATGGAAATAATCCCCCCGCCCTCCCTCCGCCACACAGGTAGAACAAAGCTCATGGAGTGAAAAGGACAGTGTACTGGGCAGCAGAGGAGGCTAAGTACACATCTAAATACAAGAGTAAGCAGGCAGGCACACATGATGCTGTTTGGACAGCTGGTGTTCCCGAGTATGTAAAATGAGTGCAACATCACATCTAGACTACGTTTTTAGAGCTCAGAACAAATATCGTTGGTCGCATACACTGTGCAGTGACACCAGTGAGGAAATTATGATTGTAAAGATGTGTGTTTTTTTTCATTTTGGCTTTTTTCCCACTATTTTTTTTTTTTTTTTTTTACCTGTTCTCAAAGCCTATTTGATCCTTGAACAAATAAATTAGGAGGTTGTGAATTACAAGGCTGCTATAAAGTGCTTAGCTCGGCCTTTTCGTTACTCCAGTAAGCTGTTTGTGAGGGCCATCACCGCTGGAGATGTGACATGTTTACAACACGCTCCCTGTAAAAGCAAAGAACCAGGGCCTGGGATAGCTCCCATTAAAAATCACGTGCAGCCATTTTATATATTTTAATAATAATTCCATGGGTGTCTGTTTGTCCGACCCTTCCAAGTTAATCTGTGTGAGGTGGAGCAGAGCCCACTATTAAGGGCTTGGCCCGCTCGACGAGGCTACCACGAGTGATTGCCGCTTCTGAAAGAGCTGGGAGAGCAAAGAGAGTGATGGCTACAATAAGTGTAATGGCTATCACATGTTATACAGCTATGGCTGGCTATAACTGCCCACAGATACACAGGTTTATTCCTGTATTTTTTTTTTTTTTGTGCCTTTTTTTGATGAGAGAGGGTGATTCAGAAGTTCACTACAAATCAGAGCGCTTATATCACTCCTGGAGAAATAAAAACAACTATGATCTCATGTCCAGTCAAATAACAATACGTTCTAAAAGACTAGATTAAATCATGAAGTGAAAACGTGCGAGAAGCTTTGACCAGAGCTCAGATACTTTACTTTCTTTATTGTAAGAAAATAAATGGACTCATCTTACAGATTCAGCGCTGGAATGGTTAAAAAACAACATTTGGATTGGAGGGCTTTATAATTACTATTGACCCAGAGGTTCTGGGTCTAAGAAATAAAACAAACAGTAATATGAGGTGTTCTAAAGCACAAGTCTGCAAATATGCAAAGACAGGGTCTGGTGGAGAGCATCACGCTTTGGCTTCTTTTCTCCGCTCCTAATCTGTGGGCCTACACAATATTAAGACGGCTTTGGAGCCACTTGTGACCCAGCTGTGCACTAATGAAAAATTCCACAGCTCTGTGCAGAGGCCAATGGAGCTTGACCCCTTTCCACCCTGAACCAAGCAATGTCCATCTTGAGGAGTTTACCAGGTCTGAAAGATACTGGATTAATAGGCAGAAAAGGAGAAAGAGAGACAATCTGGGAAAGACTGAAAAAAGACGCACTTGTGTGCCCCCCCCCCTTCTGCCCTTCCTCCAATCTTTAGTATATTGGTGTGAAGTAAAGTGTTTGCCGAGGTTTTAATGGACAGAGATGATCTGGAGATCATTGTGATGGAGGCTGGTTGCATGAGGAAAAGGGGGGGGGGGGTTACTGTTTACTTACCAGAGATTCAGTCTAAGCCCAAAATTAGTTTGGAGGGAGAGAATGTGAGGCAACCAGGAATTAGACGTTGTTCACATGATCCGGATTCATGTGTGTGTGATCCTGCTGCCCTTGATTCTCTCTCTGTGTGTCTTCGCCAAGACAAAAGTCAGCGCTATAGAAGCAGATATCAAAGGAGCAGCGAGCACGGTGAGGAGTCTGCACACTGGATGAGGATATACAGTTTGCAATTATAGAGTAATGTACACCATGTTCACTACTCAGATATGTCAATAAGCAGGAGTAGTTTTTATAAGGATGTATATGTTTAGGTTTGGTCTGTCTTTCATTATCATTATATACTTCTTTTTTGGCATTTATTTATCCAAACCTCCCAGATCAGCCACCCACTCATCTCCTGTAGTTGCTAACGTTCAGCCGCACGGATACACAGATACATAGATGCATAGCCATGCAGATAACATCCAGGAAAATAGACAAGAGGTAGAATGAGTATGTGAAAAAAAAAAAGAAAAAAAAAAAGAAGCACGGTATTGCCTTTTTTCATGAGAAACAATATTCATTCTCATTTCTTTCAAAGAAATTTTAAAGAAAATATCAAGACTTTTAAAATAAGACATGGCTGAAAATCAGAGAATAGAGGCATGTAAAGGACTGTGGTAGGATACATCACGTTTCATCCCGTGCAACCTTAACCATCAACTTTAATTCTCATCAGAACGAATGATAATAATGCGTCTCTCTTCGAGCATCTAAATCATAGATGCTCTTGAATTGCCACACACTTTAAAAGATGACTCCACCTATATTATCCTTGAGGGAATAGATTACAGATCTAAATAAGGGGTGGAAGGGGAAGGGGGTGAGAGAAAATGAAAAAAAAAAAGGGAAAGCAAATGAAAAATAAACATTGTTATTGAAAGACAGGATGCTTTAAGACCCGGGGGCCAGGGATTAACATTCAGATTAGCATTCAAATAATATATTTGAATTTCTGATCAGCAATCCTCTTCAAAGAGCTAAATCCCAAGATTAGCAGGTGTTATGCTAAAAAGCTGTGTTTTTTTGTCAGGAACGTAGCTACACTAGCCAAACAAATATGTCTTTGAGTGTGAAGGGCTGGCATGGATGTATGGCTGTAACCATGGCGACTGGCTGGTAGTTAGGAGCCTTGGAGAGGGGTGCAGTGTTGGAATGTGTCAAACAGACAGAGGGGCGCACATACACCGCAGAGCAAACCAAAATCCTGCTGTTTCACTAAAGACCATCAGCTACATTATTGAGACCACCTACAAATTCCAGGGGGCTGAGGGTCGACAGGGAGGGAAAAGTAATTTTGAATCGTCATTATTATTTTTTTTAATACACTCTTTCCCAATTGGTTTGATTTAAGAGTGTCTGGCTGAGAGAGTCAAACATAAAAGTGATGAATTTATATTAGAAGAATTTAAAAAAAAAAAGAAAAAAGATCTCCAGCTTTACTGAAGACTCACACTGTGTTCACCAAAATGCCAAATGCTCCCCATTCCACCCACCACGGGTCTCTCTTTAGTTACCTTGGACGCAATGAAATGAAGATTGAGATATTTGTAAAATTCAGCTCTGCCAGGACACATACAGTACATGTTGGTAAAAGTCATCCAATTGCACACTTCCACTGCAGTACTATTTATTTCCATTCAAAATTAGATACTGATTTCTGATACTTGGATTTTATGTTCATGGTTTCCATTTTTATATTCACACATATTCACAGATGCAAGACCGATAACTGTTATGTCTGAAATACAATTAAAAAACGGGGCTGTTTTACCCTTAGTGTTGGCTACAAACGAGCGAGTGGTGGAACTAAATTAATTCACTTTATTTAAGTCATTTCCTTTTAATGCCACCTCTGCACCACTACAATTCAAAGAGGAAACGTTTTACTCTCCTACAGCTTTAGTTACTATTTATTTTACTGATTTGAAATACAAAACATATGATGAGGTTATAAATCATGATGCATTGTTTAATCTACCCAAGAGCACAGTTAATTTGCTCCACCTTGACCAGCTTGAGTAAAATGCTACTAATAATCCAATAATATAAAATGCAATGGTATAACAAGCACGGAAGCTGTATATTTGAATTATGAGTACTTTGATTTGTGATATTTTAAGTAAATTTTGCTTAAAATATTTATGCACCTTTCAAATTGCATTTTCAATGCTGGAGTTTTTTTTTGTTTTCCAGTATTGCTGCTTTTACTTAAGTAATGTATGTGAATACTTGTTGATAAAAGCTATACTTTAAAATAATTTAGTCTCTACATATATATTTCTGATGTTATTTGCCATTTCTGTCTTGCAGAACTGTGGTTCCTATATCTATGGTCATGGATACACAACGCTCATTCTCACATCTGAAATATGTAGAACAAAGTTGTTGTTCTACTCTGTAGCTTTAAAAAAAACAACCGCAGTACAAAACATTTCTGTGGATGATTTCATCATTATCATCTACGGTGTACATTCCACACTAGGTACAAATAACTCTAAAAGAACAATAAATGAATTGTCTGGACTTGCTGCAACCTGCTTTGTGTACGTGCATGTTTGCGTCTTTAATCTTGAAAGGGAAATTCTCTCTCCATCGTAGCAGCTAATGTTACTGTGAAACTATTTTGTTCATGTCCTAAAGTATTCAAGCATGCATTTTGCCCCAGGAGGTCTGGCAGAGGAGTTTGTCTGATGCCTCCTCTGCTCATTCTCTCTACTTTACTCTGTCTTTCCCACACAGCCACACACACACACACACACACACACACACACACACACACACACACACACACACAGACACACACACACACACGCTGAGCATTTCTCTGTCGTGTGTTTGGCGGAGTGTAAAATCTCATCTCTCCAGCTGGAAGAGAACAGGTTCGACAAAATTCCCTTTTCTCCACGTGGAGCCTTTAAGGCAGAATGGAATGGTGAAGCATGGCACGGCACGCCTGGTCTCTACAAACCAACCGACAGTGTATCTGCATGGCCCTGCGGCGCCTAGCTCCAGACAGCGCAGTGGACTTACCGCAGCCCTTTAGTGACTGCATTATGACCCCCTAAAAGAGCACTGACATGGTTTGTTTTCCCTTTGCTTTAGCGCAGGACTCAATAAATTGACATTGTATTGTAGTGGAGAGCAGGGAGATACAGGTGCCTCGACTCGGACGACTCATACATGCAAGGCCCGGTTAAACGGCCTCATATGAATTCTCAAGAGAGCGTGATGCGGCAGCAGCTGTAGTTATGCATATTTGACTGAGAACAAGGCCGATCTCTCCGGTGCCCCTGCCACTCATTGTACACATGACTGGGCCGATATGGATCCTTATTTGTCTTCAGTTGCAATGACAATGTCTGCCGCCACAGTGACACCCGTGGTCAGCCCTCTCAGCAAGGAAAAAGGTTTGTATTCACCCACCAATTTTACACTCTCTTTAGGGCCAGGAGTGTCTTTGTGTGCCGGAGAGCAGCCCATTCTCTCTGGATGTCTGAAAAAAGCAGCTGTTTCTATAATGCTGTGGCAGCACTTTATGCTGCAGAATGATAAATGAAGGGGAAGAGGCAGAGCTGAGGTGCAGCTGAAGCACACACACGCAGAAACAATGGCAAAGGAGGGTCCATGCACTACATGGATATGCTCTCTACGCCTCTCTCTTTCAGGCTCTGCCTCTCTGTTGCTTACACACACACACACACACACACACAAATACACACACACACACTCTCTCTCTCTGCAGGTTAGACTCCTGGAGCTCGCCCATAGCCAGAGGTTATGTGAGCGTGTTGAAGCAGGGGGGGCTAACAGACTGACATGTCCCACCAGTACCGGTGCAGACCCAGGGGAATGAGAGGTTGCGGTCTCTGTCCCACGGGGACCTGTCGCTCCTCTGTCCTCGGGGCAGTCATCTTCCTTTCCACCACCAACCTAATGACAGAGCCCCGAGGCCTCATCACTCCACCCCCACTAACCTCCGCCCCCCTCCCCTTCCTCCTCCCAGCTCCACGCTCCTCTCTCCCCGTTGTCCTACCCAGGTGCCTGTCAGAGGGGTGTCAGCTCCGCGACTGGTGTAGCTGTCCACATAAAGGCCCCCCCCCCTCCCACCGTGCCTCCTCCCCATGGCCCCGGGCTCAGTCTTTCATTTTGAAGTGGCGCAGGCCAGCTCTGCACCAGCCTGGGCCCTCGGCCTGCAGCCTGCTCCATTGTTTGGCCTCAGAGAAAGACTATTATTTCAACTCAATTTACTGTGAGTAAACACTGAGTGATAAGGCCCCCTGTCCTATTCCTCACACACTCACACACACACACGCTTCTCTGATCCCTCCCTCCCTGACCGTGGGCTGTAATATACACTGCCAACAAATCACTGCTCTCAGCCCATTGCTATCACTGGCTTTAGAATGGAGCTTACTAATTCACTTTCCAACACAGATCAGAGGACAGGCCTCATGTGTTTCAGAATATGGCTCCAACACCGAGTGGCATTTAAGGGGCTTGTGGCCCTACGGTGGACTGTTATAAATTTTAAGCAACAGCATTGGAACATCTTTACCGCACTACACGCATGCTAAAACTGCAATGATCAGATATAAATATGCAAAGATCTAAACTGCGAAACACTGCTGCGACAGTTTATTAAAACAGAGCATTTTAATCAGTTTCGGCATCAGTAATATCAAAGACGAGTCGTATGATGAATGGCTCGTCGCCTCAGATAGATCAGCTGAGCTCAGAATAATCAGGATGGTAGCTTTTTGTGTTTCCTAGACAATGGATGCCGAGTGACTCACAGTTTCAGGAATCAGGCCGAGCGTGGCCAAGTGTATAGTTATAGTGCATGACTGAGGTGGAACTTTTCACGGACGAATGTGATGCTTTTCAGTCTTGCGGAGCCTCACAAACAGCGCTGTTTGGTCCGTTTTTCATTGTTTCACCGCAGAAAAACCCGCAATCCCTCTTCTGCGTGAGGAACTGTACTATGTCTTAATTATACAGAATTATCAGCCGGTTTTAAATAGCAGTCGTTTGCACTGTCTCCGCCTTATGTGGCTAATATAATTATTCGGGAGCCTACTTTATCTTAGGCAGAAAGAGGCTGACACAGTAGCACAAACTAATGTGATAAAAGCTTAGCATATCACGGCTTGATTCGAGGATTTTAAAGGTAAGTGTTTATGACAAGGTAATAATGCCTCATGCAAAAGGCTGGCCTGTAAATTGGTTAGTTAGGGCATGATGGATGAGGGGGAGCCTAACCTTATTTCCAATAGAGCCTCTTGATTTCTAGAGCTGAGGATAATGAATTTGATTTAATTAGACTATCCCTCATCTAATTAAGAGTGGGAGAAATCTGACCCTGTGTGTAGTCTTAAAACAGACAGCACTTTGAACCATATGGACACATCTAAACAAAGACTGCAAATTGACTCTTTTGAGGGAGAGGAGCGAAGGAGTCGTCACGTTAGCCACAATCCCTTGTTATCTAACCCATCCTTCATGAAATAAGTAACAAAAATGTAATCAATTAAAAAAAAAAAAAAAAAAGATTATTGTGTGAAATAAAAACAAACTATCACCCCATTACGAATTGAGTCGAGAAGATGGGACTAGGGATTAGGTAACAGCCATAAAGGTCCAATTAAAGTAGTGATTCATCATCAGATTATTAATGAAGCTTGTGAGGGTCCTCTGTAGTATTGGTAATGGGCTGCTTGGTCTATCTCCCCCCTAAACCCTCTGGGTAGACCTTCTCCTTACACTGCCAAGGTAATCTCTTAAAAGGCCAAGGAGATCCAGCCCTCTAGGTCCCAAAAGGCATCCTGTACGTTGTTCCCACCACCTGCTGTACTCTGCGCTTCACCTCACAGGCTTGACAACTCTCATTATGGCTCCAACTTTTCTAGGCTTCACCTTGGAGAAGAGAGAAAGAGAAAAAAAAAAAACCTCCCTCAACTTGATCATTCTGACAGCCCCGGGTGTTGTATTTGTCATCCTGTGACTAACTGGACGTGCTGGCGAGAGGCGGGGATCTGAGGAGAAATGATGTAAAGTCGGCCTTGTCCTGAGACAGATCTCCGAAGCCAGTTCTGAATCGCTCCGGGCTCTGATGATGTCCGTGGGTGTGGGCGGATGAAATATCTCAGATCAGCCATTATAACTGAATATGCTAGAAAGCCTTACAATACGTATCATTGACAGTCCATCTCCTAATGCCCCTGGTAAGCTCACAATACACATCCCAATAGATGCTTAGGTAGCCAACACACTGCAGATCCAATTACCTGTAATACACACTTCAGTTTATCTCACTCCCAGTCATTATCTAAATTGCCGACATATTATTAGGATACCTGCTTGAGAAGTGTGTGTGTTTTCTCTTTGTCTCCTAATAGGGCCCAAAGGGAGTGTTGTTTTGTATGTAACCCTCTGCAGGCTGTAAAGGAATGGGCTTTATAACCATTTTCCAAAACAGAGGCATGTGGGAAGCACAGAACACTTCACCATTATGCACCAAACACAAACGCATCTGTCATGACACGGTGAGTGGTAGAATCAGGAGATTAATTATGTGATTGTGGAGAGAGGAGACCCGGGCCCTCAGTCAGAGTGGTCCCTCATTACATTACCCCGGCCTCCAGAGGAGCCCAATTGACTTCAGAGGCTCGTGGCTCCTCCACGGAAGATCTAGACTGATTGAGAAGTGTGACAACTATTAACAGTTGATTCCTCATGGCCCCAGTGGTAGTGCTACTCTGAGGTAATTCCAGCAGGTCACAATTAAACCACTGAGCTTAAAAGAGTGGTTTTATGGTGATTTGGGAGTCACTCTCGCACTCCAGTGAAGAAAGGTGTATGTGAATGTTGGGTTTAATTGACACTTGTATCCTAAATTTTCCTCATCACAACCACTCAGACGTTACGGTTCTCTCCCTCGACTCAGAAGTTTTGTTTCCCAGTGAAATCCAGTTGAACTCAGAAAAAGCGAATTCCTTAAAAAACCATGGATAATCATGTTGCATTTTATTTGAAATGAAACTGCCTTTAAAAGCAGTTGAGTACATTGCTTTCGACCGCCAAAATTCCTCTTAAGATCATAGATATTAAGAAAAAAAATATTACTCTAAGAGCAGAGAACCTCAAACCGTCATCGTGTGAGTGTAGTAGAGTGTTTTGCCATTGCATCTACAGTTTGTGGAGAGACTGTCCTTCAATCTATGCTTAACAGTCAATATGTTTTGTTTGATGTTGGCACTTATTTAATGAGCAGACCAGCACTGAGACTGTCATAAGCCCACAAAGGGGAGAACTGGAGGCCAATCACATCTCATATCATTCAAATCATGTCCGTGCAAGTGAGATGTACCCTTGACACTGGCCGCTCCTCTGAGAGCCATATATGCAATTGCTGAATAGCTGCGGCTGAAAATGTCTCATCCATAGGGACGCTCACAAGCAATAACACACCATATGAGAGACAGACAGCTAGATTGAATAGAGAGACAGCTAGACAGGCAGAGATCAAGTCCAATCCCGCTCCCATCATCTGGCTGTACGTTTGCAGGTCAGGCTTAGCTAATCTAATTCCTGGGCTTTCCCACAAAAAGCCAAGTGCCACTCAGGAGAAGTGCCAGAAAGAGAGGAGAGAGAGAGAGAGAGAAAGAGAGAGAGAGAGAGAGAGAGAGAGAGAGGGGTTGGGAAGTGGAGTGGATGTGAAGAGGGCTGCTGCTGCTGCTGCTGCTGGTGGCGGTGGTGGTGGAGGTGGTGGGCTTGAATAATTATGAATCAGGGAGCTTAACCTTCTGGGGAGTTAATTTGAAGAGCACTGGGGACAGGGGAGTGGGACTCTTTATTTCCCTGGGGTGCCCCTAATGCCATTGTGAGGGAATGGAGAGATCAGGACACGCAGCAATATCGTGTCTGTTAGCCACCATATGACGAGCTGACCCCAGAGCCGCGTTCACAATCACACCTGCCGTCATCAGGGCTAATTTGTTAAACATATCAATAGCGCTCTGCTGGTCTTTTCTCTGCCACACCGGACCATTCATTCTGCCGCCGCGCTGAGTGACAACACCCGACCCCCTTGACTTCGACCCCCCCCCCCCCTTTCCACCAACAGACACATCAAATCACTTACAATTTATGGGCTGTTTTTTTTTTATTTTTGTTTTATTTTCAAGAAATTTACAAGAAAAAAGTTGTATAATAATTACAGCGCAATTAAATCAAATCAATTTTATATCTGTTGGCAGCAACTTCTTGTCAATCTGCAAATTTATTACACCTACTAAAAGCCTATTTACACACATTACACTGTTTTGCCTCCACCAGCCAGCCCACATGCACAGTAGGCTGGGAGAGACACACACTAGAGGACGAGGGAAGACAAAGAAGGGATAGAGACACGGACCGAGGGTTAGATAAATCACAGCATGCGAAGAAATGATACTTTGCAGCCCTTGGCTCTGCGAGGGCCGCGAGCTGGAATTCTTTTATTTGGAGCGGGGGCCTCTGTCCCAGGCTCTCACCGGGAGAGTCTCCTGTCATGTTTGCAACCATGGAGGTTGAGAGACTGGCTGGCTAGCTGCTGGCTGGCAGAAAGAGCCTGTTGTGTGGCTGTGGCAGCAGCAGCAGCAGCAGCGGCGGCGGCGGCGGCAGCAGCAGCAGCAGCCTATGGCAGCACAGACCTCGACATCTGGATCCAGTTTGCTGGGAGCACACTCAGACAGGCCTGACTCTGCCAAGGGGAATCTCAGCCCTTTGATTCCTTCTCCCATGGCCCGCTCTAATTGTCATCCCTCATTACTTAGTCAAAGGTGGAGGGATGAATCATAAACTATTACGGAGAAATGACATTTCCTGCTCCGAGAGAAATCCTCCTCAGCCTCGCTCCCTCTCTCATCTCAGCTGATAAGGACAATGAATTTTATACACGGCCGGACTACAAACATCTCTCATCTCAGCTCATATAATTAAGATTTAGCCGAGAGGGTCTGTGTTCTTCTGAAACCACAAATGATGCAATAGGGGAAGGCCGAGAGCTGCAGCTGATTTGATGACAGTCCTCACTTAGAGAGGGGATCTTAGCTGTCAGGAAAGTCTTTGCAAAAATAATAAGTCAATGCTGAAACTGGGCTTTAACAGTAGCGATTGCAGGAATTACTGCAAATAAAAGCAACATGTTTTGTATAGAAAAAGTACATAGGGGCAGCGATACAGGGAGTTTCATAAAGACCTTTTCTGAGTGACTCATCAGAAATAGTTCAAGTCTGAAATAAGAGTCTAATAATTTATAGCTAATCGAGACAGAATTATAGCAGGGTTTAATGAGCACGCAGCATCTTCAGAGGGTTTTAAAGCACTTTCTCGCCGTAAATTAATCTGATTTGCGTAACGAGATAAGTGCATTGCATTTCTGTTATCTAGACCTCAAACCCAACCCATACTGCAACTTTCAAATATCATGTCTAACCCTCTCGTTCAATTCTGCCACATCTAATAAATCATCACCTCTCTCACCATACAAATTTCTACAGTTTATTTGTACATCATTTGGAAAAGCACCAAAGTTAATTTGCTGATTCACTTGACTGAAGAGTAATCAAGACTAAAGACAAAATAACAGTACAATGTTTAAAGAGACTTCTTTTTAAGGTGCTAATTTACAACCAGAACAAAGCAGAATTAATGTGTCATAACAAATATATAATAATCTAATTTGTGGTTGCTCTCATCACAGCAACAGCCAAGTCTAGCTGATAATCAGGCCAGTAATGACAGCTATGTGTCTGTGCACAGCACGTGGCCAAGTGAGAACAGGTTTTGTTGATCTTGAGTAGATCATAGAGGCAGAGCCACAATACCTACTCTGCCTTTGATATATCCTCTGTTTGTTTTGGAAACTCAGTGATGCGAGAATATGTCCCGTCCCGTTTTGAGTGTGTCTGAGTGTGTGATGTGCCCTGTTCATTACCCCTGAAGTGGAATGTGCGCTCTGCTTTCTGACACATGACAGCGTCCGTCCGTCAGTCAGTCATTCGACAGCAAAGAGCTGCGGCGATGACAGATCGTTCGTTCCTTTTTTAAGGATACTTTTATTTCTATCTGAAAGAAAGAGGAAGTAGTGTTGTGGAATAAAGCGCTTCTTTCGTCAAAGCTTTTCTCATCCGAGATCAAGTTTCAGCATCGTGTACTACTTACTGTACATTTGCAGGAATACTGAATGGTTCAGAGAGATGTGTATCAGCCCCTTCTCTCTTACACTGCTTTGTATCTTCTTTTTATAGTGGTCATCATTCACTCACCACCGGCTAGATGAGCCATTTTTCCAACTGAATGCTAAGCCTACCATCAGATTAGGCAGTCTCTGATTACAGCACTAATTGTGCACGTCCACTTAAGAAGCTGACAGCATGGCGAATGAGGAGGCTCGCAGGCCTCTGCAGCACGACACTCATCCATCACAGCCTAACCGATTGCATCCCTCTGAAGGCTCAACACGCTAACACCATTAGCTCTACTGCTGGGCATCTAACTAGCACATCACTCACACGGCTACATGCTAACAGCATTACGGCTAATGCTGCCCCTCTAACTAACACATCCGTCATAGGGCTAGAAATCCTACGGCTCTACAGAAGCACACGGAACTGCACTGTCTCTCCGAGACAATCACCCGCATTATTTTGCCTCTGTTACTTTTGTTGCTCTGTTGCTAATACCCTCATTTGTCTCTGAAGATGCCGAATGCCACTGAAAGAAAGTTGTTTTGATTCTGTTTCACTCTGCCCACAACAGATCTGGGCGTACGGTTGAATATGCATGCCTCTGTGAAGGGAGCCATTCAAATCGGATTATGATTTCATATTTCACAAAGACAGTACACCACTAGGATGATTTTTAATTAGAACCAGAATCAGTAAAAAGAATGGGGCATGGAGACAATAAAATGAGGAATGCATTCATCCATGGGATGATTCTCTAGCTTTATTTAAGATCTGTGCCAATGTGCTAACAGCATTAATGAAGTTATAAAGAATTATGAGGGGAAATCAAATTTGCCTCGCCACTTGAGCGCCACTAAAATGCCAAACAATAAACTACCAGATTGCAAATTAGATCAGTAAAAATATCAAACACATTGCGGTGCAGGAAAATCCATAATTGCATTTAGTGCCTGGCCTCTCCTGGGGGAAGAGACACTAAAGATCATCAGCAGGCTACACGGGAGCCGCTATTGACAGAGCGGTAAAAATCGACAGGCTAACTAAATAAACACTCCAGGCTCCATTAAATATTCAACGACTGAGATTTGACAGTCTAGCGTGCCTGCCTCTCCCCATCGCCTCCATTGGCTTCTCTGCAGCACATCTTCTCCCTGTCTTCCCTCCTCCTGTACTCCCCCTCCCCTCCTCTCTTCCCCCTCCTCTCCCCTGTGACTCCTGACAGCAATAAATGATGCAGTGCCTGAGGGCGCTGCTCCAGTGGGAGACCTGGGAGGATAGAGCAGGAGAGCAAAAGAAATAAAGGGAGAGACAGCCTATGACCAATGGCCATTAACCAAGGACTGAGACAGGGCCCTATGACATCCACTGACACCCCACCCCCTCAACACACTCTCATTCTCTCAGGCAGACTCACACACGCACGTACACTGTTACAAACCTGAAACACCACAGCCTCCTCTCTCAATTTTGTTGTTTATGTTCTTATACCACAAAGACAGCTGAGCCAGAGAGCTCTGTATATACAGGCCTGTAGAAAGGTGGTTTCCGCTTTTATTCCGCTAACTTAATCATAATCAAACAGTTTATCCCGTGTGTTTGAAATAAAACTGGCACCTAGAAGGAGGTGAAAAACCCCTCCACTCATACGCCATCGAAGCTCCCGCAGCCTCCTGACAAGATCGTATGCATTCATCTGCTGTGGCGAGCCGAGCAAGGTTATGCAAATGAGAGATGACAGTGTTATTGTGTGAGGAATATCAATGGAGTAATTACCGTTCCATGTCGGGCTATTGGCCCTCCGCTGCTGCGCCCAGCCAGTGCGCTTCATTTCTCAGCAGCTCTCTCAGGGGAGAGATGAGCGGCGTGCTCTGGAGAGCAGAGCTAATAATGGCAGCTCGGATACAGGCAGGGCTTAGAAGAGCCCCGGGGTCCTGAGCTGCAGACTGCTAAACGTTGCAGGGGTCTCAGGAGAGCCCCCCAGCAAAGATGAAATGATTAAAAAACCACCCAACCTGACTGACAAGCTGACCGGCCACCTATAACTCTCTGTGCAGTGGGTCAAAGCACCAGTGCTCACTTCAATCATAACAGCAGGTGACCTTTTTGGACATTAGCCGTCTGCCTGACAATGATTCTTAGTAGACAGTTTGAGAAAAGACGAGGAAAAAAAGCAATATTGGCAGATGAGACACAAACACATACTGAAACACACCGCCCACAAGTTTTAAAATGAATCAAACGAATTGAGAAGGATTTGCGAGTCAAAAAATACAATAGAATAGATAGAGACAGGCAAATACAAAATAATCCTGTGAGTACTTTTGCTTCTCTGACAGTTTGTAAGATCAAAATGATCTGGTCTGGATTCTTTTTAAAGTCTTGGCAGGCGTCCAATGAGCAAACTCCTTTGGCATGTAAACTGTCATCAAATTTAAAGCTCAAATTTGTTGGGGTGTTTAACAAAGCGCTCTCCTTAACACGTGAAAGTGGCAGCTGCATGTAACGTGTCAACTTTATCATCTTCTACATGTGAGGGATTGTCTAATAAATAAAAATGCTGAGCGGCCACAAGTTCACTCGCTGGAGAGAAGGCAGGGCAAAGGGAAACTTCAAAGAACGAACGAAGGCTGGTACAGAGCCTGGAGCTGTGAATTAACATACCAAGCAGGAGGAATGTTTCTCCCACACACCTTAGTGAGGCAGCAACCTATGCTGGAAAAAAAAAAAAAAAAAAGTCCAATTCTGTGATTGTGTATTTGTCCATAATTCAGACAAATAAATCACAGTTATTACATATGACCACTGAATTTTATCTGCGTTTATGGCAGCTAAGAAACTAAATATTCAGATTTCACATCCTATAAAGTAAACTGATGCAATATTTAGGGACTGTATGAAAATTATTAGGGAGAGAGGAGGGTTGTGTTATGCATTATTTTACTTTTTGCTAAGGGGAGAATTTTCTGACTCTTTTTGGGAGAGCAGCAGAGGGCCCTTTATTTTTTTTCATCATCGCATATTTATATTTTATTTCAATGTTCCCTCGCAGATTAATTATAAGAAAAAGAATTAAACGACAATAATGAAAATTATTATCCCATTAACATACTAAGGTTATTACAGGGAGAGTATTACAAGTTTTTTTTTTTTTTTTCTAAGCCAAGGGGAGGATCCAGATAAAATATTAATGACACCTACAAGAGTACTTTTTTTTTTTAAAGAAGTGAAACGTTTGAACAAAATGTTCAACTCCCACCCCCCCGTCTCCACACCAGTAATTTGATATAATGTTACTTCTAGCTTTAGAGCAACAATTTACAAAGTTTAGATCTTTTAACCGAGATACGGATAAAATCCAACACACCCCTGGAACTACAACTATCTGCACCTTCTAATATCTCTGTAATAATCTGGGGCGTTGCGCTTACAAGACAGGGGCCGGATGAAAAAGGAGGTTCATGTGCTGCACTTGTACCTTCACACCATTCATTTCCAGGTCAGGTGCACCTCTCACACTGTCCAGACACCTCATACATCTTGCAGGCAAGCACCAGCTTATCTCCATACTTATCTCCCAAGTAATAATTCCCACTTAAAGCTGTAGCCTCAAGCAAATGACTGGAGAGGACGGGAATGGCAGGCCCGGGCGGTACACCACTCCCACTCCCGCCCTGATTTGAATCTGAACTCACGAGAAAACAAAAACAAATACACTAACAAATTCACAAACAAAAACAAAAACAAAAACATAATTTAACTTCCCTACGGTCAAAAACGGAAATTGATTTATAAATTTTGCCTGTGGTGTAATCTGACGCTGGCTTGTGGGTCGGGGGTTTATGGGCATTTGTGAACATACCCAGGTAAAGCAGTCAACTCAATCAGCCATTCCCTGCCGACGAGCGCCAGAGAGCCAAAGCTGAGCCATATACACAAGACTGTCGCTAAAATACTTTTTTCCTCATAAGACAGACAGAGGGGCTGCACAGCAACCCCCAACCCAGAAATTCACTGAGAATGAAAGAGTCAAACACGATTTTCATCCCATCAGCGTCTTAATTCGGTCCTGGATAAGAAAGAGAAAATAACACACGAGCAATATAAAGTGCCAAAAAAAGGCCGAGAGTATATTTGTGGTGTGAAATCTGAAATGCTTCTCTCTCTCTTCTTCGCTGCTGATGTTCTTTTTACTTAACAGGCTGTTTTTTTTTTTGGGCTTGGTGGCTGTTTTTCACAGCAACAAAGAACAGAGACCTGCCTCTCCCTGACGTGGTTTCTCGATGTTATAAATCCGATTGTATGACTAACTGGCTGTTTTGTTTATTATTCCTGTTTCTTTGCTTAATGTCCTTTCAACAGAGCTTTGATCCTGCTAACCTTATGGATCCTCACCATAAACACTTACCTTCTCAAGACATTTTTATCACCCCGAGGCTCGATGCCAGGCATCTGCGCGGAAGTGCAGCAACAGATAAAGTTGCCAGTTACCAGCAGGAGGACAACAGACTCGCTGAGCGAAATGTTTTAAGGCTCCTCCATCACCCTCTGGTTATGGTTCTGGTCTGTTGTGGGCTGTAGATTTGGCATGAAGACATCATGTGTGTCTTTTTATCTCTTCTGCTGTTTAAACATGTTACTCCCTTAGTATAGTTAATAAAATAACCACAAACCCTCATGTTTTGGATTGCAAATTACAACGCTGATGTCATTCTTCACCGTGAGAACATCACATCATTCCAGTTCAAACTCGTAGAAATAAAACTCATGCCCAAATCTAACCAGATAAATCAAACTTCATGCTATTTTTGGTAAAATACGGACTGTTTAGATCTTATTTTTTTGGAAGTATTCTGTAAACTCAAACCCTGCATGTCTGAGCCTACATACAAACACACAAACCACCCGCGAACACTCAATCGTTGCCAGTGATGTCTCTGTGAGCAGGAGACCACAGGAATTGTTTATCACTGCAGATCAGAGTGACTAATCAGAAGCAGGCTGTTTCTTCTTGAACCTGAGGTCGAGATGTTTCCTCATCCCACACCGAGACACGAACGTGCCGCAGCATGACCTACGCCTCTCCTCGTCCTTGTGAGCACCTCACCAGCTCAGATCCCAGCTCCAAACCCGAAAAGGACAATCTGTGATGTTCTGTGACGGAGAGCGAGACGACTAAAATCACTGCTGAGGGGTAGCAGAACGCGCGGAACCGTGTCTTACTCAAGACAAATGTTCCCTTTAGTTCTGGTTTATTTATCCCACCCTTAATCTTAATAATTAGCAGATAATGCATATTCTTTCCACTCTTCTCTCTCAGCCATGAGTTCATACTTAAGTATATCAAAGTCGCAAACGAATAATTATGGTAAGTAAAAATAAAGGCTAACCAGAAAGAAGGAACTTAATGCGATTGCTAGGCGAACTAAGAGTTTCCATTAGCATTTGCCAAAGTACCATTAAATGTTATGGGAACATCAAGGCCCAGAGAGCATGTTGGTCAGCACAGTGGGAGTATGACATCTTACACTGTGCAGGGCCTCATTCTGGACCATGCAGACGGCTTCAAAAGAACTTAATCGTCAGGAAAAACAGTCTGTAGGCCCGAAAACCACACGGCAAAAGCACCACTCACAACGAGATAAATGTTTAACTGTCTCACCCTCGGGGAGAGCATAATGCTTCAGGTATTACAGTTAGTTACGCAACATTCCTTTGATATAAACAAACAACAGGCTGATCATAATATCCAGACGAGGCCGAATGTTGTTAACGGAGAGAAACAGGCGGACTCCAACAGAAATAATGATGCAGAACCACGGCACAGTGATAGAAGTGATGGAGCTCTGTTGCCCATGAGGGATGTTTCAAAGCCACTCCAATGCTTGTCGGTGCAGTTTATTACTTCCTTGAAATATCTGTAAAAGAGGAGCCATTGAGCAAAAGAAAACTGTTTAAGAGCTGAGGGTGTAAATCTCTTTTAATGCTGCTGATCCCTGTGTTAGTGCCGCTTCCAGAAACCGCTCGCTGTTTCTCCTTCCCTATGGTTCCCTCATTACGCATCGTCTAGGAGAAATGGCTACCTTTTCACTTCGCCCTCTCAAATATTGCAAACTATAAGCGGTTTTTGTAAGTTATAACTGCAGGGGCTGTGTCTGCCAAGAGTCTGTCGCTTATACTTAGTCCTCTCCCCCCCCCCCCCCTTTATTTCTGTGGCTGTTGATTAAGAGAAGCCATGCAGGTCACAAAGCCAAAGCTGCGACAGACAGGGGCGTGATGTCGTAGTTTACACTTATATAGATATTTTCGATATGAACATCTTGCAGTGGATTCTGATGGCTACTGTATGATTGATGTTCCAGGTCAACATTGCTCCTTGTTGCTCATTTTGATGAAGAAATGAATGTTTTTTTGTTTTTTTTTTTTCCCCGTGTGTATTTTCTTCCAGAAAGGATAGATTCTGACAAGAGTCCTGAAGCCATCCGTCTCTCCCCCAGGTTAGGTTAGTTCCCTGGTGGGATGTTTTTGCGCGGAGAGGCCACCTCTCTTTCTTATCTTCCTGTCATCTCTGTGGGACGGCAGGGCACGACTCCTTCTCTGGCTCCAGAACCGCAGGCTTCCCCTGGACACCAAACCGCCGCTCCACACTCGATGTGCTCTTTGAGAGGGCGGTTGTTTAGGGTGTGTCAGAGCTTATTAGTGCCAGAATGTGTGGAAAAAAACAGAGCTGGGTGAAACTGTATTTGCAAAAAAAATATGTTTTTTTATGGGTTACTTCGCTCGTCTTAAGTAACCCAGCAGCGCAGGGTTTACCACATAAGGCAGAGTAGACGGACAGAAAATTAGGACGATTGCGAGGAAGTACATGGATGTTAATTGGTGCTTTTTGTGATCGACAGTTTACCTAACCCTATCTGAATTTCCCTGTTTGGTAAACCACATCTTACTTGAAAAAATGAATGACACTAAACTAAATTCATACATCTATTATTCTACCATTATTTATGGGAGGAAGTTGGTGCTTGTGTGCATTAATATCATATTTCTACCCTGTAAATCAAGGGTTTCTAACCTTTTTCCTCTGACGCTCTCACACAGCTGTGTCAGATTTACACCACGGCCACTCGTGTACTAAATGTGTTCATTTTAATTATTTTACTCTGGATATTGACTGTTAACGTTACAGTATATGATAATGCATACAATAGTATTGTCTTTTTTTTCACACAGTTGAACTGTCAGTGTTGGCATCAACCATTTTATCCATTACTATTCACTATGTATTCTTTTATCCATCTCTTTTAAAATATATCATTTACTTAGCTTTGTGTTTGTGTTTATCCATTACTTTAAGCCAGGTAGTTTAACCATTCAACCACTACATTTAACCACAGGTTGGACAGATACATACAGATATTCCAACTTCTCTGCTACTAGTTTTCATGCACTCTTAGATGCAAACGTGGTGTTCAGGTGTTGTAGCTGACTCAATACGTGGATATATTTTTTTGCAATGACTTGATCTACTCCACAATCTTTCCTGACAAGACCTCCAACCTGAACGACTACCCTCTGATCCCGAATTAGCGCCACAGATAAACACTTTATGTTTTAATAAAGGTTTGGTTGGGTTTGGGCACAAAGACGACTGGGGTTTAGGGAAAGATCATGGTTTGGTTTAAAATTAGTAGCAGTCATGTTCTTCATGGTTACAATAATAAACACGTGGTTAAGCTAAAAGAATGGTCATTGTCACGGTTACCTCCTGCGTTAAAGTCCGACATTTGGTCGGCCCATCCATCCACGGCGACCTCCTCTCTACACAGTCGCTTCTGTTTTAATAACTACAGCCACTAGAGGGCTTTTGCTGAAAAGAAGTCTCTCATGACCGCCAGAGGTCGCCTAACAATAAAACATAACTATGGTTCTTATAAGCTGCTTACACAAAAAACAGACCCGTCTCATCTCTCCATATTGTACCCCTTGGCTGGGAATCACTGCCCTAAAGCACCATGACATAACCCTTAACACTGTTTCCTCCCGGTGATGACGACTCTTAGTTTCCCACAAGACATAGGGCCGACAATTATTAAAATGCACTCAAACAGAAGTTGAAGTAATTAACAAGAGATTACACATTTTAAAAAAGGAGAAAAGGAGACAGCGAGAATGAGTCATGCCTATGTAAAAGTTGTGGTGAGGCGAAAACCTATAATAACATCATGAATGGCAGCATGTGTGTTGATAGTCCCTCACATAGACATACTTGTGGGCAACAAGAAAAACATACGCAGCACAGTGAGGCACTGAACCTGCATGCAGCTCGGAGAATGTTAATAAGGATTATGGTTAATGTACTTATAACATTCGTCGCAAAGGCCAAGCGTGTTTCGCCACTGTCTTTGAAGAGACCAACGCTTCTGCCAAGCAACACTAACTTTCATGTTTATGTTGTGGAAAAAAGAAAAAAAAAAAGTTCCTCTGTGTCAAATTTAACTAAAAGAAAGTGCAGCTTAAATAAGTCGGAACTCTCCAGAGGAACACATAGAAATTCCTTCTCTGTCAGACAGAACAAGGCCGTAAGTGCTGTAATAATTTTTCTAACATGTAAGCCATAAAGAGATGCTATTGCCAGAGAGCATGCTGTGACCCCGTCGACCTTGCGCCTGCTGCCTGGCTTCTGGTTAGTGTAAGCAGCATCCAGCTGAAAGCTACCAGAGGCCTTCATGTGTATATGTGATGTTTCCAAGGAGAGATGGACCAATTAATCTGATTATAGTCGCAAATCCTCCAACATGTGTAGGCCTGTCCACGGCCATGTGCAGTACAGATGTGTGTCCATGTGTGTGTAAGCATGTATGTACCTGTGTGTATCAGATAATGTGATCCACAGACACAGTGAAGATACGATTATATGCACAAAATCAGAATCTTGGCAGAAAATATATGACCCACAAGATTTATAAAATATCTTGAGTGACATTTTGCAAACATTTATCAATATGAAAAATGGGAATGGAGTTTTCCCTGAAAAAAAATGGTTGCAAGGGAGCTGAAACTGTATGCAAATACACGCTGTGGGTGAGTAGTCGCTCCTTGGAAGTCAAATAGCGACAGTTAAAAGTACCTGAAATGAAATACTGGGTGAAATAGTAAACCATCTGTCAAAGCTTTCGCGGTCTGTTTAAAAACACAACACCCGAGCACTTAAGGGTTTTAAACAGCCCCTTTTCATTGGCATGGCTATGAATATGCCTATTCTGATGGTGATCCTTTCATTTTCAAGCCAGAGATCCGAGTCAGTCACAGCTCGCCGTATGTTTGTGCCACTGACTGCAGCCTGCACTGAGGGGCAGGAGGAAGTGGAACGAGGAGCTGACAGACAGGGCCTGATACTGCACTTCCACCACAGGCCAATCCCCAGCTAACCCCTGTGCTGACAGCCAGGATGTAGCACTCATCCACAGGCCACAGCCCAGGCTCTGGGGCCCAGGAAAAGGAGAGTAAGGAGAGCAGGGACCGGGCCGCTCGGCTGATGATAGAGAGAGGGGGGTGGGGTTGGGGTTGGGGTGTGGGGGTGGGGGGGTTGGTGGCTGGTGGTTTGGGTGGCACGCACCGCTTTCTGCCTCCAGAGCAGTACGGCCAAGAGGAGAATCCACAGACTCTATCGCCTGCCAACAGCATGTCCAATGCTTGGCCAAGTGACAGACCCACTACACACACACGCAAGTGGGCATGCTACACACACACACATACACACACACACACACATACACACACAGCTACACACATATTCACAAAGGAATGCGAAAAAACTCGCTTAAATGCAAAGTAAAGCTGGAACCTATAAGATACCATGAGATAAACATGCTGTATTAAGAAACTGCAAAAACACAGACATGAAGACACATTCGCACCACAAACACTCAAAGTGGCATTTTTCCTGAGCCCAGATTTTATGGTTACTTTACAGATTAAAGTTTAAGAGTGGAACTCTCCAACATAGACATAACAGATGACGGCCTCATTGTATTTTCTCTGGCAGAGTGATGTTACTGACAGTACAACTCATGTGAAACATTCATCCAGAAAATTGCGCAGACAGAACTAACATTTTGGGAAGTTTAACCTCTCAAGCCAGATGTAATTGATAACATGACCTCATCAAAACTTCACTTCTCCGATATTTGTTGTGAGGCCGAGTCTTAGAAGAACCCGAAGACTGCGGGTCAATAAATAACGCAGTCCTCGGTCGGTGCTGTGCAGAAGCACGGCGGAGTGATGAGGGCTGAGAGGCCACTGGTGACCCCGGCTACACGCTGCGAGAGGGCTCTGCTCAGAGCCAGAGCTGTCTCTCCAGCTGGGATCACAACACAGAGTTGGAGCTCTGGTTTCAGTGCACAACTCCGGCCTGGGGCTGGGATGGCGCTCCCCCTGTGAGGCTGGGCCTGCAGGGCTAACGTTAAGGCAGACAGACACCCAGGGGGTCAGTCAACCCACCCACTCTCAGGAGGAGGCAGCGACAAGCACAGAGGCCAAAGACTGATTGAGGCTGCTTCAGACCACAGCTTTGCTTTTTTAACTGCTGAGTTTGGGTTTTGCATTAAGCCTCAGCCTACTACAGCTATTTCTGTTCGATGGGGTTTCCACTGAGCTGGCACCAGAGGCAGATTCTGTGCATAAATAATGTGCTATGAGGCCATGAGGTTGAATCAAACAATACTATAGGCTAGAGGGGGGAAATTTAGATAAATAGAGCGAACAACTCAGCCTTCACCTGCAGCAACACATTTTTCTTATCAAGGCAACCAAATAGAAATCTCCACCCAGAGAGTACTATGAAATCGCATTTGCACAAAAAACACTTTGAAAAATCTTTATGTTTTATCCCCCTATCCATCCCTTTCATAGACACCAGATCATTTTGCAGCGTTCAGGACTCGTGGAATTTCCCAAGAAGACGTATTGTAGCAGCTTTCTGGGAAATATTAATATCCAGCCTGCAGAGGAAAGGTAAAGGGAGAGGAGAGGGGATCGGGGGTGTGCAGCAGGGGGGTGGGGTACAGACGATCAGTATCATGGTATGATACCCGATGATAAAATGCCTCTTCTATTGCAACTCTTCCCGACCCCCTGTGCACAGTTTGCTCCGCTGTTTGCCACCTTTTTATGCAGAACATAGCGTCTGTCTCCTAAGTGACACCGGTGGAGGAGGAGGAGGTGGTGGTGGGTGTCTGGATTCGGTTGTGTGGGCGGGTGGGGGTGGTGACTTAAGAGTCCAGGATGGGCAGTCATCTTCTCTGCACACACTCCCCTGTCATCACGGCTGCACTTCAGACTCTCCACATCTGCCTTGCTTTACACCGCTCAGACCCTCTCTTACCAAGCCCCCATCGTCTCTCTGCCTCCCTCCCACGTCTCCACTCCCCCATCAGGATCATCCAAATATTTCCCCTCGCTGCTTTTTGAAGCTTCCATGGGTCACGGGACCCCATGCACAAATCATGCTGGCTTGCCGTGGGGGGGCCGGTCAGAGAGGACTGGGAGTGCGTAGAAACCCAATCTGCACTGTTTTCATACGGGGGTTATTTTTCCTGCAAAGACAGCCATCGACAATCAGCGGCTGGTTCTAAACAGCCAGTTTAGGGGGCTCGTGCTGTAGATGCCGGTCCTGGCAGCTGATCTCAACCATATTCCCCAGCCACACCAGGGGGAAGAGATGGAGAGTAAATTCAGAGAGCCTGACAGCCTGCAGTGGTTTAACATGGGGGTTAGCCCCAAATACATAGCTCTGGGTTTATGTTGATGGATGGATAACCAAATCCATCTCTTTGTTTGCAATAAAACATAGATGTTAGTTTTTACACTGTGACACCACACTTGCTATGGAGCTGAATTATGATCTACTGAGGGAGAGACCTGACAAATGCAAAAATTCTGTCGGCTACCAGTTTTGGAACTTGTATTCTTGAGATGCAAGGGAGAAAAAAACAAACTCAAACACACACGGATAATAAAAGGATCAAGTCAGCTCTGCAGTGTGTGGGCACAGGAGGTTTCAGTACCTAATGCAGAATTTTCATAACAGAGAATATTGGACAGGCCCTCAGACCGGGCTGGTAAACAGGACAGACAGAGCGGGATGAGTCAGTGTGGACCCTCCCTCCCACCTGCAGAGCACAACAGCTCAGGGTGAGAGGAGATGCTGGGCAGGAATCTGCAAGTGCTGGTTAAAGTAATCACATTGGTCTCACTGCATCTGATCTGCAGTCTAACAGACTTCCAAACAGTTGAATGAGTAAATAAAGTGCCCCAGGGGACTCCCGCTGGAGATGGATTACCACAAGGGTGCACACACAAAAGGAGCTGAAACCCCACAACCCGATGTGAGCCGCAGACAAAGGCCTAGCGCTGGACCTCGACCAGGGAACCGGCAAACTTTATTAATCTCATCCTAGACCGAACCTCCTGCTATTGCAACCCATGAACTCATAGATGGACACATGCTCTGCTGTGACTGTGACACAGGTACACAATCCAAAAATCACTGCGCATATGTGTGTGTGTCTCCATCTCTCACAGCGCGCATTAGCAGGCGAACATATGCACTCTCACGCGAGACGCCCTGTTTATGATTGCGTGCGTGCGCTTGTGCAAACATCTGAACATACTGTACTGTAGATGCACGAATGTGTGTGTGCGCCTGTGCGATTGTATATGCGCCCGCTCAAGTGCATAGACCACATAAGATGAGTCTCATGCTCACTTGGCTGTGGAGGCCGGGTCTGGAGGGGACTAAGGGCCGTGGCATTCTGCAGCCCCATCCCACCCCGGCCCCATTCTTCCCTCTTTCTGGGCCTGACACAAATAAAAGGATTAGGAGCCCCCGTTTCCGTCAGACCCTCCATTCAAGACAAAGCTCTGACCAGCTTAGTGTCACACTTAATGATAAAAGTGCAAATCTCTGTCAGTCACTTTGGGCAGGAATACCGGTATTTGGGGGCTAATCTCATTTGATGAAGATTAAAAGGGGTAAGAAAAAAAAAAGACAAAGAAATGTGTTTTGCAGTATCTGTACAAAAATATACACAGCTGAAATTCAGACAGCCACGTTTGACATGGAGCAACTAAGATGAGGTGCTGAAATGTATCTTTAAAATATAGAGAGTGGACGTGAGGCTGTGGAAATAGTTTAGATTAGAGACAAAGAAAGAAAGGAGCAGAGAGAGGAAGCAAGTGTATACATACACACACACACACACACACACATATACACATGCGCCCACACCCTCACCAAAACCTTGGGTGTATTTAGACAAACACACTGCTCTGCCCATTCCCATGTAGAGCTAGAATGTGTGACGTGAGTGTGAGAGTAAGCCTTGGGCACACAACAGTCTGAATGCAGCACTTGCCACTATGATGCCAGTCCTCTCTAGTGTATCTGTGAAAAGCCTACGTGTTGGAAAAACATTCCAGAGTGGGATCACATATACACAGTTGGGGCCAGCAGCGATACTGCGAGCCAGCAGCAGAGGCCATGTCTCAATTTCTCATGCACGTTTGACCAGGCTGCCTTGAAGAAACAAGTGTGGGCTATTTCCAAAGCTACAGGAGCAAAGGGAGACAAACGCACTGTATCTGGAATGGAATTAGAAATACTGCAAATGTGCAGAAATACACGAGTAAATGTTACACTTACACATCGTTAATGATGTTCGAAATGAATAATTTCTGAGCAGCAAAAAAATTCCAGACTCTGAAAATTTTCACCCTCCTGATTTAAACGTGTAATCTGGCAAATTGAAATTGAAAACATTTGCTGAGTGTTTGTATTCCTCAGCTGGCTACTTTAAGAAGCCTATTGCAGTATTTCATAGATTTAGCCAAAATCTAATTTGTAAATTGCATTTAATGGTTTGTGGTTGCCTTCCTTTTTGTTATGAAGAGTTGTCATGCTGTGAAAATAAACCTGAAGGCCCGAGGACTTGGAGCCAGTAATGAAAATCACTGCGTTGCCGAGCCGTGGGCTTTCTCTTCATCGTCACTGATTAGCATTCCCGAATGACTGACATGTCCCACTGGCTGCCTAACAGCCGGCTTTAGGAGATGAGGTTAAATTGTGGCTACCAACAAATTGCATGCTTGAGTTCCTCTGCACCCCTCCGCTATCATCCAGTGTAATGTGAGCACACCAGGCAGATCCCTCTGCAGATCCTTCTCCTCCCCTGCACTACAGCTCCCCCACACAAAGCCACAGAGACCTCTTTCCACATCCCCAGCCACCAGTCTGGCTTCTAAAGTGGTGATGGGCATTACCGTGGCTGAGCCTCTGTGGCTTCCCATAGTGTCCTGCAAAGTGCTTTGTGTTCCAACTGCCGCTACAGACACACACACGCACACACACACACACACACACACACACACACACACACACACACACACACACACACACACACACACACACACACACACACACACACACACACACACACACACACACACACACACCCCAACCCTAACCCTAACCCTTTTAATAAAACACACAGCGGAAATGCCTTTGCAAAAATAAACCTTCGTGAAATCACCTGATATTCATAATGATACTACTTTCTCTTCAGATTTACTCACAGCATCACAAAAACACTGGAGTGAATACAAACAGGCGGCTATTGAACCTTTTATGGATGCAGATGTTGTAAAATTTATAACAGCACTATTCACATATACAAGAGTACATGTAAAACGATATGTTTAAATCAAATATTTATCACACAGCGAGCTATTTCTGGGAACCAGGGAGGAAAAAACAGAGAATCCAAGATGTTGCAACTAGTGATGCAAATAAATAGCACTGCAACAGGTCGTTTAATGGGTGTAAATGTATTTGAGGAGGGGGGGATTGAACAGTTAGCAAACCATGAGATGACAGATGATGCATCCTAGTATGCTGCTGGGACAGGCCGAGCCATGTTGACATAAAACCCAATACTTCCTTACAGAGGAACGGGGCCAGCTTTAGCTAGCTCCTTGCCGAGCACTAAAAATCCCAGCAAGCTGAAGCAACATTATCTGGCTTAGTGTTTCTAACATTAGATTTGTCTCTCTGTAGAGGTCTTCTTTTATTTACCTAAGAGCAGTGGCTAAAGACACATTTTTATCCTTTTTAGGGAGAATCACAAAAAAAAAACAAGAAGAAGAAAGTAGCTGAAAGTTAGAAAGTTTTCCACAAAGGAACGTACACCCACACATCAGCCTGCAGAGTTGCTTCTGAAACACTTGTGCAGGACTGAGGACAATGTTTAATTAACTGCAAAACTATGTGGCTCGGTTGACAACACAAAGTACATCCTAGTTTTTTTTCTTTTTCTTTTATTCTCTTTGTTTTTGTGCGTATGAGTGTTCACAAAGTGCCAGGCCACGCGGGAGTGTCCTAGAGTGAGTAAAACATACACACACACACACACACACACACACAATCGGTGAGCTAACACAGAAACCCAGCCGTCAGCACCTATCCGGCACACACACACACACACCGCTGCAGCGTCCCAAACACAGCTAATTAAAAAACAACAATTTCACAGGAGGGCACTCCAAACAGTTCTAAAAAGCAGCTCTCAGCACACCGGGGGATCGTCCAGCGTACATGGGAGGTGAGACAGGTTCTGGGAGCTCTGCTTTTATGGCCCCATCACTGCTCTGTTTTTCTACTACTCACACTGCCGTGACCTGAATTTCATTTCGCTTATAGCACGTGAATTTGGAAATTTGGAAAAATCTGCATGCTGGAGTGTTTGGAGGAGTTACAAATGAAACATCCTAAAATAACATTTTGCTGAACAGTAAAACTTTATAGGGCATGGAGAGAAAAAAAAAAATCCACTGTGGATGGAAGTTTTTTTTTTATTATTTTTTTTTATGCATCAGCAGGACCTAAAAGTAGGCAGCATGGTGTATAATATAGTTAGTTAATGTTATGTTTTGTAGATGGAGCCCATGGCAGTTTCTAACAAGGCAGTCCATTACAGGGGTGTTGTCCAACACTTCAGTCAAGTGATAGGCCTTATTACATGGCTGCTTTCAAAGCATCTGCTTGGTTAGAGGAAAGGTCCCTCTGGGGAAAAGATCTCCCACTTTCTAATGATGTATAATTGACCTCCAAACACCAGGGCACAACAAACTCTCTCGGGGTGGTGTAATTCCACTCTACCTTTTACATACCACCCGTCTCGTTCAAGCTTGTTCCTCCTCTACGGCTACGGCTCCCGTCCAACTGACAGCTCTGCCTATTTACCTTCATTTTTTTTTTTTTTTTTTTTTTAAACCTGCTCTGAAAATTATCCCACAAAATAAAAAATTAAAAAAAGGTGCGCCACATTGCCGTATTTCTCCTCTTTTGAAATACAATAATTCTATTCTCCCCTCTGTAAAATACATCATCGATGACATGTGTACGCCTGAGATTTTCTTTGGCTGTCAAAAATATTCCTCCTTAAAAAAAAAAAAAACATATTTCATATCAAAACAGGGATGATAAACACAAGTCAGCTGCATGACATAAAAAGAGGCAAACATGTGGGATAAAGGCAAATACAATCCAATCTTATTACTATATAATTGCACTATATGGAGCAAGATGTGTTGAACCGTGTGGGAGTTTTAATAACACAGTACACAATTGTTTTCCCCTGTCTGCACTTAAACCTGTTCCAAAGGTGTGAAAAAAGACTCCTTGCCAATTCCTTGATTTATTATGGCTAGTGAGAGCTGATTACGGGGCATGAATCAGTTGCTGTAGGAATGTAATTAGGCACATAGACCTCTGTAAGGCTAAGGGCTCTCTTCACAGCCCAAAGCAGTTTGTGGGCTGACAAATGCATCTTAAATGGGTGTCATAAAAGTCAAAAAGGTGCCAATTACATCTTTAAGTATCCCATCAATGCAAATGGAATAAACAACAAAAAAAAGGGGAATACTTGTGTCTGTGTGATGGAGGGAGTCTACAGCTAGATTTGAACCTGGGAGGGGTTAAAAAAGAAAAAAAAAAAAACAGTGACGGAAGGAGGGTGAAGAATTAGAAGATATGATGAATAATAGTGTGTGAGAGCAGGACCAGCAGGTTGTTGTGTTTGGCCGGGGTGATCGGACTCGCCACACAAGCTCACAGCATTCACCAAATGTAGCAGAGAAAAGGGGGAAATGGTTATATTCCAAATATGGCTCTTCAAAAGCAAGTCAGAGACAAAATGCCAGGAAAAAGGAGTATGATTTGGAAGCAAAGCAGATCCTGTCTGTCTCTGTGTGTTTATCTCCGTCTTCTTGTCTCAAATTAAAGGGGGAAAAAAAACTTAAAAAAAAAAAAAAAAAAACTACAAATGGACAGTGCTAAGTGAGGCATGAGAACGAGATCCCTCTCTCTCCCTGCCGGACTGTCTCAGCTTGCAGCCACCTCTGAGCCGTGACGCCGTGACTCTGGTATCCCCTAGTTACTGCTATGAATTTTCCATTGTTATCAGCCGACTACACTGCTGTCACAAAGCTGGATGAATGGCACGCATGGCAATAGATGTAACTCTTTGTGGCTTTGCAAGGTATCTAGCAGAGAGCCATAATGTCCCGGTAATCGAAGTAGAATTGTTAAAAAGGCCGGACACAAAAAGCTGAAAATTTAGTGACAAGCATGAAAAGCGCTCATGCGATGAGAAACACAGGGCACCCCAGGGTCCTCCCAGGCCAAAACAGCAACCCTCAGCAATGTAACACTTCTGTTACTTAGCCTCAATATTTGCTTCACCATATCTGCCATCTTTGCTGCTTTTATGTGATAATTTACTAATTCAATTTACTCATTTATCTCACTCCATGGAAAAATGGCTGCTATGCCAAAAAGCTTTTCATGGGAAAATTTAACCACTGACATTGAATTTATTTATTTTAATATACTTCTGGTCATAGGCCTTATTTGAAATACAACGCTTTATTTCAATTCACTATAGCAGAATAAGCACAAGGGGATAATTCCTACATTCCTCTCATTTATCTTTAATTTCTACATTTATTATTTTAGTAGCAGTAATATTAATAAAGAGTTTTTTTATTTATTTAATGTGTTCCTGTGAATTTGTTAAAGCAAATTATCAAATTTCCAAAATGCATTTAATCCCATCAATCTGCTGTTGTCATCGCACTGCAGCTTTTTAACTCAGAATAAGGCCGGACATACTTCAGGATGTTTTCAAACTGTGACACAATTGAACAGTAAATTATGAATGCCTTTAAAACTGTGTGCGTGCATGTGTGTGTTTGCCTGTTGTTCGTGTGTGTGTGTGTATATAAGTCATGCGTGCGCAAATTGCTGAACTGTGAATTATTTTTCTTTTCTAGCTAAATCCACGTCAACATGTTTAATGTTGCAAGTAAACAGAAGTCCTATGGAGTGAAAAAAAATGCGCAGATTGTTTTTCATTGAAGCGTTAAATAGATGCCATGACTCATATGTTAAAACACATTAAATCCAATAAAATAAAACAACCTAAAAAATAAAATAAAATAAAAATTGCCTAAAATAAATTTTTTTAAAGCCAAAAAATTACTATAAAACTGTAACAACCAAATAAAAAAACAAATAAAAATCTAATATTGAAGGCAAATCGAGGCGTGTGATTTGCAGAGTAAGTGAATGATGTCAGATCGGAAAGTGCGCTGTGGGCTCAGAGTTTATGAACAAACCTACTGAAATGATGTTTTCCATATTTTGAATGAATCTGATACATGAAGGGAAAGTCCATAAAATAAATGTAACAGAGAGCGGAATAAAAAAAAAAAAACGAAAGTGGACGCCTTGTACATTCGCGGGCCTGCGTGGGATCATATTTTCTTTTGTTAAAAACGCTCTCCTCCCGCAGACACAAAGGTGGAAATACCGTGGGCCACTGTGACAACGATAAAGCCAAGCAGATGACAAGAACGTATGAGCGCTGATGCGAGCGTCCTGCAGCCAGTGTGAGCGTCTTTCACATTCACAATTCAAATCTAGTTTTTTTTTTTTTTTTTTTTTTTTCCAAACAAGAAAAAAAAAAAAAAGAAAAGCTCTGGTTCTTGTTCCTGTTGCTCTTTTAATTGATTTGAATAATTTTGCAGGAAACTTCATGTCAATATTAAACTACGGCTGAACGAGCAATGACAACAGGTTCATTTATATCATATCTCCATGCTGCTAGATATTTTTTCCCCCCTCTTAATTAAATTCAAATAAGACATCACACTAGCTGAAAGACTGTGAAGGAGACAAACACAAGGCCTTCAGGCCAGCCAAAGCCATCACTTCATGTCTTTTTTCTTTGTTTTTTTTTTTTTGTTTGGTTTTTTTCAAATCACCACACACCAACCAAAGCAATGCGAAGAAATGCAAAAAAGAAAAAAAAAAGGGAGAAAAGCAGGAGATTCCCTCCCTGGGAGTGAGCTTACTGTTGGTAGTCGTGTTTGCAGTAAAGTTTCCTTTCTCTGAAGTAACAGCTGGTGGTGAGAGGCTGTTGACACACGGTGCACTGCAAACACTCCTCGTGCCATGAGGAATCGTTGACTCTCATCAAGAAGCGGTCGGAGATGGGACGCTGGCATCCTTCACACACGGATGGATGATGACACTCAGTCCCTGGAAAACGGAAGAGGAGTTTGGGGCCCGTCAAGAAACGAGAGAAGGCCTGAATCAAGGACTGTATGGGTGTCTGATTAAAAACTGTAAAGCGTTTACAGGCCTACACACCGTGAGCCTAAAGAAACCCAACTCAACTGTTTGGTATTTAATCACATTTAAAAAGCAGGTTTCAATGCGTGAATTGGATCATTTTCTTTCACTCATCCAGCCTTTAGATGTCTGGATCGTGCAGGATGCGTCTGCTTGTCACTACCATGAAAATAAAACCACATTTGTCATCATTGTCTCTGCTCTTCTATCCCTTTGTACGTTTTAATATGACCTTTTGCCGGTTTTGCATGATTGGATTTGAAAAACAACCCGAAACAAAGCAGCAGTGGGCATGCATGCAAAAATTATGGCATCCAGACAGGAATAACAGTCGAGTGTTTGACCTGTGCTCGCAGATCAGATTGATACACAGATGTTTGTAAAGTTATAAAAAAAAAAGAAAGAAAGAAAGAAAGAAAGAAGAAGCAGACTCACCTAGCATGACTCCGAGCGTGGCCTGTCCCGATCGCAGGGGGTGATCTTCAATTTTTATGCCGTCCAGCATGATGCAAGTCTCGGACTGTTCTCCCGCGGAGAGGCGCTCCAGTGACACCAGACCTGTTGCAATATCCATAAGAATACGGTCAGACTTGACAAGAAAATCCCCGGCACACAAAGCTGTCTGGAGGAAGAGCGAGGACGACCTGTTGAAACGCTTTGAGAGCTCCGTGTGACACACAGCCTGCAGCCCGGAGGAGGAAAAGAAGAGCCTAGAAAATCAACTGAACTAGATGGAATGCAAAAAAAAAAAAAAAAAAAAGTCGACTTGATGCTCGCAATAGTTAAGAGGTAAAGGCAGTCTAAGCCGGCCACACAGATCCCCGGTTTGTCGGAGCAGCGTGGGTGAAACAGAAAGCAAACAATTAGAGGTGGAAAACTGTCTTGAACAGTCACCTGTTATGATCAGAGGAGCGAGGAAGCTTTATCTTCTTCGTCCTCGAGCCGGTGGCAGAGAAAGCTGGGAAATGTCTTCACGGAATAACACTTCTCGTCAAGGAGGAGGATTTAAAAAAAAAAAAAAAACAGAAGAAGAAAAAGTTGACAGCAAAATCCAAAGATAGGGGTACGTGTGTAGATGTCCCGGCAGTAACTCTTTGGAAGTAACAGAGACGGTTGGTTGGTTGTGCTCCTGTCGCTGCAAAAAGTCTGAGATCGAGATTGAGGCGAGTGGATCCTCCCACTCCTGCATGCATGGCTACGCTTTTTTCATTCCCCCATTCACCGCCATTGGGATGCTATTGGAGCAGAGTACAGTCCAATAACAACACACACATGGAGTCAACCGAGAAGAGCAGAAGGCTAGAAGGAGAAATATGATATTTTATAGAGGCCTGGTCTGCCACTAATAATAATAATAATAATAATAATAATAATAATAATGATAATGATAAAAATAATAATAATAATGTCGTTAAACTTTTAAGGCTTATTATATGGCACGCTTTGTGGTAAAATGGTGCATTCTGTATTGATTATTTAGCTAAAACAACACACAACTATTAAAAACCAGAGGAATTAAATAAATAATTAAAAAAAAAATCATTCTATAGGTTATTCATCATGGATTGTTGTATTTCCCTCAGTAAGATGAAATACAGATATCTCTGTGTGTCCTCTGGAGCATCACATGCTTTCCTCCCTGCTCTTTTGTGTATTGTTTCTGGTGGAAGCTGCTGATGCACCTGGCGATCAGCGGTGATAACAGCGGGCTGTCCAGCACTGAGGTGGCCACCAGTAGCTCAGTCTGTCCATCCTCCGCTCAGGGGACAATAGCTGTAATAATAATAATAATAATAATAATAATAATAATAATAATAATGATAATAATAATAGTTATCATAATAATCATAATAACAATAATTGAAGATGACTCTACAAACTTGGCCTGTATTTATTCTGCAGGGCAACATCAGCTGTGGATTAGCTCTTATTATCGGCGGATCATCAACTGATCACTTTGCTCTTTCATCTGGGGAATGAGCCTTCGTGCAGAATAAAATAAATCCACACCGACTACTTAAAAACCACAGCGTCACAAATACACAAGATTTAAAAACAAAAAACATACAGCCGATGTGCAAGTTAATAAAACTCATGAGTGATCGGTTCATTTCTTTGTCAAGATGTGATCAAGACGTTTGGAAACGTGCAGAGGAATACGTGTGAAATTACAGGGCTGCTAATGGGATTGTGCGCCGCTTCCCGTGTCAAGCTGCATGAGAGGCTGATTGTTATCAACTTCTCAACAAAAAAAAAAAGCTACAGGCCCAGCTCCAGCCCCAGACAAGACAAAATAAGACGACTGGACACGTGGAGCAGAACTGAGATCCTGTATGATTTAAGGAAACGTAAAGCAGTAATGTTTTCTGTTGAGATTTGGGTGGAATCTGTCTGCATTTTAATTACACAAAAAACAAAGGCAAAAAAAGAAAAGAAAACAACATGCAGATAAAGATAAATAAAGATAACAAAGACGTGCCTGTAGCACCGAATCCGACACTGCATGACTGACTGGCAGCAACGATTTTATATAATAATAATTATAATTATAATATTATTATTATCAATAATAATAATAATGATAATAATGATAATAATAATATCATGTTAAACAGTAACAAAAAAAGATCATAACTCTTATAAATGTTATCGCAAAATAGTCAGAGAAAAGGAGAAAATAAAACAAAAAATATACACCGAGGGCTTGAATTATGAATAATGTGAAATCTCTGCTCGCAGCTTCTACCTTGAGTCTAAAGTGGTCGCTGCGTGTTGTTTTTGATGTCCTTTGTGAAGCATCAAGGCGATGACCTGTAGCCCAGTTTGGAAAACAGAGGACAGATTGTTGGCGTTGCCCTCTGCCGGTCAGAGAGAGAACAGCTGCAGTTATCTGGAAGATCAGCACGGAGGATACTTCACTTACAGTCAGGTTTTTTTAGAGGCTTATAACGATCAGAATTGTTTCAAGTACATAGAAATACAATGCGAATATTCAAATGATTGTATTTTTCGTTAAAGGACAATTGCTTTGTTAATATGAGTCCATACCTGCCAGTCATGAAGTCATCCTGCCCCGGCTTAGCTTTTTTTTCTTGTATCTCCAGCGCCTCTATCAGCATGGGGTCAATTACCTCCGCCTCGCACTAATATTGAATTATCTTACCACTAAGCAGCATTATGAGCCGAGCACTATCAATACAATATAATCAATACATTTAAAAAAACATATAAAGCCTGTCCACCGTCTCCCCCTCCCCCTCTGCTCATTCAGCAGTTATTGGCCAGGTCACTTGTGTGAATGAGGACATCAAACATTCATTCAATAAATCAATCCGCCAACTTTTAGCCCGCGGTGTTTTTAATGAGCCTCCACATGACAAGCCCTCCCTCGCCCTCCACCAGGCAGGGGAAAACGTTGCAGCAGGTGTGCAGCACAGAAAGCAAAGTTAAACAATTGACTGTAAAGTAAGCAGAACTGTTGCATCCATCGGAAAGGTAAGAGACCATTATAATGCGCCATTACAGCAGCCATGCACATTCCTGCAGGCTGGTTCCCTGTGTGTCTGCTGTGATTTCGATTAGAGTTTTCACAGTGAATGTAATGACTCTGAATATTATAAAAAAAAAAAAGGAAAGGATGTGAACTATAGAAAAAATGGTTTCGGAAAAAGCGAAATTATGATCCTACACTGTAATGGTGGGGCAGGAGTAAAGATAAAAACTGCGAAAATCTGTGCAGTTTTGTTGAACTAAGTTTGGAGCAAAAGTGCGGTAAGAAAACGAAGAAATCTAGGCTTCTACTGGCAATTATCTTTTTTAAATCATGTTATTACCTCTATTTAAATGAATGTGTCATTATGCATTTATGTTAAGTTCGAAAAAAAAATATGCCACAGAAGGAAACATAACTAATTCTAAATACAATAAATAAATCCAATTATTTAATGGCTTCGTTAAACTTAAATCTAATTTAAACAGATGTCTTAATTAAACTAAAATGTGGCTGTAAAACATATCGACAATTTTTCTTAGTCTTAATTACACTTGCATCATACTGTGTATAAGCCACACTGGATCCATTCATTTATAACTCACAGCTCTGAGAGGCTACAATCAATGCATCGCAAAAATACATCCTAGAAAACGTAAAATCATAACGTATTAAATTGAACACGTGGACTGTAATGAACGCTGTGACATAATCTTTTTCTTTTACAATATCGGCAGGAGCTTCTGAAATGTGAGCATTTTCAATTATGCCTCAAACAAAGCGCAGCGATAAGCATTTTAAAATAAAATACCTTAGTGAAAATGAGGAGAACACTTCACATCCTCAAAGGAGAAACTCAGCAAACCAAACACATAATGGCTCCCTAAATTGCAGGGCCAGAGGACTTTAATAGTTAACTCACTTTGATCTTTTAATGAGTGTTTCTAAGCTCTCCATGATGCTTTTTTTTAAAAGCCCGAATGAAAAAAAAAAAAAAAAAAACATACAGGCACCCTTAATTTGTTTGCTGCCGAGTTGCACTTGAGCATCTTAAAAAACAGACCGGGACTGCGCGGCAGCGAATCATTTCTCATCCTAAAGACATTCAAAGAATTAGGGAGGAAATAGTGGTCTGATATTGTTCATCTTTTAGCCCGCACACGATTCTCTTCTGGACGTTTGTCTGAAGTCATCAGTGAGGCTGTGGAGGGCTTTCAGAGGGCAGAGAGCTCCTGTCGCCGCTGACAGTCGCGGATCAACAGTGAAGCCTATTGAAGGTTTGGACGTCGGAAATTTGCCACGAATGGTCTGTAATTTGATCTGACTTCGCTGAGTCTTAATGTTTTCTACATTTTCTTCTCAGCTGCTTTCAAATCTTAAAAAATGAATATTGTTATACTGTGATTTCACACAGCAAGCAAACGGGAAGTGCACTGCTGTAATAACAAATAGGCTATGAGATTGCCTAAAGGGCCCCACAGGCCTATGGGCCCCTGAATACTCGTTTAGATTTAAACTTTTTATTTCGAGTCACAAATCGGCTCTATCTGATATTGTAATTTTGTTTTTGAAAATTCTTATAAGCATTATTTACATGGTATAATGTTATTTGAGCTTATTTAAATTCACAGATAAACAGTGGAGCTATTTACGTCACATCCCCCTCTTCCCACTCACTCACATATTTCTGCTTTTATTCCTGCCTGAACCACATGGTCCTTCTTACCTTACTGAGACAGCCAAAAAATATGATACTGCAGGATAATCCCAACTCCCTGAGGATTAAGCCCAAGTATAATACAGCACTGTCAACCCACGGCTAGATTTGTTTATGGTATGATTTATTGGATTCAGCTTTTCTTTTTTTTTTTTCACTGACAAATTTATTGAGTTCTTGACAGATGGCCTGACAGAGCTCTGTGTGACAGCGAGCTGACATACAAGTTTGAAATGTGAGGCTGAAAACTGTTTACCTGCATTTGTAGGCTCAAGTTTGTTAACACATGGAGCTGTAATTTAATTTACATAAGATCTAATCATATAGCCCCATTTCCAAGCGGTGATAGACCACATTACAGTAATGCAAACATAGATACAATTATACAAATGCTTATTCCTGTAGTGCTACTACTGATATAATCACTACTAATGTAATTTAAACTATATGACAGAACAATAATCTAAAGTTGAAAACCGTAATGAATATAATTGTTTAAACAAAAGATAATACATATAGATAGACAAATGACCAACACATAGATAGATAGATAGATAGATAGATAGATAGATAGATAGATAGATAGATAGATAGATAGATAGATGTCAATCTAAAAATCATCTTGAAATCAAATTAAAATTATTTAATGACATAAAAAGTGAATATTGACTGTTTTGTTGCAAAAACAAGGAAATGTATGAATATTACCTTAATAGCACATTCACTGATAACAAACATTGCAGTTTAAAGTTCCATCTCCTGTTTGTTACCCGTCTACCTTTATTTTAGTGTTTATAATTAACAAAAAAATCCCCAAAATATGGGACTTTTATCATATAAAAATAAGAATCTAATAAAGTGCATTTAATCAAAATTTTGTGAAAAGTACAGTCAAAAGTAAAATATGTTTTTGATAAATGTGTTCAAATTTCTTGCCATTTTGTCATAAATCACCAGCACGTATCATCATTCTAAAGTTCATCATTCCTTTTTGTGAAGGACCAGCTCATCTAATGACGGTGATCCATAATGCAGTCAGATTTATGCAGCTGCTCTTCTGACTGGAGCACACACTACTTCACAGTTGTATGCTGATATTACCAGAAACCACCTAAAACCCACCATCTGAATTACAGCAGCACCCCCTGCTGGACAGAACCAGGCAGTACAACTTAGTCTGCTCCACCACAGCAAAACTTCTATCAGCCCTTAAAAAAAAAACATTAACTGAAGAACATGAGAATAAAATACTATAAAATCAGGTTTGATAAAAAAGTATCATGTGCTGTATATTAATAAAATAAAATAAATTTAAATACATTCTTTCAATTCACATAAATACAATGTTATTGTTTCTCAAACTTTCATTAAAGTTTACAGTAGCCTACATGATTTTTCTTTAATACTTTAAATCATATAGTATTTTCAAAATTCTTCATCTTACACTTAATTGGCCTGTTTTTATCTTCATTATGATTAACACGAAATGTCATATGAATTACTGCACTATCTTAAATACTTCGTAAAACATTTATAAACAGGCATTTGTATGTCATAGTTACATTTTCCTGTTTAATCCTCCTGTAACTTTTTAATGAGACTTTTAACAGAACAATAATAGAAACCCCATGCCTAGTATTTCTACTATTGATGTGTATACTCTGTTAATTTGCAAAAACTCTAAAAATGTGTCATCCTATAGTTAAAAAAAATATTCGTAATAGAAAAACAAATCCTGTCAAATCTATTAGGAATGTAAAGATTTGGCAATGTTCTGACAGTGAGATGGCAGAAGATGTTCCTTTACCACAGAGTGTGATATTATGTATATTACTTGTATTATCTATATGTTCTTCATTGTAGAATTTGCATTTTGACTTGCATTTAGTCAGTTTGGTCTTTTTTCATCTGTTCTTGTGGTTTTTGTTATTTGTCAACTATTCCAATAAGCCCTGACTTTTCTGTTCTATAATAATAAGAATAAAAATTACATTACTAGATTATATTACAACCAAAGAGAAACTATACAGGAAAAATGTGTACAATTGTGTATTTTTTCTTATAAGTGTTTGTAGATTAAAAGTTGATTTTATGCACATTCAGTCTCATTTTGTAGCAATAAGTTAAAAAGACTTTTTACATTTGGTTCAATGTTATGAAATGTTAATTGTTAAAGCAGCAGAGAGAATTACATACAGTAAAAACACAAATTATTATTGGATATACAAATGAAAACAATATATATTTTTCATTCATTCCTGTTTTATGCCAAAAATGCACTGCACAAATTATGTCTTTTAAAATAGCATTATTATTTTTGTCATATTATTGTAGAGTCAGTTTGTGTTTTTTTACTATTTCCATTTCTTCGGACAAATAAGAAAAATAACATGTGTTTCCTCTTTTTATAATGTACTTGTTAGTATATTTCATTAAAGCCTTTTGTGGTAAAATCACAAAAACTAAAATGTAAATTGAATGAGGTCTCTACTGAAATGTGTCATACAAACATAATGACAATAATAAAAAATAAAAAAAAATCTAATGTTTTGTGAAAGCCTAATGATTAGTTTTCTTTTTCCAAGGGATTATCTTCAAAACATTTTAAAAAGCTGTTCAAAGTTGGATCACAGATGGCAACAGATGATATATTATGAAACCCAGCAATAACAAATGCTTTTATTCTGTGATGTGGGAATCTCCCTTTCCGTTCTGTTTTACTTCACACACAGGCCATGGACAAACAAGTCTTCATGTGAGCCTAAGCTGTTCAGACACATGAGGAACAACTTACTGCGTGGTGATTTTAAACAAAATTAAACCATGGACTCTAAAGGTCTCCATGAGACACACACCCACGTGTATATGTGGCTTTGTCTAACTGATGGTCGCCTGAAGAAACTTAAATCTTTCTCCAACAAGGACCATTCAATCTCCCACACAGAGGTGCTGAGTGGAGAAGTTACACAAACAAAACAATGGTTTGTCCTTTGAGAAGAGGCTTTCACAAACTTTGAAAACCTTTGGCTCACGTGCAACTGACATTACTCCGTCACGTCACAGTGGGATACAGGTCATTTGTTGTTACATGACCGTTTTCATCATTAGCAAAAGTGTCACAGCTCAGGCAAAGATTTGCAGCACCTTTCATCAGATGATCATGTTATTCAGTGGATTTGTCTCCGCAAAAATAATGTTTCCTCTGACGAAAAAAACTTCGAGCTGCGGGAGACCAGGAGCATGATTTTAGGATGTGTGCCATTAACAACAAGCGTAGGCCTTCGCTACCCGCTCCTCATGTGGAATGTATAAATTCTGTGTCTGCTGAATAAATTGCATGTGCTCGCAGACTTTGTGGCTGAAGTAGTGAAAGATAGTCTAAATACTTCTACATAGATACTGGCGGTGATACTGAGCTGGAATTGAATGGCTTTGTTTTCATGGCAAACACATATTGGGAGAATCAGTTGAACCTGGTACCAGCGGTAATACAGGCGTTATATGTACTGCACAAACAATGATAGGGATAAAAAAAAAAAAAAGAAAAAAGAAACGAATCATTGCAACAGGAAAAAAAAAATATGCAGAAAATCTGGCTTCCGGGACCAGTGGCAATAAAAAAAATCTTTATAATCAACCATCTGTATATGTGTGATGTTTTTCCTCTGCCTCAATCAAAGTCGCTGAACGTGTTTTGTGTGTATTGAATGTGAGTGTATGTGCACATGTATGAGTGTGTCATTAATAGGCTGCACTTCAGAGAAAAAGGTAGAAATCCACCAGATGTTTTGCAGCTGGGTGGATCTGGTAGTGAAGATCTAGACAGCATCTGTCACAGGCGAACATTTCTAATCTGTCCTGAACATTAGGCAGAGAGCACTAAAAACCCATCACCGGCTGCATGTGCTGCTCAGTTCACAATGTGTTCACCACAGGCTCTGCAGTTTGGCCCTGAGAAAGTTCAAAATTAAATGAGAACAAGAAAAAAGAGAAAAAAGAAAGAAAAAAAAAGTAATATTCATCAAGCTGAGCAGTAGAGATGTAATTTTAACAGCACGATTCCACAACGATGTCTTCAAAACTCTTTTCCTTTATGCAGAGTACGGCTGATAAACATTTAGGAAGCAAAACAAAGGCTAACAGGCTAACTGAAGTTATTAAGGCAGTGCCTGAGGCTAAAGACCAAGGCTTTGAACTAGAGGTCCAGCAGAGCTTAGTGAGGTCAAGATCTGTCAAACAGCAAGCAAAGCTAACATCACAATGAAGAACTTCAGTTGTGCATTAAAGAGAATGAAACATCTATGTGTTTAACATATATTATTCAATTTACATTGTAGCTTCATAAAAAGAATAATTTTAAAAGTGTAAAGATTCTTGTTCTGAAGATTTTTCTGAAAGCAAACCTTTTCACAGACAGATGCAATGACTGAAACCCACTTTCTATATTCTTACTGTTGTTGCTGCCTCCTGGAAATCTAAACAAATCACTTCCTACAGTGGCTACATTGCTTTATACTGCAGCTGACTAGGGTGTGCTTAGCTTACTTTGCCTGGGTATGTTTTATGTAACTGTGGGAATCACTCCAGGCTGACCTTGATGGTATTGAGATATTTTCCTTCCTGGGTTCATGTGCCTAGTTACTAGTTGGTCAACCTTGTGCCCTGTGAACTGACCCTGTCCTCCCTCTGAGGTTTGAAAGGAAAAGAAAACCAATCCTCCGGGGAGCGCTCCGACTAACAAGAAAACTGCTGGCCCGAATCTCTAAGAAGTGCTGTGTTTTCCCACTGGACCACTTTCAGCTTAATAAACATCTTAACTAGCCAGAGGTCCCACGGGAGCTGCTGGGAAATCCTCTGGGCAGCCAGAGCTCAGGAGCTGGTCCTTTATTGCATCCAGGTGGCTGTTAAAAAATGCTGGCCGGCCATAAATGTCCAATAAAATGCAAGTGGCACCTTCAGGGGTGGACAGGGTCAGTGCACCTGTCTGTGGACGAAAGCTCCACTCACTCCCCTATGTCCTATCAGTTTGATGTGGCACTCATATGTTGTGCTACCAACATGTCCATAAGGATTATTGAACAGGCCTACTGTGGGCACAGGCTCAGGGGCCCAGGACTCAGGCGGCTCCGGCCATAAAAAATACACAAAACTGCTGCAAAGAGACTCACAACAACTACAAAGATACACTAAACTACTGCAGAGACTCAAAACAACTATAAAGATACACTAAACTACTGCAAAGAGACTCACAACAAATACAAAGATACACTAAACTACTGCAAAGAGACTCAAAACTACCAAAATACACAAAACTACTGCAAAGAGACTCACAAATACTGCCAAAACTAGTCGGTTTAAGTTTCCATGTCTTGCTCCCACAAAAGAGAGGTGGGCGTGCACAGGCCCTTTGTCTCATAATCTGTCTGTGAACATGTCAGCCACATGCAGCTTATAGCACAAACATCCGCTAAAATGCACACAGAGGTCAAAGTACATTTTCCCTTAGTCATGATGTCCTCAGCAGATGAATGAAAACCACCCTATTGTATTAATGCACAACTAACTGGTAAATTAGGAGGATGCTCATTGAAATTCCGCCCAATCACTTCCCGTTGTTTACGACTACTTCACACGTATGTGAACAGTGGCAGCAGCCTCCCTTCATCTGTCCAGTCTGGTCGCTGTCCAAAGGGAGAGTTAATTGTCCCACAGGTTGTGCAGAGACCTGGACGGTGTATTGGGCCTTTGATCTGACTTGAAAGGAGTTAATTGATTTCTGTGTTACAGGCAGTGTTGGAGGGAAGAGAGAGAAAAAAAAAAAAAAAGATGCTTGCTGGTCATTTCACAACACGTGCAGAAATATCTAAAAGGGGGAAAAAGAGAGAGAGAGAGAGAGAGGGAGAGAGAGAGAGGGAAGGAGGGGATGAAGAGAGAGATCACCTCACACCCGACTCCATCCCTGCTCAATTACAATAATTTGACTCACATGGGCTGGCCGCTGTGGCTGAGAGAGAGGGGAGGAGAGCCGCTGTGTGGGGGAGGGAGGGGGCGATCCCTGCTCTGGGAGATCACTCATCTTACCTCTAGCTGAGGTACGGAAAGACAGATTTGATGTGCAGCTCCCCTCGGATTGCAGCCCAGGGGCTTGTTAAGGTGGCGGTAGGGAGGAGACCACACGTCTAACCTCTTGCTTTAAGTCTCAGTGGGGCACTCCAACTTGTGATGACGTCAACAAGGAACGAAGAGACGAGAGACTGTTGGAGGTAAGCGGTAAATGGCAGAGTAAGTGTTTCACTGCCTACAACCTGTGTGTTTTAGAAAAACAGCACTTACTTATTCATTCATTTTTCTCACAAGCTTTTCCCCTTTAAGGTCGCGGAAGACTGAACATATCCCAGCATGCACTAGCCCGATGGAGTCACATTATGAAGCACAACGTCTGTGTTTGCTCTTGTTATGAAAATACGAATCCAGTGGACATTAAATGTGGCTTTACATGTTCTGTTCGTGTGATTTGCTGCATCACCTGCCTGAGAGTGTGTTCGCCATGGGTCCAGCTCTGGTCTGGACCTCCTTTGACAGGCCTCCTGCCTTCACTCCTTCACCTCTCTGTGTCTCTGGTCACCCCAGCTCAGGGGGGAAACAGGGCTGTCAGAGGGAGAGTGGCAGGCTAAGCCCGTCTTAACACAGCACCTCAAACCACCTCATAAATACAGGCTTCCTTTTCCAATTTCCAAGCAGCCCATCCACCTCTGTCTACATGCTTACACACTGCTCCATGTCATGCGCCGGGGTGTGAGTTTAAAAATGACCACGGGACATCTGGCAGACTCACAGAGGGTGGGGCTTTGATGTGCTGCTCTGCAGTTCAGCTCAACTTCAGCGGAGCCAAATCCAAATCCGAGCGACGCAGCAGCAGCGACTGAGGAGCCTAACGTGGGCCCGGTCAGTTAGAGATAGCGAGGGAGTTTAAGAGATGCCTCGAAACAGATTCGCCATATGTGAAAGACTTAAAGACAATAGCCCCCGGCCACTCCACTATCATTTAAACTACTGCAGATCAAAAAAAGTTGAATCCATTTTAATTTTAAAATGTGGTCTTTTAAAATCATCATTTTCCATATCATAAAGTGGAGTGAAAGGAAAACTGAAACCATGTGAGGCAGCTTTTTGATGGGTGATGCTGGGCAGGGCTCGTGAGGGAGTTGTGGTTCTGAGAGCAAGATTGCTCTGTGCCCATCTGGAGAGTTTGGCTACGCTGCTGCTTCACTCACCATCAACACAGAACGCCCGACTAATGATCAGTTTCACTCTAAACACTTACATCTGACCTGCAGAGCTAATGTCAGACTCAACCTGCTGTCCAGCTCTGATGACGGCAAGGCCCTGAATGTTGCTAACACAGGACATAATACTCTGTATTGGTTTGTACTAACTGGCGAGGATAAAGATAATGCTGCTATATTTTTGCGATTGCCAACACTTCCCATGAAAAGACTTAAACCAACAAGTAGTCCGCATCTTAATATTTTTAGCTTCCCTACTTGTCTGTGGCACTCAGCCCCAATCACATTTGCGTCTAGTGAAGATGTAAACCTTTTAAAACAGGCCAGGAATATACACCTTTGTTGTTTTTAGCTAATGTTACTCAAACAACGGTGAATAGAGTGTTTGTAGAGGACTATTTTGAGCTGAGGATTAATATTCACTTGGTGCTTTAGTGAGTACTTACAGTAGCAGGAGGTGTATGTGAGGTCAATTCAAAATAAACAATTTCATTGTAATGAAGGAGGTTTGGCTCATCCATGTGTTTTTAATAATAATTTTTGGACAAGAATGAAGGTCTACTGCACGCAGGAATATGATATATTTAACTAGGTAGTCGATACATGCTTGTAAGATCCCTCTGTTGTTGGTTTCGGCCTTTTCATTGGATTTTAAATAATATAAAAGTAGAGAATATAATCTAACTTAATTGAAACAAAACATTATCTAAAAAAATGCATGGATTAAGTCATTAATATAAATACTAATATTATTCAATGTTTCAAAAATTCTTCTTACATACATTACTTTAAAGAGTAATGGTGGAAAATGGAAAATTAGCACAGCTCCACCTTTTGCTCCGTCAGACTACGTACGACTCTGGATACATATGGCGTACTGTTTATATGCACTTTAAGCGCAGCAGGGAGGAGGGCTGCTGGAGCCTGTCACTGCGCTCTAGGGCATCACTGACATGAGTGTCACCTTCATGAAGGAGCATGAAAGCTGTTCCCTCTGCAGAGGATTCCTCAGACCGTCGCTTTGATTTCCGCAGCAGAACAGAGGAGTTAACGCAAACGCTGGTAGAGGGTTGTCATCTGCTGTGCGCTTCATTAAACACCTGTGAATACCAAAAGCCATTAGGAATTTTGGTCAGGAAAAAAAAAATAAAAAAAATAAATAAATAAATAAAAAAAGAGTACCTGCGCTGTTAGCAGAATGCAAGTTCACAAACTTAGCAGGAGAGTCTAATTAACAAGAGGGACATTAATCCATTAATGAGTTTCTAATACTAATTACACCTGTAAAAATGTGCAAATGGATTCTGACAATTTAATTAGTTGCAAATGACATGTGAGCGGGAGTGAGAACAAAGTGATGTTTTGGTATCCAAGTGCAAATGCTGCTTCTGTGTCTGGCAGTGAAGTGGCAGCGAGGTGTTGTTAGTTTGTTAGAGAGAAAATATACTCTTGTGTTTTGGGTTTATTAGGGCTAAAGAATATCACACTACAGACAAGACTAACATACTGCAGAACTGAAACTTACTGTTGTTCTATCTCAAAGCTCTGGCTCAGTAAAGGAGTCACAGCTGACGTGGGTGGGCATCTGGGGTAAAAGGGGCCCGCGTCTCAAAGCTCTGCTCGCTGTTGCCGCACGTTGCTCATGATAAACTTTGTGATGGAAAGATGCCTCTGCTGGAAAATGAACTTCAGAGGGGCCTGTCAGTGTGTGTGTGATGAGGCTGCTTCTCTGTTCCCTGTTGTCCTCTCTGGCTGCGACTCACTGCCAGTACGGCCCTGCTATTCTGATGAGCAAAATGTGAGTCACAGCTAACATACTTTTATCATTCAATCTGTTTAATTTGAGCATGAAACTATTGTGAACACTTCTTTTAAGACTATCTGAGTTAGATAAGACACAACACACAAATTTAGAAAAGCCACTTTCTAGATAAATAAGTTGAACATTTTCTAAAATTTAATGTTCAAAGTTGAATATTATCAAAATGATTTTCAAGAACTGAATCATTTACATAGAATCCATTAAAATAAAAAATAATTTTCTGTCTAAAATCACAATGTATACATTTTCTACGATATATCCCAAATCTTCTTCAATAGTACATTGTATATAAATGATCCCTTTTGTCCATTGGTACTTTTTCAGTCCATGTGGCTCTGTCAGCTTGAGAGGGCTGGGAGTAAAGTTACACAGCAATGCTTCGCTCTGTCCTGAAGTTGTACTGAAACTGTGGGAAGAAGAAGAAGAAGAAGAAGAAGAAGAAGAGGAAGTACACACTGATGATTCAAAGTAAATTGTCAAAGCAGAACAAAAACAGCAAACTGCACCAAACTGCATTAATGTAATGATTAATCCCAAAGCTCCCAAAAGCTTACATTTATAAGAAATGCTGCAGTAAAATCCAGACTCACACAATTAGCACCATTATCTACATAGTGTAAGAGACTGATAGCAGTCGAACCATAGATTTAAAACATAATGGTTTAATATTATTCCCCCTTTTGGAAGCCACAAGCATAAAAGTAGCCCTACAGCACAGTGTTTAAGTGGTCATCCAGGCTGAAGACTGAAAAATATGAAGAAACACTGCCCCCCTCTGGGATGTTGAGGATATGACTATAAAAAGCAACAGGGCTTCAAACATTCTTGGCTTATGTGGCATTCAAAGACAGAAAAATGTGCAAAAAAACGGACTGTATTTTAACTCCCTTCTTTTGAAAATATCAACTTCTGCTACCTCTCATCCCCAGACATTTGCTGTTTTGGTGCCACAAGTCTGTTCTGTCCTATTATGGCACAAACCCAAATATAAGACATCGAGGTTACACCATTTAAGGTCAAAGGTATCGCTATTGGCTCTAATAGAGAACGTGACAGATCCATATGAATAACTATTTCTCTGCTAATGTTATTATAAAATTCAGATCTTCTGCTATCAGTCAGTCAATTTTTAGGTTCACAGCAACCTCTAGCCTCAAGTTAGCTAACATAAATATTCTTGAGTTTCACACAGTGAGGCATACAGATGTTAAATTTGGGGGAATGGGAGCATTGGAGTGGTATTTGGTGTTTGGTATAAGCAGATACGGTGACTTAGATGTAGTAGAATCTCTATTGGAAGAGAAAAAGTTGGATCAAGCATCCTCAAAAACATAAGCAGTTCCCAGCAGCGCGATAACTTAATCAATTTCTTCATATTCTTTCAATACAGATCATTAGGAAATGATCAAAAGAAAGACAAAGTTCCTAAGGAAGGTGACTGAGGTAACTAAATATTCTACACTAAAAACACTCACTTTTGATTAGTTGATGGTCAAACTTTCTAAAAGAAAGAGAGTAACACATTCATGTTGTTGGAGGGTGAAGCTCCACTGGTTGAACGATTAAGTTTTGTGACATGAAGTACTGCTCACTTCACAAAGTTACACTGTTGTATTACTGCAACACAGCACTAGGTGATGCTGTATGATCACTGAAATAAGTTTCCAAATCTCCAGCAGAAGCCACGGAGCCACGATGGCTGAAACCGGGTTCTCTCGATCAAAATACCACCTTCCCCGATTTTCATCTACTTGAGGGGAAGCTGCAAGTTACCCAAAACCTGTCACATATCACAAGCCTGTTAGTTGTGAAGAAATCTAGCCCCCCTCCACCACACTAAAATTCAGACTCAACATCTGGCACAGTAAATAAATAATCCTGTGTGTACGTGTATATGTGTGTGTGCGTGTGTGCGTGTGTGTGTGTGTGGAGATGATGGATGGGGGAATGGGGTGTTATCAGGGAGAGCATGTATCAATGTCTGCCAGTTTTACACACAGGCTGACAGGACAGTGACACACTGGAACATGGGCGGCAGTCACCCAGACGAGCCGAGCTTCATTTCCTGTCCCTGCTCCACTGCCAAAAATATGTGACATGTTGTCTTCATTAATTCCACCTCTATTTGGAGCTCTCCCTCTCACACCTCTCACATACCCCTGTACACCACTGTCCCTCCATACATTCACAGGGAAACACATGCACAAGCATATGCAGGCGCGCACGCACACACGCACACACACAGATAACTCCCAACAAACACTGAAAACCAATCATACATAGGTGCTAATGCAAATCTTGTCATGTGTGCATACAGTCTTCTTTCCACCCTAGCATACTCCCTCTGCAAATCATTAGCCAGCCGCCAACAACATTTTTCAACAGAGCAAACTACATAAAGATGTCACTTTAAATCGCTTACTAATTAACACTTAAAAAGACACAAATTAGATATGCGTGGCTAAAAGCAATTATAATATCCGCAAGTTTTGCGAGTCATTTGGGAAATGAAAAGAATGCCTAATTGCTGGAACCAACATCATCCGAGACATGGCTTAAGTGATGCCTGTTAGGAAATGGTCTTATCTACAACTGTGGCTGTGATTACAACAGTTTTCCTCAATTACATGTGCATATGTATAATTCTAGAGAGTACATCTCTCTCATGAATCTATATATTTGAATGGGTTTAGAAACGAAGCAATTAGACTCTGTGCCGAAATGCCACTAGTTTCTAAAGGAAGGGGGGGGGGGGGGGGGGTCTGAAAACCCCAACAGCGAATGCATGGACAGTGACCTCTTCTGGACAACAGAGGGAGAAATTCACCCACCAGCATTTAGAAAACTGGGATACAGTTTCATACTAAAAACAGCCTTTTTCTGAACCTAAATATTGTGACTTGTTTGGTTTATGAGCCACTTCAACAGAAGCTCTGAGACAGAAAACATAATGGACGTTAAATTTATAGTGTAACGCTGACAGAGAAAAACAAGCACAACTAGACAAAGAAAAGAAAACATTAAGTGCTACAGACGTGTTTGCGAGAATATTACCAACTGTATTTCCAGCCCTTGTTCTGCAGATATCATCATGGGATAATAATAAGAGGAGAGAAGTAAAAATAACACAATGGTGAGGGATGTTTCCACTTGGAAACTAATTATCAAGCTAAGCTGTGACTTCATCCTCATCAGCCTGGCCCCACCATTAATCTTGTGCTGTCGTCCACTTCACTAAATCCTGTGTGTTACACTATCTCACATTTACTTCATCAGCTCCAGCGCGGCTGTAATTAATGATTTCTCATGCCCTTCCCTTCCCTTCTCCAGCTCAGCTCACCATGTGTCCTCCTGCTAATCACACTCTCTCAGAAGAAAGGAAGGAGGAGAGGGAGAGGGAGAGGGAGAGGGAGAGGAGAGGAGAGGAGAGGAGGAAAAAAGACAAGAGCATATAGAATGAGCAGCCAGCCTGTCTCCACCCTGGACACACATACACAGACACATACACACCATTAATACCTGCGCTGACAATGAGCTTCATTCAGATGACCATATGACAAGATGGCGACTGTGTGATTTGGATAGTATGTGACAGAAGACAGAGGCAGAGTGCAGAACAGACACCCAGTTTGATGAGGGAGTGTTTGCTCTGTAACACATCTCAAACCCAACAGCACCTGTTCTTTTACAGTGGTCTGTCACTTCCTGGCAGTTCTGATACCAAGATACCGTGCTAATGAGAGAGAAGGGGGGTTGTCACTCTCTTTAAAGCGCACACACACACACACACACACAAACGCGCGCACACACACAAATACAGCACACATACTGACTCTCTTTTTTTTTTTTTCTTCTTGCTCTCACAAACACATGGGCTCTAAAGAAGGAGCTGCACATTGATGATTTTCCTCCGACTAATGCCCGCAGGCTACAGTGTTTCATGGTCTCTACATTTTTCATTACTGAAGATGAAGCTGATTGAAAACTTAAAAAAAAAAAAAAAAGTTATAAACATGCAAAATCTGACCAGAAAAAAAAACTCCTCAACATCTCCAGCACTGTGTGAGATGCTAGATTGAGCTGTTTGAGGGAAGAATTGGGGGATAAAAGTCAAGTGTTTTGGAACAGGAGACGAAGCTTTTAAGAGAGAATGGCTGCCTAGCCTGGCCATGCTTTTATTCAATTGGGGCTTAGTGGAGCCAACAGGGCCTCGCTGTCTCAGACACTTAATTACAACCCCAAGACCGTTTGCTTTGCATTCTGGGCCAGCAGCGTCAGTGGCAGCCGAGCGTTGCAGCCTCTACTCACTTCCTCCTCGATCTCTGCCAGGGATTTGATCGTAATGCCCATTAAATTGACTTGCTGCATCTGAAATCAAAAGCAGGGAGAGGAGGAGGGAGAAGAAGAAGGAGAAAAAAAAAAAAAAACACACACAAGAAACATGGCGGTTAGGCTCATGGCTAAGTAAGCATGCTTAAAATCTTTAATCCTCTCCCTCTCTGTGTCAATACAAACGGGGCTATAGTGACAACCGCCGCCAGCCAGCCAAATGGACTACATTGAGCCAGCTCTGCCTGACTGCACGCATTCATCACTCAGTCTGGAGGAAAGGAAAGAGAAAGGAAAAGGAAAGGAAAGGAAAGGAAAAGGAAAGAAAAGGAAAACAAATGCAAAGAAAATGAAAAGAACAAAGTAAAAGAATGGAAAGAAAAGGAAAGGAGTGATTGCGGTACAAGTAACTATCATTACCACTCTCATATTACACATAATAAATAAGTAATTTCGCATTTTGTCACTAGTTACTCAGAGAATTTTTACCTCTTTGGGTTTGTCAAAAAACTTCTGAGAGATCACAAAGGGCACATCATCCAGAGCTGCAAAAAACAGAAGAAAAAAAGTTTTAGTTCGACTTTTTAAACAAAAAAAAATGTATTACTACCCAACTACCTATTCTTGATTCTGAGTATTTCCACAAGAGTAAATGTGGGATTATAAAGCAGAAAAGCTATCAGCATCCCCAGTCCCCCCCCCCCCCCCCACACCTCCCCTCCTTCCGTCTATGGAGAGAAGATGAAAGGCTTTTTTATTCTCCACTGTATTTGAGCACCTCCACTCCTCCAACCCAGCCCTTTTCCAACCCTCTTCCAGTTTAATTACTCTTGATTATTCCCGATTCCGTCTTGTCTGAGAGATGTTCACCTCCGAAACAAAGACACACTCACACTAGGCACAGAAAAGTGGAAAGAAGAGAGACAAAACATTCACCAGATATCAAATTTGCATGAAAATAAGCCACACTGTTCAGCCGGCAAAAAGTGGATTGAAATGAGGACTTGCCAAGAGCGTGGTGGTATAATTAGCATTTGACCAAACAAACGAGCTTCAACAGAGCTATAATTAAGCAGGCCTGTAATTAAGTGTATGCCCTTTATCATAATGATCGTGGTTAAAATGGTGTGATGGCTGCCAGTTGATTATTAATGGTGTAACCCCGTACTGCTTGCATCCTGCACTGGAATCAAGGTGTCATGACTGTCAGGCTAGAGAGCAGCCCTTTGTTTATAAAATACATTAGGGCCCAAATTAACACAGGGTGACAAGGGACACAAAGCCTCTCGTTTCCAGACTGAAGGGAACACTGCAGCTGCTCAGCTTCATTATAAAACTCCCAAATCTGGAAGCACAAAACTTCTGCTGCCGTTGGCTTCGACAGGAGCCCCAAATATCAAGAGGCCAAGCTTCCAACTGGTGTTCTTTTACCCACAGTCCATCAGGCCGCTGGCACAGGAAAAGGAACTCATAAATGTAAGCCGAAGCTGTTCATGAGTCATCGCTTTGGAGCTGACACTCCTTTTGGTCTTTCCTGTTCACAGCAATATTTAAAAGTATGAAATTCTAAAATATCCCTCACTTTGACACTTCCTCTCCTCTCTTGATATTACACACATCCATGGTTTGGCCCTTTCCACACAAGTGTAGTACAATGTGATCTTTGTAATCAAAGCACGACCCTCACCCTCATGTCTACAGGAAAGCTTATTTAGTTTCTTGGCTTCCAGTCATATCCTACAGTAAAACACGTAGTAACAACAAGAGTCCGCAGTGGTCCGTCGTGCTTTGAGCTAAATGCTAACACAAGCATGCTAACATCCTCATAATAACAATGCTAAAAGGTTGATGTTAAGCAGCTTTGTTTACCATGTTCACCGTGTTAGTTTAGCATGTTAGCATTTGCTAATCAGCACTGAAAACATTACAGTTAGGGCAAATGGGAATCAAAGGACCACTAAAGTTATTACAGTTCAGCTCATGAAGGAGACATTAAGTGTGTTTACCAAATTCAACAGGAATCCATCCCAATAGTTGAGATATTTCACTCAAGAGCACAAATGTCTACTTCATGGTGGCGCTTGAGGAAAGGTCAGGTGATCACCAAAGTCATTAGGATTCATCATCTGAATGTCTCTACCAAATTTTATGGCAATCCATCCAGTAGCTGTGGAGATATTTCAGTCTGGGTCAAAGTGGTCGACCTACCAACCAAGTGATGGACGGGCCTTAAGACTGACACTGCTTAAAAAAAAAAAAAAAGGTGCAATGAGTGAAAAGGTTTAGCCCCAGCTCCTTTTCCACTCACCCAAAAGCAAGTGCAACCTCACTGTAGCGGCTTTGGATGTGTGGCTGTTTGGAGCAGCGAGAAGGAGGAAGCCAGGGTGATCGGCTAAGCACGATGGCCTGTTTAAACTCATAAAAGCAAGTGAATAAACATGCTCTACTGTGTCGCTGGGAGCACCAACACCACAAGAGGTAGGCAGGAAGAATACATTTTAATCAGCCAGCTACAGGAAGCTGAGATTGTAGCTGCTGATGGATCTGTGTGGCATGGACAGATGAATGCACAGAGTTGAAGGCCAGAGAGTTTCTTTATTGCTCAAGGATTACATTTAAAACCAGATCTCACTTTGTATTCCTCCACCATCTATACTAGAGAAGCTATCTTACATCCAGACAAATGGAGAGGCGCGGGAGATGACTTGGTGGTAAGGAATGAATGCTGTACCATGGAGAAATCTGAAGGTGCAAAGGGCAAAAATAATGTAAATCCAATCTTCTGACCAGAAATCCCACTATGAAGCATGTTCCAGCCTCTCAAATGGCCGGGCTACAGTCCATTAACTCATGAGTGTACTGCAGTGTGGGGAATTGGGTAGTTATTTGGCATTGGGAGTGTATGAGAGCAGTCAATATGAAAACATCTGGCAGGAATTTTGGTACAATGACTACGCCTATGATGATGATGATGATGATGATGGTGGTGTTGGTGGTGGTGATGATAGTGATGATGATGCCGGCGGTGAGTGCAGAGGTGGCGTTAAGTAAGGAGGACCCTGTGGCTTGAGTGATTGTAGTGTAAAGAACGGAGTCAGCACAGGCCCCGTGTGGATCATTGCCTTATTAATGGCTCCGTCAGGTGCGATGAGCAATGGCTGCATTGTCATCTCCAGCCCCTGGGCACAGATGAATGGCTGTTTCAGGGCGGGAAGGGCTCCCTCGTACGCTGGGCTGAGCACTAATCCCTCACTCTTCCATTGTTGGATGCACTGTCACCCAGGACTTCAGCAGCGCCATACATTGCATTTCCAGGGCTCTAACAGACATGGCCATGCACACAGCCGTACATACACACACACACACACACACACACACACACACACACACACATAAACCACAGCAAGTTGTGCTCCGACACTGACTGATGGAAAAATATGCGTGGGTGATCGAGCATACCCCATATTACCTGAACCACAACTCAAGAGTAACACTTTAGGAATGTTGATGAACTTTTATTTTACACTTCACTAATTCAGCAGAATTGCATTGATCTCTGTCTAGTATGATTACTTGGGTGAATCTGTCTCGCACCTGAATTAAGTGAGAAAGTCACAGCTAGGGCAATAATCTGCGAGTGCGAGCGAGCATCTATTACAATTTTTTAACTCATGATTGAGCTGGTTTCTATTGTTTAGTGCCATAAAATAATCAGAAATAATAAGTAAAGCTGCTCAAAAATTGGGTAGAGCTTTATCTGGAAGCTTCTAGATTTCATATTCCAAACAACTGGATGTTGACTTTTCTCTATGTGTACCCAGGCTAGACATTGCAATGCCTTTCCTGTCGGTGTGACTCTCAATTTGAGGTGGATTCTTTATGCAGACCATGGAGATGCTATTCTAGTTGCAGACCCCGCTCTCTGTCACCTCTGCAGATAATGGTGAGTAGATGAACAGAGAGCTGGAGGAGGACCCCCCTATGCCCACTCACAGCCCTTAGCCCCACTCTGACATGAGAAATAGTGCCCAGGCCTGACAGCATCTCGGAGACATATTGTAGTTTATTTTGTCGTCCGGGCATGCCATCTGTGCCATTCCAATAGAGGGTGTGTGTTCAGGCTGCTGCAAGAGAGAGGGCGCGAGGCTCTGGGTCCCTCAGTAGCTCTGCAGCCACGGCAGGTCATTAGTCAAATTGCCTAATGAGAGAGAATACAAATGGCCCCCTACCCTGACAGGAGGAATTTTGGAGGTGTCAGAGCTCCTGACCCGTGCTATGAGAACAGATGATAGCGAGTTGCTATTTTCAGATTCTTTTAATGACTATGGCTCTATGAAACCCATTCTTTTTCTTTTATCTTTTTCCCGCTTTTTCAAACCCTCTAGACAGATGAGTGAAAAAAAAAAAAAACTTTTCAATATATTAAAAATCTCACTTGCAAAAGTGGAAGTGTAACTTTTGAATTATTTAAATGTTTACTGGGGAGTCAATTAACATTCTAAAATGCGAATAACATTTATACTAAAATAGATCATACACTGCAATGATGTTGAGTGTTTCTGATAATCTATTTTTATTTTTTTCTGCCGGCTGTTTGCAACTTGTTTTCCCTGTCTCGCTGTAGTGTGCACAAGCTTCTGCTGCAATTCTCCTGACAGCGACTCAACTATTTTATACTAAAATATTAATTATACTTCAGCCGAATGTTAAAAATGTAAACAAATTTAAATGATTTTTAATGGTAAGAGTAGTATACGAGACATGCAGTGCATGCATGCGATTATTTTTACATACTACAGGCTGGGCTAAACACTCAAAAACTGTGGAGGCAAAAGAGAGAAGAACAGAGTGAAAAGAAGCTGAATCATTTTACACGAGCTTGCTGTTTTGCCCTCAATGAAAATTATTTTACAAAACAAATGAGACTTTTACCATTTTATCTAGAAAATGTGTTGTATTACCTTAGGATATGCTCATTTTGTTGTAAGAATACTTGTGAAATGTATAAGAGGCACCAAACATTGTACTCTGAAATATAGCCAAGCAATAGCATCTCATAATGGCCTTTATAGTCAGGTAAAGCAAAAATAAAAAACTTGGCAAAACGAACAAAAAAGTGGCATATTTAGACATCTGATATTAAACTTAAATTTTTTTTTTTTTTGTTACCAGAGATGCAAAATGGCAAGCTTATGTAGAATGACCCACTTACTTTTCCATCTGTGACAAGCAGTCCTTGAAATCTGGTTGTGGGTAGGGAGCCAGGCGGCAGTCCCAGTCGGGCGCTGGTCCATCAGTCTTCCAGAAAGTGGGCAGAGCCAGCAACACCTACAGTGAGTTGGCCACAAACACCTCTGCATAACACCAAATACTCTGAGGAGGTGTGTACATGTGTGATAACGTCTCCAAAACGCATTCGTGTAAGTTAGATGATATTGAGTCTATATGAAGAGCAGGCTGTTTAATGTTAAGTACCAAAATTGTTTGGTCACTCGATATACTAAACTTATAAATCCTGTTTTATAGTTGTTTTTGTCAGAGCACGCAGTAATGGAGAAATACTGGAAGAGCCCTTTCTGCTGGCTGGCTATTGAGCGCTCTCATGAAATTAAATGGACAATCAGACTTTAATCAGCAGCACAGTGTCTTTTAAGACATTGCCATGGCACTGGCATTGATCCCCAGCTGTGGCTGCTGGTAAATGTGCAGCAGAATGTGTGTATAAATGGGGTACGCCTCTCTGGACAAGTGTAAAAGCTGGCAGAGGGCTGACAGTAAATTGCATGTGCCGGATGGGACACAGCAGAAGGCACAATTACACAAATCCCCTCTTAATTAGCGGTTCTGTGGGCAAACTAACCCGTAATGATGCAAGGGATGTGGCGAGCCCCAGAAATCCTAACAAGAAACACTCACCAGCACAGGAGACTGGGTCATATGGCCCCGGTTCCCCTGAAGTAGGGACTGACGCGTGATCTGTTTTGATCAGTGCAGCTGCAGGAGATGATTCCCATGTTGCCCTGCTCCCCACAACCCCTAGCCCTCGCTGAGCTACTTGCCCTCTGGACTGTGGGTAAAGCAGCAGGCCCTGTGTGGTTGTGGGTGGCATTATTAAGTTCTCCATGCTCACAGTACCAGGCAATGTAAAGTGGCATCTCACACGGTGAGTAATGAACTGTGCCAGAGCGGAAGCAGGAGGGATGACAGCCAAAGAGGCCTCCTTGGCAGCCACTAACCTGGGCATCCACCAATTTATCATCCCCTAGAACCAATCCACCAATGCTGCACTGCCATTTGTCATTAATTATGCTAATAAGGACACCATTACTCTCCTGATGAAACAGGCAACTGTTATTAGTATAATGCACTTACAGTTTCATACATGTGCATTTGCTTATTAGTTCTACTGTGTGGATAAGTGTACTTTGAAAGGAGATATTTTCCTTTGCTTAAATAAAACTGTTAAACAATGTAGTTGTACCCGCTGCAGAGGAGTGGAGGACTTTTCTGTACACGCTAATTGACTATTATGAAATGACAAAGCAACAACTTCATAATCACGCACTGCTCCCTGCACTAACATAAAAATGGCCACATCTATGTAAAGACGCTGATGGGTTTGAACTTTTTCACAGCAGACTTTATGGCTCTAAGCAAACCAGTCTGAGAAGAACTATTTAATATAGCTTCTGGGAGCCCCAGATGCCCTTTTCCAGAACGACTTCATTCCCAGAATCTCATTGTGCTTTCTAAATCACACCACAGTATGTATTAGAAGATCATTAATTACAAACTTAACAAGTCAGCAGAGCCATTAAAAGATCTTTAAGGCATATTTGACCATAAATCTCCTTAAACTATATTTAATGACTGGATTTTTGTGAAATATTTTTTATCAAGTTCTAATTAGATGTGTGATAACAAACCCTGCTGTACATGGGGCAAATGAGGGAGCCGTGACAGGCCCATCCATTGAGGCTGTCCACGTCTGGACACTGAAACTAATGGAGCACTGCTTCTATCTCAGGGATGGATAGAAAGCAATGAGGGATGAGACTCCAGAGTCCAGTCTGGCCTGCAAATGCAAAGCCTTGTAAAGTCTCTTATTTGACTGTAATAAAGGTCCAAAAAAAAAAAAAAAGCCCGAGGGCCTCAAGGCTCCAGTCAAAAATTCCATTAGGATTTATACAGGATTAATTCCCAAATACTTAATGGCACCACCACACTGGGATTGATCATGTTTTGCTACCAAACCTGTAAAGTCAAATAGAATTTTTGACAGGATGAACTCCAACAGGATTTTCTTGAGATGGCGTTTTACCTGTTAGAGAGGAAAAGAGCTTTTTGACTGGGGAGATAAACAAAGACTATACAAAATAAAAGACTTCATTTTCACACAGCTGACTTTGGTCGCCACCGGACGGATTTGCTTTGACATGTATCAGTGTTTTTCATTGAGATCAGCAGCTAAGAGGATTTTAAAAGACACACTAAAAATTTCCAGAATCACAAGAATAAAAACTGTAGTAAATGTAAGAAATACTTCTTCCATAATCTCCACTAACAAACAAAGATTTTTTTTTGCAGATCCAGAGAAGTACATACACACACTGTCCAGACTTTAGCAAAATTATTCCAAGTTTTTTTTTTTTTCTTTTTTTTTTTTTTAAAGCAATTTCTGACTGTATTTCACTTCATGACACTGACAATAATTCTCCTCACTCTTTCTCAGAACTGCTTACTGGTTTTTTGTATTTTTTTCACAGTTGCCTTTAACATAGAATTTTCTTCACAGCATGCTGGTGTGAATTTTTAATTTACTTTTGCAGTATTCATCCCAAAACACTGACACTATGCTGCTATGTCAATATGGAAAATGCACAAAAAACTAAAACTGAATTCAAGCAAATTTGAACATGCTGTAATTTACAAGCAATTATAAGATTTCAGCAACCTTTATATCATTAGTTGCTGGGGGTAGTAAACAGTTTTAGGACATGAATGTACAGTATGTGTGTGTCTGTGTGTGTGTGTGTGTATGTGTGTGTGTGTGTGTGTGTGTGTGTGTGTGTGTGTGTATGTGTGTGTGTGTATGTGTGTGTGTGTGTGTATGTGTATGCATTAGGTGTAAATACTATTCTTCTGCTGAACCTCTCTCTCGCTCTCTGTTTCGCCTTTTGCTGACCAGGGGAATTAAGAAGCAAAACGTGGGTTTTAAGAGCGTTCCTTTCATGTCTTGATGTAAGCTTTGGCATTACTTCAGACATCAAGATCGGTTTCATAGAAATCCCATTCCATCCAAAGTAAAAGCTCGGCAGTAAATCTGCCCATACCTCCCCCATAACACTTCCATAAATGATTCATTCAGCTCAGTTTAGCTGATGCAAAACAGAATGTTAGTGAGTTGTGGATGGAGCCCGAGCTGCGAGTGTAGGACCAACCCTGCTGCTTAGTAATTTCATCAATCTCTGGGAGAGAAAGAGAGGAGAAAAGAGAAAGAAGAGAACAGCGTACACTAATAATAACTTTTGTGTCACTATCCAGAGGTCGTGTTTTTTAATCCCTCAGCCTAAAGAATTGTGTTATTCTAAAATATAACCCCAGCGGTGCAGAAGCAGTTGAGATCCATCACGGTTTGAGATAAGAGCCGGCTGATCTCCTCCCTCTGTACAGTCTCGCCCAGAACTACACAGGGAGATAAGATGGAACTTTTGTTTGAAACCTGATGAGAACCCTCTTAATGAAAGTGCTGCGCCAAAAATAATCTTTTTTCTCCATGTTAGTCAATCAAGAAATGGTGTAGTTGGGGGAAAAAGAGGAGAAAGAAAGTAATTTTGCATAATCAGTGAGCACCATCTGGAACAATTAACCAAATTCCACAGAACTCAGAGGATCAGTCATATTGGCTTATTAAAGATCCAGAATTATACAAGTAATAAATCCTTGGAAAAACGAAGCGTACCCCTGCCTGTCATGACTATTTTAACTTCAAATACAGTGGAATACTTGATAAGGCTGAAAAGAGGAGATTAATATATGCAAATTATGTCGAGCATTTAAAAGCCCCCCAACAACTGTCTCGTTTTTTTTTTTTTTTTTTTTTCTGTCTCTTATTACAGGGCTTTATGTTTTATTCATACACCAACTCACCTGTCATTTCATAAGCTATAATATTATGAGGGTATTATTAAACAGCATAAAGTGGAGCTTTAATTGGAAAGCTCCATTGCATTTTCCAATTATTTGCAGCAAATTAAAAGCAGATGCACATAGTTTAATAAGAATTCTAATATTGTTTCCTGAAAATCAAAAATCACTGTCATCCTGCCAAGATATTTTGCAAACCCAAGTTAATTTTGAGCCTCCTATTTTTTTCCTCCTCCTCCTCCTCTGAAGGATGAACTGTCTGGTGTCTGTTAATTGAAGTTCCTCTAATGGATAGGGAAATAATTGCTCTCCATATTACGTTAGATCAGGGCCAATGTCAGGATTTATTTTTGATTAATGCGATAGATATGTAAATGTATTACTTTTTATTACGTTTACCTTTTTATCAGGTGGATGTCTGCTGAATACTATATGTTGCTCTGTAGATAATGAAGAGAGACGGCAATGCAACAGACTCAGCATCACATAGGTTTGAGACTTTTTTTCCCCCAGCGCTGTTACATTTATTTTTTATCAAACATATGCTTTTTAGACACATTTCATGAATCAAACTTTAATTACCTTTAAAATACCCTGCTTTCCTGTCAATGTGTGAATAATACACCTAATTGGCAAAGGGACTTTGCATGGATCAAAGCAACGCTGGTAAAGAAAAGCAAAAGGTTGGAGCTGCTATGAAAACTTGATAACTTTTCAAATGAGCTTGAACTGTCAAGTCAAAGAGGGCTGCAAAATAAATGTGAATTAGTTTTTAATATTCTGGTAATAAATGTCAAAGCGCCTGCACATCACATCTGTACATGATGTGACTGCAGATGACAGATTTCCCAGACATGTTACCTCTCCTCCCCTCAACTCGCTTTTTTTTTTTGTGTTGGGGTTTTTGTTTTGTTGGGAAGTGACGGAGGGTTTAATCAAGAAAGCAGGCAATTCATCAATCCTAAAGAAGGCGCCTGTACAACCCTGACAGAGCGCACATGGTTTTAGACCAACTCGAACCTGGCCAGCTGTCAGCCCACACACACACACACACACACACACACACACACACACACACACACACACACACACACACACACACACACACACACACACACGCACACACACACGCACACACACGCACACACACGCACACATGCACGCACACCCAGGCACCCACACCCACACCCACACACACACACACCAGAGCTACCACCACGCTAACAATTAACACAAATATAGGCTGTCGGCTACGACCTCACACTTGGTCTGCAGGCTATCACATTGTTAATGAAGGGAAGTTGCGTTCTCTCACATTCACAGTGTGATGCTGTAAGGCTGACGAGTACACAGTCTCAAGCAATAAAGCGAGAAACATCTCAGGCTAACTACATTATCCTCTTCTCTTTACAATCTCACCATCTCATGGAGGGACGCATTAAGGTAGAAGAAAGAGGGAGTGTGTGCACCTGCAAAGGACAGCTTTCTGGGGATAAATGATGACTGCTGGCAGCGCGCTGTACAGTATGTGCATGTTCTTCAGTGTCACTCAAAGCCCGTCCCAGTGGAGGAGTCGCACACCAAATGCCACAAACCATTCAGCTGTGTGTTAATGTCGGCTCCTTCAGGGCCACACTTTGCACACTTGTCTTGACTAACTTATAATATGACTGTCAGACCAACACAATGATGTGTTAATCATTTTTTAGTCAATTATGCATTTTTGTTGTTTCCTTTTCTTTCTTTTTTTCTTCTTTTTTTTTATACAATGGACAGTGTTCAATTTGGATTCAGAGACTTTACAGTTTAAATTTAGTTTATGTTATCAAAGCTGTTATTATATCAATTTGTACATTTTAACACTAGACTCGTATTAAAGAGGCTGGGTATAATATGGCCATAGCCTGGGTGTGCCTGTGCTGGAGCAGCAGGAGGAATCCTCACCACATGGTGTCTCTCTCCAGCTGGATAAAAACCTGCCTGCCTCATTCACCTCGTGTGGATCACACGCTCTTTAAGGCTGGAGCGTCTCAGCCGGCTCTGACTCTGTGGCTCTGAGGCTGTCATAGCTAAGCTCTGCTTCCAAACGAATTAGCCTTTCTGCTGTTTTAGTCATGGGGCATTGTACTGTAGTCGAGTTTCTCCTTGACAAAGAGAAGGGAATTCGTCCAGTGCATGCACGGTACATATGTAAGTATGGCATGTGATGGATCATCTTTGACAGCTGTTAAATGTTCTCTTGAGTGTAATGCAGAGCTCTTCTGGGAAGTCACGTTCGCTCAGATAAGCAAAGCTCTGTACAGTGTCCATCAGTGAGGAGATCTAGACACAGAGCGTTTGTAGATCAAGTACCGGAGAAGCTTCTTTTATGTTCAGGTAGAGACAAAACTGTTTGTACAGACATGCAGTGAAACATAGGAAGCATAAGTACTACATTTTTCTCCAAAATCACAGCTTCACTTTAAAAGGAAGATCTAATGCAGCTTGGGTAAACTATTAAATCCCTCTGACTGTCTATAGTGACCGTCATAAGTGGTGCTGACGTGCATACATTTAAAGTGTGAGACCTTTTACCTGACATGGTGTAGGTCCCACTGCTCTGATGCTCATACTCTGGCCTGTTCGTGGTCCTCCTGCAGGCAGGAAACAAGTAACATGTTCAGTCAACCGATCAATACTATTTTATTGACAATCATGTTAAAAAAACGCCCCCAAAATGCATGTAGACTTTGTATTTGACGAGAACACTTGTGATCCAAGACACATGCCTCACACATTAAAATATGACACAGGAGAATTTATTTTGCATTAAAGCATGGGGAGGCTTTGTGATCTGTCTACAGGCAAAACAGAGCAGTGAAATACCAGGCTGAATGTGAAGAGGAGAAATATGGGAAAAGTTAAACCGTGCCTCAGCTGCCCAGGGGCTCAAGCAGACCTTTAACGGGGGGTTTGGAGCAGGATCTTGTTAATTCTGGAGGAACTGAGAGATTCCATTATTCAAGGGAAGTCTGTTTTTTTTTTTTTTTTTCACCGTTTCATGGCCTTGTATTACAGAAAACAGCACAGAATGCACTTTGTGGGCAGTTGAAGTTAACAAACCATATAAGATTGAAATCCTCATCAATCAAGCTATCATGAATTACACCCTGTGACTCACCCCTACGGATCGATAAATCCACAGCAAGCAGGAAAAAAAAAAAAAAAAAAAAATTCACAGCTTCAAGAGAGAGCTGCATAACATGACATGCTCTGAAGGGAACGTTCTGGGATGGCATTATAAAACAAATGATTTTATAATGATAATGCAAAGCAGTTGGCGATGTCATTAAAAAAGTGAATTGCTTTGATTGGAGGACACACAGGCATACAGTAAGAGTTGGTTGTTAAAGAGAAAGAACAAGGCAGACAAGTGGGATAGAGGAGGCAGGGAAACAGCGCTGAATTATAACAAAGTCGGGACAGATTTTGGAAGTGAGCAGGTGTGAAGTTGCAAATAATGAAGTGTGTATCATGTTCTGTATTTGGTCTGTTTATGGATAACATAATCAATCTTTGCTCGCATGGGGTGTAAAATCCAAATTTTTAAAATTTAAGACAGATCATATATTCTCGGGGTGCTGCATGTGAGTTGCGGCTTCCAAAGCCTTATCTCTTTGGATGAGATAAATAAATGCAATAATTTCCATCAAGAGCAATAAAACAAGACTTCTGACAGGCTGTGGTATTTATGAGCTGAAGCCTGCAACTCAGATTTATTTGCAATGAAAGGCTCGACTTTTCCCCTCCTCATTTACATCAGCATTTGGCCATGTTAAATCCAGGCCAATGGTGAATTTTTAAAAGGTTGGCATCAATCTTGCGGGAACGATTGCCATATTCAACGCAGACTTCTTTTACCTTGCAAAGGTTGATTCCACTGCTGAGGAAGAAAGGTACACATCTTTCAAAGCACAGATACATCCCGCGGTCTGATAACGTGGAGGGAAATGGTTTAAATGTCTTTTAAGGCATCTGCGTTTGTGTTGTTAAATTAGTACTGAGAAGAAACAAAGAGAACAGAGAGAAAAAGAAATGATTAGGTCTGGCTGTTTATCTATTTATGTATCTAAAGAGTGAAAGTGGTACTTTAAAATTCTAAACACTCAGTGTGAAACCTGGGAAAATGTGCTCAAGAAATGCTTTTCTACTTGCAACCTCCAGGGTCGTTTTTCCCATCTGTCTCGAACACAAACTGTCTCAATCCAAACTGGTGATTTCTAAATACAATTTTAGGTGCATTGGAGAGGGTAACATATGGCAAATCAATTAGACAACTAATTCTTAAAACAAAAACATTGCAAGTGCATTTGTTAATCAACAGCAGTGTTGGGGCTCATATTATGTTGGCCACTGGAGTTTTGACAACAATTAATCCTCATTTCAGGCAAGGAGAGCCATATTGACACATATTCCTAATTTGAATATTCAATTACAGTGTAGTTCCTCATCAAATTATAGTAAAACTGGGAACACGGCCTGAAAGATTTACGTAATTACAACGCAGATCAAGAGTCTTATGTTCCCTTGAAATCTGCCAGAGTTAAAATCATATTAGTGCTGTAAAGCGAACCATGACACTAAGGATTACTTGACAACATGAATTACAGTTCAGCAGATTTCTTTTTTTTTTGTATGGTGTTCTTTATGTTGTTCCACATGGAATAAGGAAAAGAGTTGTCTGCACAAAAAAAAAGGAGAAGAGAAAGTGGGAGAGACAGTGGGGACAGACAAGTGGTAGTCAGTGGAGAGGTAAGATGAGGATGAGAGTAATATCACTGAAGAGCCAGAGCTGCGATACAGAGAGCTGGAAGCGCTTGTTTTGACACACATCCAGCCTTCCCCGTGACAACATCTCCACACCTTCCTCTATGTGCCGACAGTGCTGCTTTGTGGGAGCTGCTTTCTCACCCATCATTATCCTCCTTTAAGTTTGGTGTCAGGTGTTGAAAAGAGGATCTCTCTGAATTTGGTGGCAAATCACCGAACAGTCTGAGCCCATCAGATCTTAGCTGATCATTCGATCATTCCTGGCACCGCTCCGCATCCCTCTGCTTGATCTCCACTACTTTTTGCAACTTTTCCGAGCACAACAAAGTAATGAGTGAGATTGAGCTGGGAATGATTGTTCTTCAACACTTCAGATGGGAAGATCTGTCAGGCGACACACTGACAGTCACAGTGTCTCTTTCTCTCACGAGTCGTGTGCAGTGGGAAGTCTTGGTTAACCAGCGTGCAATGAAAGCTGATACAATACTCCTGCAGAGCTGCAGCAATGTGTGGTGTGTCACAGGTAGAAGACAGAGCAATCCAAAGCGTATTGATATGCATGCCAATTCTGACACTGATGACTCTCTAGACTTCACCTGTTAAAGAAAAAGCCTGCTATACGATGGAGAGAAAAAAAAAAAAGATACTTGGCCTTGACATTTTTATCGCTGTACAGTTTGATTTAAAAAGTGTCCGTGTGTACAATAGCCTATTATTCTAAGAGAAATGTCAAAAACCTTGATTCTGAGTGAAGCGAAAGAAATTGCAATATTAGGACAAGGCTAATTTATGCTAGCAGTCACTGTAGAGGTCAGATATCAGCCTCAGCAATGACAGTTTTATCAGGAGAACAAATGGCAGCGTTGGTTGGGAGAAGGAAGGAGGGGGATACTTTACTGGACACATTAAAAGGCTGACCGGATGGTGCAGGTTTTTCACATTATAAAGTCAGGGAGTGGCTGATACGGTCTGTCTTGACAGATAACAAGCCAAAGTGGTTGACATCAGGCTGCAGCTATGAATCAAAACAGAACACTGTCGCTGGTTGAAACGCTTCAGACAAACTTAATAAAGAAACATTAAACACACAAGGTTCCCATGCATTTGCATGGCAGACTGCTCAACAGGGCCCTACACTTAGAGTTTTAGTGGCTCAGTGTGGTGCAACAACCTGGGCCAATAAGAAATAACTATTTTAGGTTCAGTGTCTATCTTTGATTTAACTTTGAATTTAACTAATTCCTAAGATTCTTTTTTACAGGCTTTCTGCAGGAAAGTTGAATTTCAGACATTTTAACACCACACAGACTCAAATTTAATTTACCTGAATCACAACTCACTACCAACAAAAGCATGAACGCAAAAAACGGAAGGGACAATATGACCTAGAATTATTTTATCACTTTTCCCAACAGAATATAACAATGAATCCTTCATTATATAATTATATTAATTAGAGCAGCCTGGGCATGGATTAGTGGCAGAAAATGGGTGGATGGAGTAACCAATTAAGAATGATTAAGTTGCTAATCAATTCATCGATTGAGAGAAAATCAACTATTTTGATATTCAATTAATCAGTTAATGAAATTGAAATTTCAGGTTTGGACTGTTAAACAGACAGAACAAGCAATGTGAAGATGTCACATTAGGCTGTGGGAAGTTTTCAAGGAGCAATTTCTATTACTTTTTGACATTTCATTACACTAATTGATTAATGAAGAAAATTGGCAGATTACTCAATAATGACAATAATCATTCGTTATAGCCATAATTCTTTGAAGTTCAGTTAAAATAAATATCTACCCATTCAAAGACAAAAAGCCTCTACAGCTGTAGCTGCTGTAGCAGTAGTGACAGGACTTGCTGCAGGTCTGATGGTGCTGACTGAAGCTCCAACCCACAAAAAATGATGGAACAGCCTCCTATTTGCACAATCCACTGTTGCAACAATCCCACTTTTAGTTTGTAAGTGTGTTACATCTGCTGACAGCCAACAATCGCATACAAAAACATATCATAACTAGCGCTTCTCCTTACAGCGGGCAAGAGAAAGTATTTATGACCTTGGTAAATTCAATTTCAAACTCTTAAATACCTTCTCAGGCCTATTTTTGAGGACTGAACTGAATTCAAAGCTTTTTAAAACTTTTCAAGACCTGCAGATATCCTGTTTATAGCTGACAAAACAATACAAAAACAATTCAAATACAACACCTTAGCCTTGATGCAATAAGTGTGTGCATCCCATAATGATGCAACACCCTGCAGTTAGTGTGTACCCTGGCTCTGTGCTGCTGAAAAAAATAATAAAACAACCTGATTTGCAGTTTACGTTTGTACACAACTCTAACAAGCTCTCACTGCCTGAGGCAACGTAACATTTGAAAGGGATCACTGAAGCTTTCAAAATTATAAGGGTCATTAAAAATTTACACATTATTGACTGTATTTAAAACATCTTTTCCACTGACTGTAAAGAGCACTTAAATTTAAGAGGTGCTATTCTCCAAAGGCCATAAAGTTGTTATAGATAGCCTGAAGGAGGCATGGAGGAAAGAATTTTCTCTTGCTGAATATGAATAAAGTATAGTGGGGTGATACTGCAGAGACAGTTACACTGTAGTACTGTACTTACTTAAGCAATCAGGGGGCTTGAGGAGCTGTTTATAAATTACTGTGTCAAACCATCTAATCTGTGACTGTGAAATATCTTCAGAAATATTTATAGCTGTATGTATGGCTGTCTAAAGTGCATGTAACTACACAGAAAGGATGCCAGATAAACAGTCAAAAGAACTGCCACTGTCTAAATTGCCCACAGTTCCGTCCTTATGTGTCAGTGCATTATGGATGGAAATACTCTAAAAGGAAGACTCTTTGACTGTGGAATGAATTTTAATGTTAATACAAAAACAGCAGCCTGTGATCTCAGCAGGCATCAGGAGGGGGTGTGAGTCGCTTCGAGGTGCAATTTATTCCAGCCTCTGAGCCTCACCAACTTGAAAGTGGGCTTCAAAAGAACTGAGGATTACCGGTAAGAGTTCCGAAGGCGCACACATGGGCCTGAGCTCTCGCCATCACTTCAATACATCAAAGATTATTGACCACTGACTTCCAAAATATGGACGATTCACAAAACTCTACGCAGTTTGAACTTGGGTTTTGAATTCACGCCTGTCCATTTTACTGTTCTCATCCCACTGCGTGACCACGTGAACAAAAGCTCTGTTTTGAATGCGCCTGCTGGCATCCACCGCTCTGGCCTGTTGTGGCTTTTAAGTGGCTTTTACTCAGCCCAGCACAGGATGGCAAAGCATAGCAATTCAAGTTGGCAAAGCCGTCAGCATCCCGTGCCAAGCCTCCCTCTCCTCAGCAACGCCACACCGAAGGAGTCTCAATTGTTTATTTACAATTTGCTGTGGAAATCCCCAAGTTCTTCATTGCAATAAATAATTGAGCTGTTTGATCTGGACACAGTACAAAGGGTTGCTCCATTCTCTGTGAGGCCTGAGGCGGAGGAAGCCTGAGCAGCATGAGCAGAGGAGGCGACACACACACACACACACACACACACACACACGCGCACGCACGCACAGACACTCCAGCATGGCGGAGATCTTGGAGCTCTCCTCCCTTCCTCTGCAGCTGTCGCTCCCTCTCCGGGCTACATCTCCTCCTCTTTGTCTGCACAGAACAACACTCCTGTCAACACAGTCAGAGGAGCGACCTGCCTCTGCCTCCTGGGACACACCACAAATAGCAGGAGTTTAGCCCTCATTGAACTCATGTTCTTGTTCAGGGGATCCTGTCTAGTTAGCCTGTCTCTCCGGTTCACCCTCGCTACCTCGTTGTCCAGCCACAACCTTTACGGCAGATTGCCCGGGAGTGATCAATTGCTTGTGTCTTCATTGTCGTACATATGGTACGGAAGCGCAACAACAGCTCGAGAGTACACTGAGCGTGAAATAAAAAGGAAAGGAAGGAGGAAAGCTGAACTTCAAGAGGCGCTCCTGAATATTGTAATATGACATTACCTTGCTGTGCTGGGCGAGGCGTCAGTGCTGGCTGTGATGGACGTTTCCTGGGACGGCTGATGCTGAGGAACATCTCCCATTCGATACCATAGTCCCATATTGTTAATCTCACTGCAAAGATGAAGAAGAAAGACACACACACACACAAACACACACACACAAACACACAGTTTCATAGTTTTAAAAAGCTTGGTTAGTTATGCTTCAAGCTAATTAAAAAGTTTTATATTCTATATGTACACAATGTCACAAAGTATGGTGACTGATAGGAGATACAAGACATCATGACTGCATCCATTTCCGGTGCCAAACTGCTCACCCTATGCAGCTGTAGTTAACAAGATGGTACTTGGACTTTGCAACGATCTGGATGTCATATACCGCCACCTCAGCAGCTGCACGAGGGCTGATTTTCACACAGAGCCTCCTCTTCCTCATGGCAGTTTCCTCTGATGAGTCAGGTACACATGAGGGTGTCAGACTGGAATACGTGGTCGCATATTCACTCCTGTCTTCTCTTAGTTTCAGGCTAAAAAAAAAAAATCTATAGACATGTTGAACCTCTAGGAGAAATATATATTCATAAATCCCACTTATACTTTGCTATTTAGTCTTCACCAGCCTCAGAATAAGAGATGAGCCAATATCAGTTTCTTGGTGACTTGCTATGCTCAAAGGGAAATAACTGGACAGCGGAAAGCCACAAAATCCACATGCATTATTATCATTTTTATCATTTTAGTAGGTAAAATGACAGAAGCAAGTGAATCCTCCATCAGCTTTAGTGCACAACAGGGATTTAAAGTGGAGATTCGGGATAGGAACTCATACATAATGCCACATGTATACATTAAACATGGATTCACATGAAGTAATAAAACATTAAATTACACCAAAGCCAAACAAAACATAATCTCTTTTCTTCATTCTGGCAAAAAGAAATATAAATAAATAAAAAAGCATTGCCATGCTTTCCTATATTGCATCTGTGCCTCGCTCATTTATTTCCCCAGCAACACTAGAAAGTGCAGTGTAAATGCAATGATAATAAAAATAATAAACAAGCTGTCCTCACTCCCCACACCAAAATATTATTACATTTCTAAGGCATGGATAGTGAGGGGGAAATACATAGCACTCAAAAAGCACTAAAGCATTGGGGAATGCATTTCATTAATATTAGATAACCCCCATCCACTCGTCCTTTCCCCAAATAAATACATAAATAAATAAGCCCCTCATAAAGAAAAGCACAGCTCCAGCTGAGATAAACAATGACTCATGATTCTCTTCTCTTGTACCTCCAGGGCAAAATGTTTATTTTATTCCCACAGTCTGCCATAAATTAAGCTAACCTGCACCCATAAAACATTCACTATCTCAAGCAAAGCTGCCCCTGAGGACCTCTGCGTAAGCTGGTCGGAGAGTGAAAAAACAAGAAGAGGAGGGGAGTGAGCCTGTGGTTGGTATTGACTGTTTACTTACTTGTGTCCATTGTTTCTTGCACAGGTGTGAAGCCCTCTGGCAACGTGTCCTTAATGTCAGTCAGCTTCATGTCCACAACAACGCCGGGCCCCTGGAAGACAGAGCACATGCAGGAAATTTAATGTCATCTATGCAAATTCAACTTTTTAAAAGGACAGCGAGCAAGGAAAAGAAAAAGGTTAGTCATTTTTTGGAGGGCTCAGAAAAGAAAATGTAGAGATAATAGAGTCAATGATTTACTAAAAGCTCAGGATGTCTCTAAAGAGAAGGGTTGACAAAATAGCTGAAGTAATTACTCTCTAATAGCCTTTTTTTTTTTTGCAATGAGAGAATGCATCTGTGAACTTGTAATCATTCTCAACCTTTTGGCGAGAAGCTGTGGGATGATGGGAGACAGAGCAGGCAGTCTGATCAACAGAATGGGACTGGTTAAAAACAATCAGGGTCTGTGTAGTTGACATTTTCAAGCATGACTCTTCCCTGCCTCCCATTACATTTTCATTTTTTGCCATAATAAATTGCAATAATACACAGCGGCAGTAGAGAGTGGGGCGAGCCAGGCGTGACTTGATGCGTCCGAAAAGGCTGGATTCCACTGCTACTGTTGCCCGACAGTCATTACCATTAGAGACATTTTTTATTCATAGTTTTTATACTGACTTAAGGAGAAATATGGATGAATGTTATTACTATGCATGGAACCTTTTTTAGTGTTTTCCCCTTTTACTGGAGAGATTTTTTCCATCAGGGCCTGACAAAAGGGGCTATCTACCTCCAACCTAGAGTATGATAAATCACAAACTATTTATTTCCCCCCACATAATTCAGGGGCTAATTTTACAGAATCTGTTTTTGTCATAGACAATTACAGTGGGAGCTCCATTGACTGGCAGACAAAATAGCCTTTGTTGATGGCTCTGTCATGTTTTATTTGTGTCAAAGTCTTTAAAACAATGTGGACAGACATTTTAAGATAATATACAGGAACTAGGGGGAGGCTATTTGTATGCTATATACTAAACTGAGGAGCAGATTGAGCTCAGGCACGAGGCAGCCGCTGCCAAGTTGCCTGGCTTTTAGAGGACATATTGTACAAAAAAAAAAAAAAAAAAAAAAGACTTGATTAAGTCCTAAAATTGAGCTGATGCAAAATAATAACAAAAGAAATGCAGGTTTTGTTTACAATGCTGTCTGCATTATCTACCAGAAACCCAGGGAAATAGACAGCCAATAGTAAGCTGTATGAGCTGAGGTTAGACAGGTTCATAATCCAGGAGATGTTTGCAGGTGTATTTATGGCCACAGAGCTACTGACAGCCATGCAACAACACATCAGTTGCAGGCTGCAGGCAGCAGATGAGTCCAAAAATGACCCAACAGGATTATGAGAAACATTCAAAGATCATTTCAGCCACAGGAGTCAGTGCTGCTCAAATTGGGATATATATATATATATATATGTACAACTACACTAAAGGTGTTTTTTTGTGGAGTAATTTCTTACATAAAAAGAAGTATTTTCATATTCACAGTAATATGCACATCAGCTTTCAAGAATTACTGGTTGGTAACCGTTTCCTCTACAGGGACGTTGTTGATTGAATAAATTGGAATAGTTAAAATACAGCTCATTGTTATTTCATGAATAAACATAAATAATATCCTCAGGAGGGCCTACAACATGAAAAATATCTCACAGAGGTATTATTCATCTGGAATATGCATGCAAATCCATTATATGTAAAAGTTCAAAACTGCCCTGCCAACGATGGCCTTTTTAAATGGGACTTTCACTGATCAAAGTGCAAAGTGCAAAAAGATATTCTGGCAGCAGCAAACTGAGATAATAACCGCTGGCAGACAAGAAAAGTGCTGCAGATGATGTGTTAGTGCGAAATGCATAGGGAAAGGCAGAAGTTTACATTCACACTTACAGTTTTTCTGGTGAAACAGAGGTAGCGAGTGACCTTGGATTTGAATAAGCCGTCCTTCCACAGGTCGGCATCAGAGCCATCTGTTGTTTGTGCAACCTACGTGGAAAAAAAGAGAGAGAAAAAAAAACAAGGAGTGAAAAAAAACATGCAGGAGGTGGGATAAAGTTAATGTATGTATGCCACAAGCGTGTTGCTTTTGCCTCTTCCCTTGCATACTAGCCTTAATTAACGCTTGCCTACACTAGCGCTCCATCTCATTAGTGCTCTGCGTGGGTAAAGGAGTCTTAGCCTCCAAAAAGGTGGCTAAAAATATCATCCCTCGGGACCAGGCTGATTAAAGATGCCCTGACAAGGATCTGCTCTAATAAGGAAACCAAACTTCAGTGTGCTTCTGTGGGAAAGCAAGGATTATATTTGGGGTAAATGTGGAATGTATCTGTTTTTTTTTTTTAGATAAACTGAGAATACTGCACATGCACTTTGAATACTTTAACTGCTATTGAGCATTTAAAGCAATTCCATGTCTAAATAAGTCCAAACCCAGAGACCTCAGCAGCTTGTCCTTGTACAATAAGCTCATTCATAGTTGTAAATGATCAGTGGAGTCAGTAAAAAAATAGACTGCATCATATTGACAGCATGTGGGCACCACAAGTCAAGCTCAAGGTCCTAAACTACATTGCTATGTAAATGTAGGTGTGGAGGGCAGAACGATAAAGCAAAATATAACCTGCAGACTGCATCACCGAGACTCCTCCATCGTTCGAGCAAATACGGTTGGCTGAAACGTCATGTTCCATTGGCTATCATGTGAGAATCACCTAAATAACTGCCAGACCTGTTTTCTAAAGGGATCCTTTACAAAGAAGAGTCAATCTAATGAGGTTCATTCAAATGAAGAAGTCATAGATCTCTGCACCCACCCACACACATTACCCCCTTGACAATAATGATGAATGACCCCCGGTGACTGGGTGGGGGAAACATGGCATGGGGAGATTCATGCAAAACCACCACTGACTAGATGGGATGAGAGTGGGAGACTAGAGTGGGGAACAGAGATAGATAGTGGGATGAGAGAGAGAGAAAGAGCACAAGATGAGCGGAGAGAGGGATTACGGGGCGTCTCCAACAGCAGTTCCATGAAAGGTCCCAGAAGGAGCCTATACATCACCAGCCTCCCTCTTCTTTACAAGACAACCCGTCTTGGCCACTTTTTCCAGGTCAGTAGCCAGCGCATCCTGTCAGCGTAAACAAAGGGCTCGCTTTGTGAAACCCAAAGTCAAGTTGAGGAGTAACGAGGGCACGGTCCTCCTAGGAGGCACCTCAGGCATCATCCTGCCACAGCCGCCGGCAGCAAGGATGCTACGCAGCTTGAATGTGAAACGCCAACTGCTGAGCCACGGCAGGAGAGGCATGTGTAAAGTTGCGGTGGCTCTTCTCTAATACTTTCAAGCCTGCCACTGTCTGGCTCCATCATTACAGGCTTCAATGAGAAGAATGCCACACGTCTAATAAGAGACGTCATGGCTATGATATTAAAATATGGCTGCATCATTTGATGTAAAATGCAGTGACAGATTCAACTGCCACTTCCTAAAATCTTACGCATACAGTGATCTGAAAGCCCACCTATGAAGCAAGTCTTTAGGGGGTGCTGAATTTTCCTATGAAGCATCTCTGGAGACCGACATCACCAGCAAGTTGCTACGAAGCACTGAGAAGCACAGCTGTGAATACAAAGATATAAAGGCATACAATCAAAAATCTCTGGAGAGTGAAACCAGATGGAGAAGACATAAGAAAGGTACAAGGGAAAAAAACAGTCCCTTCAAAGGAGAACAGAAAAACTGAAAAGAAAAACATGTTTTGGATCCTTTCTCTCAACTGAAAACAGATAAACTGACTTCTGACTTTATATTAAAGAACTACAGCTGCAGTTACTTTGAAAAGTTCTTTTATTCTGAGTAATAGTTTGACATTTTTGGATATGTGGTTTCTGGCTTACTTGCCGAGATTTAGATGAAAAGATTGATATAAGTCTCACATCTGTGCATTAAGGAAGGAGCAAACATTAGAGCCAGGGAGCGATTAGCTTAGCTACAGACTGGAAGCAGGGGGATCAGCTAGCTTGGCTCCCTCCCTAAAGTTAAAAATAACTAAAGCTCACTTATTAACGTTATTTCTTGTTCATTTAATCTCCAAAAAAACTAAATTTCCATGCTGTCACTGTTACCTGACAAACAACAGTTTTCCCAGCACTTCTGAGCAGAAATTAATGAAAAGAAACAGAGAGAATGAAACAATTAGGATGCAACATCCTAGCTAGTTAGCTTTTAGAGGTGCTGTTGGGTGTATTTTTGAGCTTTAGTCAGAGCTAGGCTAGATGTTTCCTCCTTCTTCCAGTCTTCATGCTAAGCTAAGCGCCTTCTGGCCCTAGCTCACTGGCCCTAGAGTTAGCACACCGGCAGGAAAATGGTATCCATCTTCTCTTGGCAAGAAGAAGCTCACCAAAATGTCAACCTACACCATTAAAGTGCAGGCGCCTCCTCAAAAACAAATAAGCAGCTATTGGGCATCCTAGCTAATCAGACGCTAGCACTAGATGCACGACATGTAATGAACTTACATCTCATCAATGAGTTTATGAGCATAACATGTCAAACGCTGAGGCAAATTTGAAATACACACATATCCCCTTTGCAACCTGTGCACAGAGTGTGAGTGTGCATTAGTCTACTCATGGTGTTTGATGTTGGGTGGCTGCTGGTGCTTCAGCAAAGCTCCTGATCCCAGTGGAACAGTGTTTGATCTGGGCCTGTGCTCTCTTGTGTTGGAACAACCTGCTCAAGTTCAGAGATGTGAGCGCACCGTATCAGAGAGCAAAAGAGTTAATCAACCCTTTGATCTGCTGTATAAAAAGTATGGTAAGTATGGTAAGCAGTCAGTATTAAGGAGGAATTTGAAAAGAAGTCTGGTATGAAAGGAAAAACAAATCAATACAGCGTAATATCCTGAGACTTCCCCTTTCTCAGCACTGCATTAGTAACACTGATACGAGTGTTGATATTTTTGTTTGTATTTCAAGTTTGCAGATGAAAGACCACAGAGTGATGCTCAGAAGATGCTGTTGAAGATGGGACAAATGCTTCTGAAATAGTGCTTCAGAGTCTGAAAAGCCTTGAATTTTATCTTGGAGGCTGACTTATACTTGACTTTTTATTCATAGGTATCCCACTGATATTTTATCACCTTGAACAATACGTTTTGGTTTTTTTTAAATTTCATTTTACAAAGGAAAACTGACACAGACTGAATTATATTACTGAAAATAATACTATTAAAGACAGGCTTTAAGCTGTCTGTATTGTAACCCTGTTCTCATGTTTTACCTTAAAAAACAGTAGTTGGCATTGCGGTCATAGCTCAGTTATAAAAATCCTACAGCGCTGCAGAGTGTCTCTCCTGCTAAACTGTCCGCTGGAAACTTGAGGTGTAAGTATTGGAGTGGTCAACAGAAACGAGTTACCCTGCGCTGTGCCGTCCTTCCATTATAGTTACTTTTGTGGTTTGGTCAATTTAAGACAAGGCTCGGTTTGTAAAGTTTACAGCCTGCTACACTGTTGCTCCTGTATATTGCTTAGTGTCCTATGAGGCAATACAAAAAAAGGGCCAGCGAATGGCTCAAGGGCTTCTCAACTGATGCATCGACTAATCCATTTTTAGGGAACAGCCCTAGTTTGCACTATGCCCTGGTCATTTTTGGTTTTGTGGCAGTATGAATTCATAATCCAAATCATGATCCAAAAACATAAATGAGCTGTTGTATGTAGTGACATGAGGCGATTCTTTGTATTTGAATGCAGTAATAGTTTCCAATGTTTATTAATATGTCTACACTTTTATTGTCTTCCTGAATGATGCAACAAGTCCACACTGTTTCCAAATTTCCAACTGCTGCTGTACCTTTAAGTTAACAAAAAATAGTATTTACAATTTACTGAGTGTATATATATGTATATTACAGGAGTAAATCAGTGCCACATTCAGCTTTTAGCCCCCCCAGAACATACACAGTATTTGCACGTCAGCTGAAATGTACTGGCGTACTGGAGCAGCAGAGGAGGAAGTCTGATGGGGTTTCTCTCTGTTTGTCACTACTGTGTGGTGTGTACATAGTTCCCCTGCCAGTGGCTCCATTCTGATGCCAACCCACCATCATCTGCCAGAAATTAGAACAAGCTGGGTGTGCAGGGTGGAGCAGGAAGAGATAAAACTGGGGGGGAAGAAGGAGGGTTTGAGGGCGTAGGGTGAAAGCAAGAAGAAGTCTGAATAGGAAGAGAGAGAGGGAGGAAGAGAGATCTGCCCTTGAGCTTGTTTTGTGCTTTGTTAAACTTACACACCCTTTTCATTTGTGAATCTCTCCATCTCTTTCACGACCAGGGAAAGTTAATATATATATATATATATATATATATATATATATACACATAGCCCATCTTATGCTACTTTACATCCTGACACATTCCTATTAATAGTGCAGTTGTCGTTGTACTTGTGTATAGGGGAAACATGGTGGTAGACTTAAACGACTGGTGGGCATCAACCAAGCATCATTAAATTTTTGCCCCTGGTGTGTCTGTAATACTTGTGGCAACCAATAGCAATGTCAGGAAGGGAATCCTCCTAATCATCAAAGTAAACTTAATGAATAAGTCATCTAACAGCTCCAACAAAAACACCTTGGAAAGCTGCCAACATCCTGGCTGTGCGTTGTTTCATACAATCAGTTACAACAATTACATGTACAACCAACATCAGGGAACAGAGACAAAAGCTCTAATTGCACCCGTGACTTTTAAAGTAGGAAAAAAAAAAACTTCTGAGCTTAATCGAAGCCCATTAAACCAACCAATATATTGAAAACATGAAGTCATCTATGGTTTCAAATGATTACTCACAACATAGTAGCCATCAGGAGCCTTGTTGAGTGAAGTGATGACTCCAACTGCAGAGATGGGGTCTGGAGGCAGCTGACTGCTCACTTCAGACATGTTGAAGCTCTATGTGAAAAGCAGAAGAGCCTCATCACGTTTTTGGCCTTTCAGCAGAGCAAACTTACTGATCAACAGTGGTTGAATTTGAAATTTGCTTTGAATAAACACATAAAATGCAGATAGTTAAACAAAATGAGAATTGCATCCCCCTGGGTCAATACATGGAGCACGGGCAAGGTTTTTCTTGGCTAAAATGACCACGTTATTGACTTCTTGATGAGGCTTATTAGAATCTAGAAGAAAAAGTGGCCGCCTAATCCAGAATCAAATGACAAGTGAGACCAGTGACAAAACAGCATTTGGAGACCACCCAATGACTTCACCAAATCACAAATTAGGCAGAGTGATCACATATTTTCAAGGAAGTCCCAATCAATTGCTATCTATTCCTGTCTAAGGGAATTTTTGCCTAATGGGTAAGCAAGCCTTTTACGGGGTAAGTGGCTTTGCAAAGGTTCCCTTATGCAATTTTATTAGATTAGGTTTAAAGCATTCTTGTACTAACTGACAAAGTCGCTGCATTCAATCTTGATGTTTACGAAATCTATTGCAATTAAGCTGATCAAATTAGGGGATTTACTCCAGAAACAGCTGTCTCTTTAACAAATGTTAGATAGCTGTACTTATTCAAATGAAACAGGATAGCAAATTAGCTAATAGGATGAAGGATCTCTTTGTAACATTAATTTGTTCAAAATGAGCTTTGTTTTCCAGCACAACATCAAGGCTTAGACTCATCCAGGCAGACCAAAGAAAAATCCATCTAAACTTATTTCTGTCTCCCATGGAAAACACCACTGCGTACTCAAAGACGGTAAACAAACTTTTAGTGTGCCTGTGATATCCAATACTAGGTTAACAATGACTGCAGCATACAAACTTGTCTTCATAAATAGTAGTAGTACAGGCATATTAGCCTACTATATAGAATTCAATGTTAGTGACAATATTGCAGTATTTTTATGTCTTGTCTTTTCTATGATATCAACTGCCAGATTTATATTGCATTACTAAGTAGAAGTTAATTAATTGTCACATAAGAAGAACATTGCTGAGCTGGTCTGATTTCTCATTGTGTTGAAAATCTGCAATAAAACTCATGTAAGTTGGTGAGTGAGGAAGCTAACATATCATTTGTCAGTAATTAATCTATGCCTTTTACCTAACATAGCAGTTTACCAGTCAGCTAGCTAACATATGGTACGGCTATATAATACACATAACTAAATTAAGATCCATACACTGATATAATGAGCCACCAGGCAGATGATTTACAGCTAAACTGCACCTGTTGTACTGTCATAAAACTGACAAACAAATGTGGTTTACTGTATATCTAACAGTCTGTTGTCTTTATTCTAGTATTTTTTTTTACTAGCAATTAGTCATTTGCCCCAACAACTCCTGTGGACCTTGAGGATAAATCAATGCTAGGTTTAGTTTTAGCTTAGTTCAGTGTTAAATTTGTGCAAACTTGCTATAAACTCCTTCATTACAAGTAAGTTTTAAGTGCTCATGACGTAATGGCTGCTTCACAGAGGTAAACATGGGGACTCATGGTAACGTTAGCTAACCTTATAAATAGCTAATGTGCAGCACCCTGCCAGATGAATCACCTGTCGCCTAATTACTGCTGCTGCACCACAAACCCCTCTGCGCCATTAGACACAGAAGTGAAGCTAAAAAAACAGTTTCCTGGACGTGTTGTTTATTCTGTTTTTTACCTGTTTAAATGTTTCGTCCTGCGTAGCGCTGCCACCTGAGCAACTCTGGACTTCACCCCGCCAACCTGTGGGAGGTAAACGCTTCCGGGTGTCATGGGTAATAAATTATTAACCAAAAACCAATCCTTGCATGACAGTGATGGGATTTTTATTTTTACTTTATTTTATTTAAAAAAAAAAAAAAGAAAAGAAAAAAAAGAAAAGAAAAGAAAAGAAAACTTTATTATAATTTTTTTCTGTTTATTTATTAATGAAAAAGTTCCCATACAACTATTACTGTAACTGTTTTTTAACACTGATTTTGTGTCGTTTTTTCCGTGGTCGGTGTTGTTGTAAGCTTTCATGCACAATCCCTTTTGGGAGCTGATTTGAATTTATCTTAGGGGTCCAGCCTGCAGTGAAACTTGCTCACTGTATTTGCCTTTTTAGAATTTCATTATTTATGCTTATAGCTATCATGAGTTGTTGATGAATAGTCCTATCATACAGAGTCAATGAGTGCAGCACAGATTTTTAATTCAACAAATGAGGACATCTTATGAAAGCACTATCAGAAAGCCATATGAGCGGTAAACATGCCAATTTACTTTGTCAGAGTGAATAGTGCACACATAGAGAATAAAGGCCTGGGCCGACAATGCCACGTTGACTGGTGGATGCATTTCTTCGCAATAACTTTTGAGAGCCAATTTGGCTTTGATAACTAAATTAAGGTTGTGCTTCACTAAATGACGATCATTACATGGATGTATCTACAGGTCACGCCTTCTGACAGCTGGTTGTCTCTCTAATCATCACATGTCATTACTGTAATCAGATAAAAGTAAGATAAAGAGCAATGTATTAGCTTAGCTGTAACATTAGGATGTACATCTCCCAGAGTACAAAACTTGAAAGCCACTTTGTAGACTGTCCAAAACACCAGCGGGCGACAGATGCTTTCCCATCACCAAGTTTATTATTTCTACCCCCATCATACCAATCATATAACTTATTTCACTGTGCAGCCATTATCCTAATTTATTCAAATCAAAGACTTGTTGCTCTGCTTTGTGACATGGCACCATATGCCAGTAGGGTGTCTTCACTGGGACCACACACACAGTGAAATGTATTTATTGGCTTACATGATGTGATCAGTTTTCACTTTTTTACAATGTATAAAGCTTATATAATGAGAGGGCAGACGTTCAGAGGAAAACTGACACCTCAGACGAGCAGCAGCTTTCACCTCCTCCACCCTTACTGTTGATGTTAACTGAAGAGGCAGCGTATTTAAAATGAATTAAATCAATAGGCCTGCATGAAACAAGGTGTTTGCTTGTTAAGGCTTCATCTTCCTGTTGTGATGATGCTTGATAATGATAAAAACCATTCTTCGGTTTTGTTCCTCAGTATAAACATTTAGGACCAACTGAACTGGGGCTGCAACTAATGATTACAAGACCAAGAGTCCAAACCCCCCAAATATTCAATTTACAATAGGACCAACAAAAGCAGCAATTGTCACATTTGGGAACCTAGTTTGTTTAATTTACTTTAAAATTCAGTTAAATGGTTAATCCATTATCAAAATAATTGCAGATCAAATTTCAGATATAAACTGAACAGAATAATACTGTATTAAGTGATTTAGGTCAGTATTTGACTTAAGAATACATTTATCGTTGACTTAACAACTATGAAGACCCCAGCCTGCTGTATTCTTCAGATCATATACCGTACCACTGCAGCACATAATGGATGTTTATAGATTGCTCTATGTCGATATCAATGACTAATAATTACAGCAGAGACATTTCCGTGGTGGAAGACGCTCTCCTTTTACAATAGTCTTACTTCATCAGCTTCTCTAACACCACCCTGCCCCCCAGACCCCCCCCCCCCATCATCACCACTTCCCACCTCAAACCCACCAACACATGCCATGACTTCAAGGTGCTGACAAGCCTCTGAAACAGGCATGCTCATTTTGTGAAGAATTTGTTGATAAGATAAAAATTTCAGGTGTCAGTAGAAAAGAAAAAAATAACAACACATGCTCCGGCTGAGAAGAGCTACACCTGCTAAAGTAATGGTCTAATTATGGAATAGCTGACGAAACACTCGTTGAGAGTCTGGAGATATCAGCAACACATGCTAACTGTGAAAGCCATCAGCTATTACAGTGTTTTAATGTGCGGCGCATCGCACGCTGAGGTCTGTGGGGTAAGATGAATGATGGCTGTGGCAGATTTCTGTGGGGGAGCAGCCAGTGTAGGATGCATAGCATTACAGCTGGCATTTTGAAAAGGTTCATTAAAACTGTGATTTCTTTGTTCACGCTTTGTTTCACGTATACTTTATGACACATCTCAGTTAAAGTCGACCCCATAAACACCGGATCATCCCATCATGTGCAAACATATCCTACACATATTCTGCTAAGTCTTAACAATGTTGTAGTCGTGAGTGGTAATCAGTGGATGACAGAGGAGCCCCTGGACCAAAATTATACCTCTGTGAATGACTTTGCACCCAAATGATAAAAAACAGCAAAGGTTTTCTTTTCATGTGTAAAGGTCATTCACTGTGTTTTGTAATTTGCTGACACCAGTCTGGGGACTGAAGATGGAGATTTCTGTGTTGCCACCCTGAGAGTAATAATATCCCTATCTCAACTTGGGAAATCTACTGCGCCCCAACGTCCCCGTCACCCGCGTGAACCCATTACGGTCTGTGTAGAAATCTGCAGGTCTCATTTCGTATATACCCCCCCACACACACACACACACACCCTCCCCACTCTCCTTTTCTGTCTACACATAAAAAAAAATCCCTGTGTCTCCTGAATAGCTTATAATAACAAGCTTTAAGAAGCCTACCCTTAGTGCCCCCATAGGACACAGCCTTGCAAGGCTCTATAATATCATGCTTTTTTTCTAATTAAAGGTCAGTTTGGTCTCGTCTCATTGTTGCCTTGGCTGAAAAATCTCTTGAAACATGATGGCTTTGCCAAATGTGATTTAATTTTCCATTTATGCCATCTGTGTGCTTGGCTAAAGTACTGAATTGCAAGTCGAAAGTTGAAAATGTTTGAGTCATTTTGTAATTCTTCACATTTGTAGTTTAAAATGAATCACATGAAAAAGAGATTTCTTCCAAGACCAAACAGTGGGTTTTTCAGAGTGTACATGTATCTCATGTGCTCAGAGACGGTCAGTCTGGCTTAAGCACTTTCTTTGGTAGTATTTTACATACAGTCATCCCTACCAGCTTACACTTCATTGCTCAACTTATCATCAAACACACAACCATACACTCACATGTGCATGCACACCACACACACACACACACACACACACACACGCATGCATGCATACACACATATACTTTCCTCCGTCTGGTGGGGAGTCTGGACTGCTCCGACTGACTGCGCCTCACTGCCCTTGTGCAGTGGTGTGCCAGTTGTGCCTTCCCCCATCGCTGTGAATGCCACCATCTGGTGTGCCACGTGGACATCATAATCTCCCCTTAATTACATTAGCAGTGCAATCAGTTACTGCATTACAAGGCCGGGCGAAGAGCTTTTAAATCTTGGAGGAAATCATAAATAATTGCACTAAGTACCCAGCGCCAGATGTGCGTGCCAACTTGGCTGGCATGAGATAAATAGTAACCTCAACAACGGTGTTCAGTATCGACTCTGCAAACATTTTTTGGGCAGTATGATCCCCTTGTCCTTTGCTCTGGTCCCTGCGCTCGTCCTTTCCCTTTGGATCCTCTCACTTTGTGTGTTAAAGCACGCAGAGAGGTTGGGTTCCATCGACTGTATAGAGTCAGCTACTTGTTGCTGCCGTATTTCCCTGCTGCATTTCTGACTGATGGCATCCAGGAAACTGTTCGTAACAAGGTGTTTCACAGCGTCACCATTCAGTCCATTACTACACCCTTCAATCATTCTTCAGTCGTGTAATTAGATATTTCTCAGGTATCTCGTGTAGGAAATTGAAATTCTTTATGGATTCTGAATAGTTGGGTTAGGTGTGTGAGTGTGTGTGCAGGGTAACAAGACATTACACATTATGAGACACCACCATGTCTTTCTCCTCGGAGGGGATGTTGCGTTGTGTTGCATGGTACTTTTCACTCATCTTCCTGTCATGTTCTCAGTTCCCAGGGCTGCTCATACTGACACACATCTCACTCAGCGCACTGCCAGCAGAGTAGAGCACTTGCTCTTGCCCCTCTTGCTGGACGGGACTGCTATCCAGTGTCATTACACCGGTGGTCACCAAACTCCATGAAATTATGAGCAGGAGACCCTTTTCACTACAGACGGTTTGACTTGTCATATTAGGAGAAGCCCAGATGTTACGAATAACGTGATGATGCGAGTGAAGCTGCAAACACAATGCAGGAGCCCTGGATTTAGCAAAACTGAATGGGCTGCAGCACTTGTTAATATTATTATTTACACCTGACATGACAAACTATGTGTGCTGGAAAATCTACAGTGCAGAATATAAGTGGGAGACAACATATTTTAAAAAGATAATTTCTTAAAGCTAATGTGCAGCTAAGTTGATAACTGGTGTTTAGGCGAAGTAGAGTAAAAAAGGTTAAGGTTGTATTCACAATGATATTTATGGCAGACATAAAAATATTATTTAAGAATACTAATATAAAGCCTGAGGTCCTTCCTGAAAGGGCAGGACAAGGCTTTACTGCTGCAGCGCTCTTGTTTTTGGGAGTCCTGCCAGGAGTCACCAGAAACTCCAGTATATTCAGAACAGTGCTGCTATTATCCTAATGACAGTGTAGAAACATCATCATATTACCCACAATCCTTCACAAACATCACTGGCTACCGCTCTCCTTCAGGAGAGAGTTTAAAATTCTTCTCCTGACCCACTGATGTATCTGTGGTCAGCTCAGGTGCTCAGGATTTAATGTGCTGTATATACCCGGGTGTTAGTGTCTTTCTTATTGTTGAGCCATGAAATAAATTTGCAAAAGGTGTAATGAATGAAATGAATGATGGCTGAATTCCATGTAGCTGCTCTGGTTTCGGGCGTGCAGGCTCACTGTCACGCGCTCATGGCTTGCTGAGACACTTGAGCAGAACAGAGCCGTTGTTTATGTTATTACTTTAGCACCTTTGCTAGTAATAACATGTATGCTAGGTCAACTTGACCATCTTTTGCACTGATTATTTAACATAATAAAAGTTTGATGTCCGTGTAAGTCTTGGAAGTGCTCCACCTGCTCGTCACCTAATAGGATCCAAATGTCTTTTTCTTTCTGGATCCCTGGATGCCAGAAAAAGCTACTTCCAATAAACGTCTGGGAACATGACAATGCTGGGACACATCATTTTCTAAAGGATCCAATCAGTGTGGTCTAACATTATGAAGTGTTAGATGTATTGTGGATGAAGTATTAGATGTGACAGATGGAAAAGATGCAAAAAGTACACAGTCTGATCCTTAACCCTTCTCATGATGAGTTACAAAATGATTTCATCTTATTTTGATCCTGACTCTTAGTCAGTATTTACTCCAGTGAAAAACAATACTGTCCAAAGTGTGACCACATATCCTGTTCATAATGCAGACGTTTTTTTTTTTAAAACAATTTGTTTCTGTGTGGTGTGTAACGAGTGGTCAAGGATGGTAAGGTACTTTCAATTTTGTCTTCTGTTGTGTACGAACATGTGCTTTAATTAGAATTCATCTGAGCTGAAATAGGTTCATAGATGTTCAATATAGTTCTTCTTTAACTGAACTCTAATCTGGTCAAATAGAAGAGAAAACACTTAGCCTAGAAAGAAACACCTACAGTACAGTTTTCCAGATATGCTTCCCTCACAGTGTAAATAAGATATAAATTCATGAAAAGGTCCCCCTGACAATCTATCTGCTGGATGGAGATATTGATATTAACATGTACAATGCCCATTTCAATTTGATCACAATCTGGCCTTCAAAGTGCAATTTAAATGAGCGGGTGTCTTTTCAACTAAACAACCAGAGGATAAAAACACAGCAGAGTGAAGAAAGGGAATTACAGATATTGACTAAATACGTCTTATCATTTATCATAATTTCTCCATCCACTTTGTCACGGCTTCAGCATTTAAGGAAGATAGATGATACAAGATGTTGTTCTCTCTTTCATACTTTCCGTGCTCTGGGAAGTGTGTCCAATATGGACTTACTATACCTCTTTGCAATTCAGTTGGCATGCGTTTGTCACTATGCAGACATACTGTGTATTTCTTGCATGTTTTTCCACATGCTGTGCTGTGGGACATCTGGCATTTGGACCTCTAACCTGTATGATAAAGGATGCATTTCATGAGCAGCGATATATCTTGGTAATAACAAATATTTAGAGGGCAGCGTGTCAAATTACAACACAGGTGTTTTAGTCGACTAAGCGGTTGATATATGTTTTCCAGGGAGTTTTTGAAGGCGCCACAATGTCAGTGTAGTGTCATTAAGAAGCGAGGCTTTGAAAGGTATGGCATTTGCTGCTCGGCGTCCCAGTGGGCTTTATGCTGAGGTGGTCGGCTCGGCAAGGGCGACCATTAATATCTGAGAGGGAATATTCCCATGGTGAGGTGACTGGTTGGAGAAGGTCCTGCTCCAGCGCAGACACCTACAACACGAAAGTTCAAAAAAGTGCTGACTTCCTTGTGAGCTGGGCTTAGTGTGTAGCAGCCATCTGCTCCCCTGCTAACTAATGCAAAAATATCCACCGTCCAATTTTTCTTAGGAGCAGGAGCTTCCTGCAACTAAAATTAATCAAAACACATCAAAAAAAAGCAAGGAACACAATGAGTTATTAGTTTCATAAGATGTAGTGATAGGCTGCAGCTATCACAGCACTTCCTTTTTATTTCTCGTTCTCCATGCAGTGATCGTCACATCTATTACACACGCAGGATTTTGTCACTCAACTCTCTCATGTATTTGAATGTGTTGTTTGCCCGGTGTGGTGATTTAAGGGGAACATTTTATCAGAGCTAGCCAAGCAAGCCTGGTCCACCAGGGAGCCAGGCATTTTATAAGGGTATAAATAATCAATGACACTGCATCTGTAATGGCCTGTAATGCAGTTTGTTAACTCCCCCACTGCACCCCGCCCCCACCCGGAGAGGCGCGTTTGTTGCTCAAACAATAGAAACGGATTGCCACGGCTAATTGACAAAAGCAGGGGAATCTCTCTGTAGCTGTCTCTCTCTCTCGCTGGGTTTCTCTTCCTGCCTGTGATGCCTCTTATATCATGCAGCTAGGTACCTTTTCGCTTTGTTTCCATCATCTTAAGCTGTGAACCGTGTGCAAATGCTTATCATATGTGCAATATACCCATGCTGTCTCAGTAGAATTGAACATGCAATGGACGAATGGAAAGTGATAATAAAAAGTAAAATAACCATATAAAATAATAATAATAATGCATACATTACAGTCTGATTGTGTTACATTAATCTGATTTCTCTTTCAGCTGTTGCTTATTATAAGAATCAATCTCAAATGAACTTTTATTGACGAACTATACACCAAACCCACAAGGGGATTACAAGATTTGCCAAAAAGTTCAGCTTTGTGACTTGAAAGACCATAAAACTAAAGCTAAAGAAAATAAAACCTTTAAATCATTGAGGTTAGTGAATATTTCAAAATTTTCAAAGACATATGCACTAAGCCATCACTGTTGCATTCATGTCTCATATTTAATATATTTCCAGAGAAGAAGAAAAAAAAAAAATCAAAACACCAAGGATACCCACCCTCCACCACCTCCCACACACGCGCGCACACACCCACAGTCGAACATGATACATATTTTGAGTTTCACCCCTCCCCCCGATCTCACCCATGAGCCTCAGATTTCCATTATTATTAATATCTGCCTGTTTAATTTCCAGCTCTGTCATAATGTGTCGGCCTAAACTACAAGAGACAATCCCTTATTGATTACTTTCCCAGCAGCCCTGGCGCATGCCCCAGCTGATCATGCCTCTCATGCACAGACATCTCATGCATTTCAGATAATAAGCTGCTGCTCTGGAGTTGAAACAAATTGGATGTGCAGTCAGTCACTGTCCAAGTGAATCATGTTGCAGTCTGTCAGTGGACTAGGCCTGGATTATCATCTTACCCAAGCGAGTCAAAAAAGGGAGAAAAAATGCCATGAGCACCTGCCATGATGGCGGGGTGGTATATGTGAGCATGACTCCCACGTTGCTGCAGAGTTGTACATTGGCATTATTGATCACCTTGCGTGCTTTTATATCTCACACACCTTCATATTCACAAAGTGATGCAGAGACATGAGAGGAGATGTTGTTGAAGATTTCACTTTCTCCAAAAATATAATCAAACTATGATAAAAGAAGGCACAATATGACTCAGATAAAAGAGTCATATTTGACATCTGTATCATTTGTATTTTGGTGTTCATCAAATGTCACTGAGACAGACTGAGACAGATAAAAATCAATTTTTGAGTGATTAAAATGAAATGGAATTGCTCTTTTTCTTTATTTTGACAAAACTTGAAGCTTCAAAGAAACACGATTTCCTTCAGCTTTCCAGGTAGGTGTATATGCTTGAGGGTGTTGTGAGAGCAAAGTATTTGCTTCTAGCATCATAGCTGATGGCATCTAGAAAGGTTCCCATGGGAGGAATTTGACAAGGTATGAATGAAACAAGTCATTAGTCCCTTTGATCGATGAAGAGTGAAGGCCTTATTAGAAGCAAACTTTTGTTTAGATGTAAATTTAATACGACGCGGGAAAATCTTTCTTGTTTATGCACCATAACTTCTGATTGTCAACAGCTATCTCTATAGCATGACAGCGCTTGTGAACTTACAACAGCAGATGCTAGAAACACTGTGCTCCCTGAACATGTTCTACTCTACATGGACAAGGCACAGACTCTGCCAAAAAAAAAAATAAAAAAAATTTCCAAAAGCAAACAATGCAGCCATTGTATTTACTTGCTTTGGATTCTGTAACGGGAAGAAAATAAAGCATCCTGTCACCCTGGACCTGGCTCCATTGCAAATTCAGTGCACTTTGACGTTAAAAAAATCAAAAAGGGAAGTTTTTTGGAGTTGCATGGGAAGACATGATTAATAATACATCAGGATTATAGAGCACAGTCTGTGCTGCACTGACTTTAATAAGTCCATGGAGGGAAAACAAACCCCGACTATAAAAAAAACCACACTTGCTGCCTGAAAAACATCTGCATTTAAACCCCAATAAATCTGTATTTTCCTCCCTTCAGCGTTAAGTATTAGTTAGCGATTGATGATTAAAATACACCTACATGTAAATGATAGCCATGCTCGGTTACTTGTCTCAGATTTTTCACAAACTGTACAAAATAATGGTTTTATTCGGGAAGTACACCTGAGCTGCTGTGGTTTGCTGCAAAACCCTGAGAAGTAGAATAATTGGCACCCTAGTGTAAGACTCCCTCTGTTTGGTGCCAGCTGTTTAAAATATGGATGATATTGTTTTCATTGCTGAGCTTTTATTGAGTTCTACTCAGGCCGTGCAGTATAATCCTCTGACTCTGACCTTTTCTGGCATGTGGAAAAAGTAAATAAACAAGGCACTGATGTATTCCCTCCTTTACCAGAGGAGCTGAGCAGCAGCTTTCCAGTTGATCATATTCAGGTGTCTGGATTCAGAGAGCTGTCTGTGGCTGCCTAAGCAAGAGTGGCGAGATGCCTTTTTCTGTGGAACAGGCAGAGAATAATGGATGATGGGGAGGAAGAGAAAAATTTATTGACAACTGTGATCGTTGTGTAGCATCTGCTCTCTATTGGCATATTTCCCCCTGCTAGCAAAACCAGAGGCTGCTGACCGTGAGATGTTTTAGTGTGAGCAATCTTTAAAAATTTAGCTCCGAGTGGAGGTCACAATAAAATACAGAAAAACCAGAGACAAGTGTAATTTAAAAACACATCTTTGATACACTGAAGTGAATTACACTTATACATTTGTGAAGTACAAAAAAAAAAAAAAAGAAGAAGAAGAAGAAGGAGAACAAAACAAGACGTTTCCAGAGATGAGCCCATTTTTGGCACAAGTTGTCCGAAGCAGTAAATTCTCCTCCAGTCTCAGATATGACGAGCCCTGCACACAGGCTATACAGCACGTGGATATCACACTAATCCTAGTCTCATTGCATTATTCCACTCATGGCCATCCATTGTTAACTCTTGCATAAATACATAGATAAGAAAATGATTAAATTTAAGTCAAGTCTTTCTCGTTATACACTGACGCCTTAAATCATGCATAAATGTGATAATTACCCACACTAGGCCAAAAGGGCCCATCACTGCCACTTTAAATCCAATAAACGCCACGACCTGATCACTATAATTGACCATCTATCAGGGTCACTGAGGAGTCCAATGTTGTTAACCGCCGCTTATAATTCCTCTTGATCATTGCTAATTACAGAAAGTGGGAGAAACCAATATTCCAGATACCCAGAGAGCAGCTGCCAGCCATTTCAGAGAGGTGGGACTGAACGCTTTAATATCAGTTAGTTTGAAAAATCGCATGCAGTGTGATCCGAGCTAGATACATTCACAACTTTAAAGGGCCTGAAAGCATGTTTTAATCAGCTTCTTAATGTCGTATAATTGTTGAGTTTGTACAAAGTTTCAACAGTTTTGGTTATTTTAGATGAGAGGTTTCTTTTTTTTTTTTTTTGTGGTTTATCTTTCGCTCTTCTCGCTGGTTTGAAAAGTGGGCCCTGCTCAGTGATGTCACATACTTCTGTGCAGCAACTGAGTTTAAGCAGCACTGTCAAACAAACCTGATCAAGTCACATCCACAAGGAGATTCCCTGAGTTGAATAATAACTGATCATTTGCTCACCTGCGCTAAACCAGTCTGCTTGAATTATATTTGAATTTCATTGAATTTACTTCAGTTTACTTTTCTGCGGCAAATGAGAGAATTTGAGCTACAGATTTGTTACATTGTAACATAGTTAACTTGGTGTTATACTTACAAGCATATTAAATGAGAAAAGCTTTTGTATTACTCAGGGGAGCACGGCCGTCTGGTCATGAATTTCATTTAGCCCTGTTACATTGAGGTGCACTTAGCAGGCAATTTTTACACAGATGTCACATATGTAGATGACCTCTGATGACATTTCGAATAAGCCTAAATATGCATACTATAAAAGCACAAAGCTACCTTTTTTTAACAGTTCAAATTTTCAAAATTACATTGCAGCTGCCAGCGTTTGCACCCCATCTCTTCCACTCTGGTATTCTTACTGTACTGTTCACTGGGGCAACAAGTCATTGGGAAAATGCACAATTTATTGAAATTTTATGGAAAGACCCTTACCCCCTTTCACCACTGCACAATTACGTAAAAGCCATCTAGCCCTTGAGTAACCCTTTTTATAGTAATTCATTTACGACTTTGGTCACAGAGGGGATGCCTCTCCTGCCACAAACACCCTAAAACATGTGTGGATGGCATGAGGATGAAATCCACAACACACTGAAGGGCACAGCTTTCATCAAGATATTCGCTTTTTCTTCATAAGCACATCATAAAATATTTCATTCCTTGCTTTTACAATCGACTTGTTTCATTACAAAGTTGTACATTTTATTTCCACGACTGGCACTGACAGAACCAAGGCTCAAGTTGGGGGATTTCAAAAATGCTTCTCCTTGATAGAAAACATGCCGTTCAGATGGCTTGTTTGAGAGAGAGGGAGAGCATTACCGGGTGGACAAACTGAGAAGAAGCGAGAAAACGATGCTACAGACGGAGAAATAAAAGGAAAGTGAGACAAAAAGATTGAGTGAGTGGTCGAGAGCCTGCTATAGTCTCTCCTGAGATGAGTATGATGATTGCACCCACATTCCGCTGCAGAGCTAAAACCCTCGGAGGCTTTTGGAATGTGAAAACCTACTTCTTCTCTCTTTATAGTACAACACTTAGGCGGCGTACCACTTTTTTTTTTCTTTTTTTTTTTTTTTTCACCCTGAACATTGCTCACATCGCTGTTCCCTGAAGCTTGAAAGCACAACATTTCTCAGCCAGCAACTCCCACTGGGACTAAAGCCCAGAGATGGAAATGCAAAGGATATGTTTTATTGGACAGTTGCAGACAAATAAATCTAAATATGTATTTTGGTCATGTTTGTTTGCCGACTGTATCCTGAGGGAGTTGAAATGATTATATGACATAAATAACAGTACAGTAGCATGAGATTAGGTCACATGTTTACATACATGGACCTAAGGTCAGGGAAGAAAATAATTCAAACACTATTTTCTCTTCTTTTGAAGTGAACATTGTTTTGGTAGCATGCATACATGGTGCTAGGAGCAATGCTTTCCAGTGTGTGCAGACTATTAATGAGAGATGGAACCATACAGGCAGCTAAAATATACATACTTAAGTGGATAAAAGTCATAGCTGTGTTGAAGCCTGCCAGAGAGACACAAATCAACCTGTCCAGTGCAGGGGGGGTGGGGGGTGACGGGGGGGGGGGGGGGGGGGGGGGGATGGTGGGTCACCCTGAATGAAATGGTTTAGGCGCACTGATCTGCGTGAAGGAAAGTCAATGGAAGGTGTCAATGAGAGGGCAGGCGGGGACTCTTGCAATCACATGTCCTTTGATGGACACATGGCTTAACCTGCGGGGGGGGGGGGGGGGGGCTGCGTGAGATGTCAGCATAGTGCCCCCCTAATATGGCCTCATCTAAAGTCGCCTCATAGGAGTGCAGTGAATCACGGATGTGACTGTAAGGTTACATGAACCACCCTGCATCTCTTTTACTATGTAGTTTTATAGGGCAATGATAGGCTTTCATTTAAATTGTGCGGGCTTGTTTTTATATGTTATTTTACTTTATATTGTAAAAGTATCTGAAGTATGGTATAAAAAAAAAAATAAATAAAAAAAACAAGCATTAAAATGCCTTTATTGGGAGCCACAGCGGAAGAATATGTGGTGACATTTTTCCTGGCCTGCTTTTAGATCACTAATCTCTCAGCAGGATGGCATCAGTGCTTATTAGTACTGACATAACCATTCTGATTGATGATCTACTTCTTCACACCTTTTGGTGACATTGGTGGAAAATGTGATCTCAGTCTCCATACAGTAACATACACTGAATTTCTAAGAAATGCACACATAGCATCTTCCTTTGTAAAGGAAAATTGCCATAATTATGACTATTATACTTTTAAAACATGCTGGCGCAACATTTTTTGATGTTTTATGATCTTAAAAATATCTTGCATCTATCATAAGGGACACATTTGGGTTATATTGTGTTATATATTCAATACCATAAGCTATCTGCTAAAGAGTATTTCCCCATATTGTAATTTAACTTCAGTTTTTTCTCAAATAAAATACTAATATTTGCAAAATCTTTCTGCTTTCCTGCTTCCCAAGACTCCACTACAATAACAAAGAAGAAAAACCCATGCGCTCTAACTTCCCAATCCAACTCTGTCTTTGAAGGTAGAGCAAACTTGGGAAATAAAAGTGGCGGCCTATGGCAAACTGCACTTCAGAGACTTCAGCCCCTTTTTCTTCCTGCCACATGTGACAAGTGAGCCATGCAGCTTTGCAGAATTATATATCTGTGTGTCTAATTATTTCTTTTCAAGTCCATACAATAGAAGACTGCATGCTTTTCTCTTGCTGGGGCGAGGACAGCAGGAGGAGTGCCCTCCAAAATATTCCCTCTCATGCCTCTGACATGCACATCTGTCTGCACGTCAGCGTAGCAACTTTCTAGACGTCTTTGGTTTTAATGAAAGAGATCTGGGAGCTACAAATGCAGTCGGTGCTGTGATGACACATTTCAGTTTCTATTTTGCAAATAGAATCTCTCAGACTTTCTTTTAATCTTTATTCTTCACTGCTTCAGTCCAAACTGCAGTGAAGATGTCAGACAATTGCCCTTCAAAGCAAGGCATACCACACAGACTCTAATATTGTAATAAGGGTATGTTACATAGAAATACTTGTGCAGAATAATGGACATTATTGTAGCAGCAACGATGTTGAAATTATGTGCATTATATGCGTTCTGTCTGATATTTCACACAAGCAGTAATGTTATATGTGAATTGCCTTTTATGTTATTGAAGTGGACCATTTCCCCAGTATTTCTTGCAGTGAGAGACGGCTGTGAGGAAATGCTCCTGCTGCAGTGCGGTCACAAGGGGGTAGCATTGACACAGTTGTTTAAGCCCTTTAGCAGGCAGCCCAGCAGCAGGACAAACTGCCTTTGATGTAATTGAGGTCTTAGACCTCTTAGAAAAGCATATATTGGTTTGTATGTGGAAATGTTCAAGGAACAATGGATTTCCATAAGTGGATGTAAAATCGTATTTGGAGCATCCTCGGCATGCTAACCACTCTCTAAACAATAAGAAAAAGGACTCCTTCAGCATGGGACGGGTAATTCCGAGGCACTTACAGCCTGGAAATGTAATGGAATGTAGCATTAGGATTAAATGTGTGACTAAAAGATACAGACTTGACCAGTTTTGGGCTCTTTCCCGGGTGATTCATTCAAATAAATTTGTAGATATTCTCAGCTCTATCCAGCAGAGCTATACATCCTAATAGAAGTCAGCAGGCAGAATAAAAGCACATCTTTTACTTTCTCTCTTTCAGAGGAATGATTAAAAGTTGAATGTTTTTTTTTTTTTTTTGTCATTGTTGAGAATTTGAATTTTTTTGACATATGAAAGCAGGTAAATTATGACCTCCAACCTGTGCAGATTAAGCTGTTAATTATCAATCATTCCACAGCCAAGTATTCCCCTAACTAACATTTTTGTCCATCCATCTTATCGTCCAAAGTAATGCTTAAGAGTATGAGTCTGGCAGGGGCTCATAAATAAAGGTTACCTATTTACATATTCAGTTTATCATGAATATTGCATACTCTGTACATGAAAATTCAAATGCAGTGTTTATGAAATATGATCATGCAGCAAATGTGAGAAGACACAGAGCACAGCCCATTCATACACAGAGGGGATTTAGAGCAACCCTCTGTGATTAATAAAGAATGAAATAGACATGAGACGTACTGAAATTAACTCCTGACTTTTAGTCTGAGTCTCAGTGTGAGCTTCCTTTTTAAATTCTTTTTTATTTTTCATTTTTTTATCAAAGGTATGACCAAAATTGATATTTGACAGCCTTTACACCTTATAGATAAATTAATGCCCCATTATGTCGTTGACATATTCAAACCCTCACCTATCTGTAACTGACCCACCCAATAATTCAGCAGAAAGTAATGACAGCGATAAAACAGCTATGCTTTACTGACCTGTCCCTCACTGGTCATCTTCTCTGCTGGGTGTGATTTAACATGGACACTAGTGTAAGTAAAACAGATGTCATGTATTTCTGAGGTCAGAGTCTTTGAATATCCAGGGCAATGTTTTGATATTATTTCAAACAAACACATTTTGGTGTCGTAATTTTGCTTTCTATTGCAGGGATATTTAGAAAAGCTCAGCTTTGTATATGCACCTGAGCATAATGTGTGTGTGGAGGAATGTCTGATAAAATTTGAACTGCAAAAAGACTAGATACAGTATATGAATTCAACAACACACAGACACACAGACGCACACACTCACACACTCACAAACCATATATATATATATATATATATGTAAGAAAAGCAGTTTGGTTGGTACTTAAAGCGACTGAGAGGAATAATGGCATAAAGAAGCAAACACTGTGCAGCAAGTGTCTCATCTCCCCTCATGAACTAGTTAACCTGAAAGAATACGATCTACAAATGTGTTTCAGCAAAAGCAAATTACCTGGGTTTTGTGGAGGGGAACTAATCTCTCCAAGCATGACACTGGACAGGAAAGGCCTCTTACTGTTATTATGATGTGTCGGCTTGTGTTAGATGGAGGGCCTTGATGGCCGCATCAGGAAGGAGCATCGAAGCCCCTCTACCATGACAGCGCTCTGATGGATGTACGGGTGGTGGAGGGGCAGGGAAGATGGAGGTTAGAAAGCTGGAGATGAGGAGAAGAAGGAGGGTGATATGAGGTGCGGCGAGGGGTTATATACAATAGTAAATACCTACAAATGCAGCACATTAGCAGTAGCTGCAGAACCTGAGGTAACATTAGCATGCATGTTAAAGCTTTCTATTGGACAGGCCATCTCCGTAACAAAATAAAGGTCCTGTGTGGTGAATTTTCAAAGCCTTATTTCTTGTGACCTGTGATGATTAGTTCCCTATATGAAACAGACTGATGATAACAGCCCATTTGAAAGTAATTTAGAAAATCAAAATAACTGTCAGTCAAAGATTGACAATGCCATATACACTCACAGGAAGTACGTACACCTGTACAGAATATTGCAGGTCAATATTTACACAAACATATATGAAGCCTACTTTTATAATGTTCAGTTTTTAGTGACATTGTCAGATAAGGATTTTTTTTTATTTCTGAGGACATAGTTAAAGGTGGTGTACTGGACTATACTGGATCTAACCTTTTGTACTTCTTGTTTACATTTTATTACAAACACCGCAGAATCCAATTCAGTCCAGTACAACACCTCAATGCTAAAAATATCATGTAATTAACACCTCTATGACAGTGTCAAGAAAAATGGATCATCACAGGCATCATGAAAGTAAACTTACAGTTGCATTTGATTGTTTTAGATTGCACCTAATAAAGTGGTCAGCGAGTGTAGATTCTTGATTTTATCAGAAGTAAAACACAATAATAATTATGTACAACTCCTAGTTGAGATGAAGTGGTTTGGAAAATTATAACAAGTGTTTTCACCGTCTTTGATTTCTTCTGGAAGTCATGTGTGAAATGACTGTCAGTCAAGTTTTCTCGTAACAGAGCAGCAGATGCACAGACTTTTTAGGTGTTAATGCGTGACTCATCAGCCACACTGAGCAGGTTAAAGAGCTAGTGTCAAATAGTTCTTTTTTCAGCTAAGCCTATAGATTTTTAAAATGATTAATCTAACTTCAGAAGTGTGAGAGTTTTACTCCACACATAGCGAATCGTTCGGTTAACCTTCATAACCATTTTGGGAGATTTCACGGGACAGCGATGTTATGTATTACAATACTCGTGGCTTTTCGTCCTACAGCAGCTACCCAACATGGAACCTGGCTACTGATTCTAAGTGAGCATCATTAGTCTGCTTAGTTTTTGCTATCACGGCTTCGTTGGATGAAGCCATTTGTGGGAGAAGCTCTGTGGGACAGGCACTTGTTGGTGTATAACAATGTTTTTTGTTTTTTTCTGTTCATCTGAGACTGCCCACAGCAGGGGGTGTCTTACACATAGTATCCACATTAAATTATTAATAGCCAGTTTTCCTCCATGTCAGCAGCTTGTAATTTGATTTCTGGTTAAGAAATGCAGTGTTGGGCGGCAGATCTCCCAGTGAACACCGGTCCCTTAGGTCCCTCCTCATCTTGCTCCTCTGGGGTCCCCGGAGACAGAAGGTTGGGGAAAGTGTTATGGAGAGAGATGGTGCTCCTCCTTGGCCTGGTAAAGATTGGGGGTGCCGGCGCACAGCGGGACAGGTGTTCTGAGCTGCACACAGGGGAGTCTCACCAGGCTGCAGTGCCTGGCCTACATTCATCTCTGTACCTGAGGGAGATAAATGGAAAAATGTGACCCAAACAGTCCAACATCATAGCAATGGCAGGAACGCGTTCTAACAATGGGGAGTGGGGAGTGTTCCCCGTATCATCTCTAAAAATGAAGCACAGACTGCAATTAATTCCAGCCCTAAATGAATGTCTACTGCTTGCAGCATACCTCTCTGTGGCAATAGAAATAGATTAATAGTGCAGCATAGAGAAAATAGTCTTTTTGGGTAGCATGGTGCACTGATATAAAATGGGCTTCAATGCTTGGCTCATTTCTTGATCAACATTTTTTGTCATCTTGCAAACCCTACTTTTTTCAGCCTTTATTGTATAAAATGGTGCGATCTTTCGACTGCCCTTTGTCTTGGAAGAAAAATTAATTCTCATTTGCATTACCACGTCTAAATGTCAGCCACCGATATTTTGTTAGACATTAGTAAAGCTGGCAGCGAGAGGCGCTGGATAATTGCACTCAGCCTAGCAGAGGGATTTACATAATTTCAGATAGCAATTAAAGAATCCTTGGGAATTTTTTTCCTGGCCTCTCTCTCCAGCTCACTTCTACAACAGTACAAAAGAAGCATTCGTTTACATTAAGCTCCATGCTCCTTGCTGTTCATTTGCATGAAATTAAAGGTTTTCATGATCTTGAACAGCGGGGTAACATTTAAAATGCTGTTTTAAAGGCCTCACCTTGGAATAATGAAACGCTTCTATTTTTTCTTTTTTCTTTTTTTTTTTTAGAAGGCAGTGGGAGCTCATTGACTGCCTGTCCACAGAAAAACTTTCTCATTTCCATTCACGCATACAATATAATGTGATAATGCTTTCAAATAATTAAAAAATACAACTTTTTTCTCCTTCCAAGGTCCCCTCTCTCTTTGATCTTCCATCAGCCCACCTCACCTTTCATCAAACCCTTTAAATATGATCTGATGAAAGAATAATTGCTTTAAATTAACACAAATGCATCAGTCAAAAATTTGCCTCTATACACGAAATGACAACTGAGCGTACACTGAAACCCACTTCCTGCCTCTTTGCAAGGACAAACCGATGTGGAGACTTTTGCCAGTGCTACAAAGATAAACCTCTCATGTACAGTATCTTTAATTAGGTCCCTGTGGGTCCTGCTGTTATCTGCCATGCTGATTAGAATGAACATTAACTTGCTTTAGCCCTGAGTTTGATAATATGCATCAGTGTGTTGTGACAAGAGTGCAAAATCCAATCAGATTTCTTTTTGAAGACAACATACTCCACTGTTTTTTCAGCATATGATATTTTTGATATTTTTTGAGCCATAACTATATATATATATATATATATATATATATATATATATATACATATATATGTATTAATTACATTCATGATAGTGGAAGGCAAAGCCACATTGCTTTAAATCCTTCATTCCTCATTGGCGTGGCCTGGATGACACATTTGATATGGGTATGGATCATCAGGATTAGTTAAACCAAACCCATCTCTCGGGAGGTCTGTGGCTCAGCAGTCCAATGTGCATAATATTACTGCGCTTAACAACAGTGTGAGTTTGCCAGCTCTCACTTTTGTGTTTAATCGTTATATTAACCAATAAAACAGAAATGCCATCAGGATAATCTAAAAAAAGAAAAAAAAGATCCTGATGAATAGTAGGGCTTTGTTAAGACAATAAAGCTTTGTCACAGAGCTCAGAAATAAATACAAAGCCTCATCAGAACAATACCCTTCACACTTCTTCCTTGATTCCCCTTCCATCCTTAAAGGCATCACAGAACATTTTCACACTAGTCGTCCCACTGCTGTGAAATAAATTGTGACAGTAACTCAATATGAAGTGAAATAGCTGAGAAAGCCTTGAGTTCACTTGCGCTGACAGTGCTGTTTAATTCCATCTTGTGCCAGCCTGACATTTCTGCTGCCACTAAATATTAAACATGTGTACCCGTTTCATTTGCATCTGGTAATGAGGTGGGAGACAGCGCCCAACTGGTCAAGCCTCTCTCTCATGGTAGTGCGTCTGTGCTACCTCCAACACAGTCACATGCACAGGGGTAAACCAACAGAAATATTTAGAGAGGAAGGGGGCTGAGACAGAATGGAATAGGGAAAAAAGGGGGGAGGGGGATAGTGAAGGATAGAGCACCCTTGTGTGTGCATGTGTGCTCTCCAGAATTCAGAAACCAGTCTGAAATGACCTCAGCTCTCAAGCAGTGTCTGCTTTGGCTGACATTTCTCCCTGAATCTTTTAAGATGCATCCCTTGCTGCAAAATGCATTAGTAGAGAGAGGAGAAACAGAGGCACAAGAGGAGAGGGTTAAATGTGATTGCTCTAAATGTCATCACATCTTCATAATGCAATATATATTCATGATCTGGCAGTCCAGGAGGGCAGACATCACAGTTGTGTTCTGTAATTCAAATGTTTTATCAAAATTTTGATTCACCGTACAATTCTGGGCAGATGTCTCAAATCACTCTTTTTTTTTTTTAGTTTTTTTAGTTTTTTTTTTAGGTATCATACCTTTGGGTGGGTTGGTGGAGTGTGAGGTGGATGCTGTGTGTGGGGGAGTGTTAGCACTGCAATACTCACAGAGTAACCAACCTAGCTGTACTGTTAGCCATGTAGCATATGCTTTACCTCAAATAATCGCACTGATGGAAGATATTTTCCGATGCTAAACTGTTTTCATATTAACAGTGGATCTCATCAACTCCAATGTAATTATCAAATAATTTCCTGTCAGCTACATAGAGCAGTTTAGAGTTTTTCGGCACCACAGTTTTGGTTCACACAGTGCCTAACAGCATTGTTTTTTGCCACAGCAGGCAAGTGATTTTAGCAAAAAAAGCTAGTCAATTATTTCTCCTCAGGAGTTTGTGTAGACCAAAAACAGATAAAAGGAGAGTGACTGTTGGACTTACAGATCAAGTGGCCAGAAACATGTACTGTAGGAAGTGACTGTTAGCTAACAAGCATTTCAACTTAAAGAGTGAATGTGGCCAAAAGATTGCAGTTATTGCAGGTTTAAGTATAACAATACCCATGTTTAATCACCCACGTCCAAGTTCAACATTTAGAAATTTACTGAAGTATCTGAAACTTAAATTATCAAATGTAAAAGAAGGCACACTCGTTATGCATCAAAATGACCCCCTGCACTGGTATATTAGTATTAGTATTGGATCATTATCACTAATGTTTTAACATGTTAGCATTTAATGTAGATGGTTAAGTTATATTAGTTTAAATTACTGTTCAGTAATTAGTCAAATTTACATTTTAGAAGCTCGCAGTATGTTTTGTGAGTAAAATTCTTATCTTATCTACAAAGGAAGAATTGTCCTTAAAATATAAAATAAAGTGGGAATACTAAAGTAAAGCAATTCAAAATTGCACAAAAATACAGTAGGCTAAATAAGTAAATGAAGTTATTTACCTTTGAACACTGCAGTCTAGGTCTATAAAAAATATATATTTACTTATGATGACATCACATATTTATCCTGTTTTGATATTACATTAATAAGAGCTACTTAATAAGGTCTTATTTTTATAGCTCGTATGTGATACTGATCCTGCAATGTGCCGCTCAGTTTTAATAGAAAATAGAATAAAAAAAAAAGGTTTTCTGATGTTTTTAAAAATGAAAGCACAATACGCCCTGTCAGACTCTCATGACAGTGTACAGCCATAACCACTTTGAAAAGAAATCAACACCACTGTGAGGAAACTTTATACATTCATTTCATTTGTATGACTTCTTACGAGCAGATTTATCTTTTCTTTTTTTTTTTTTTTCACCAGTGTAGAAAGAAGATGTACTTCTGTCATTGCCCTGTTCGGCATGCAGCTCTGCAACAGTTAAAGCTTAGAGGCACCCTGCCTCTCTATGAGGGCTTGTATTGCTTTCATAATATGTATCAGATATTCAGATATGTCACAAGAAATCAAGCCTTGATCAAAACCGAAGCTGACTGTCGACGAGAAACAGGGAAACATCAAAGAGCCTACAGTAGAAAGGCAGAGGTGGTTGAAGTTGTGTGCGTGTGTATGTGTGTGGTGAATGGTGAATGGTGGTGGTGGTGGTGGTGGCGGCGGCGGCGGCTTCCACTTCTTGTTAATTCTCTTCATAAGAGCTGTTAAGCACATTCAGCAGTCATCGAGAATTGTGTCCACTCTTGAGCCTCCGGTGGGACTGCGTGTCCTGAGGTTTACTGTTGCTAGCTTGTCATGTCCACGTCAACAGCACTTATCGCCTTCTGTCTGAGCGCTGAGACATTTCCCAGGCATTTAGCTGCCTGTTTGTCTTCTCTTGATTTCCCCTCCAAATCTGTCACATATAGTCTTCACCTGACACCTCACAGAGTGTTCCTCTCTCAAACACTGTCAAAACAGGGAGATCCAACAGGAAGAGATAGCAGCAGGGAACCACAGATTGCCAAATGTTATACTCTGATCAGACACTGCAAATAATGACCTGTGTAGGCAAAACGGTCTGGGATCGTTTACTTCATCACAACGCTGACTGCTATCCAAATAAGAAAAAATGAACAGTTTGTGTTCACAGTTTTGGTTTTTGCAGTTCATTTGGACTCTGAATTATCAAGTGCTGCTTTATACCGCTCGCACATTACTGTATGTCAATACCACAGAGTCCAGAGCTTTCACATCACTAAGCCTTTCCCTGTGCTTTTATTTCTTGGAGTAAAAGCACTGGCATGAAAACAATGCACTTCACAGTAAAGGCCTGGCATAGACTCAAACACTTCTCTTTGGTGCATTTTTCTTTCCTTGCCTTTCTTCCCCGGTGAAAACCCTTCTATTATTTCAATAAGCTCTTGGTTTTAATACATTATTGATCTTAAGGTTGAACTATGGGCCATTGCATTACCAAGATTCTAAAGCCCATCATGGCATGACACTCAAGTACTTGTGAAAAATTATACCAATTATGAAATCAACCAACAACTACCTCAAAAAGCAATCAATTGTCACATTGGAAAGCATTTTGTCCCACAATGCTATTGGCTTTGTGGTTACACAGAAGGGGTGGGCGTTGGATGTTTAATGACTTCCAAATACTGACTTCTCTCTTTTTTTTCAAACACTTATTACTATTCACTCTGAGGTGGCTTTGCTCTGAAGCGAGCCTTCGATTATGTTTGATGCTGTGTGTTGAGCGACCGTGTGCCAATAAGACAATAGCATGTGCCATTGATTAGCCCAACACCACCATGTGCACTTAAAAGCCTACATTAAGGCAATGAATTATGATTAGCATACTGCATACCAGTGCATTAGGAAGGGACATATTCATTTTAATTCTGCAAATGCCACAAAGCTTGCTGCGAAGAGAAAGCCATTTCTAGAGCCGCTAAAATGGGTGGGGGCCAGGGGCTGAGTGCTTGTGGGGTCAAGTGCAAGCCGTGTCTTTGACAGTGGCTGCCTGCCTGTGTTTCCATATCACAACGTTCAATCATGCAGTGCCCTCATGCAGAAACCTTTAACTCAATGCTCATAAATGCAGGGAAGCAAAGCTTACTGTGTGCTCCAGCGCCAACAACCTCTGTGCTTATATTTGTTGTGGTCAGCGGGTTTTTTTTCATTGTTTTGTTTTTGTGCTTAATGCAAGAAGTTTTTTTTATTTTTTTTATCTGTAGATACACGGTGCACATTAAGAAAAATCAACCACCTACAGAGAACTAGTTGGGGTATGAAAAGCTACAATTAAGGTCACCTTTATTGTTTCCAATTTAAATCATCGGTGTGACATCTAAATGACATTTTAATGAAATTTTTAGACAGGTTATTTTGAATAGTTTCCTAAAAGATGCAGAAGGTTGAGCAGCAGTGAATTGCAAAGTGTCTTTGGGGGGACGGGTGGCTTGACGGGCGTACGGAATCTCAGCCAAATAAATGAAGTGGAGATGGTAATACAGTGTGTTATAGCAGAGAGTGACAAGCCCGTTCCTCCCATGAAGCAGCTGAGCTGGCATTAAACAGACAAGACATCCCGTTCAGTCAGTTATCAGCCCAGGAATAATGAAGGAACAGGCCGGCGGACCAGGACGAGTCACCCTAGTCAGCCAAGTGGAGAATTTAATTTCGTGCAGGTTTCTCTGCAGCCAAGCATTTCCCCATCGGAGGTCCACTGGTGCTTGGGTGAGCATGGACAACTCAGTGCACCCGACTCCGAGTCTCCCCGGCACTGACAGAGATGTGTGGTGATGGATTTTAGAGCAGAAGAGGGAAGAGGTGGACTTAAGTTTGGGTAGGGCTGTTAAAGAGGAGAGAGAGCGATGACAAGCTAACTTCAGAGAAAAGTAAGAAAGCGATCACTCGTGCTTCTCATTTTCCAGAGCATGGGTGCATTATTAAATCAAAGACAGTGAAATGAGAAATGGGTCCTGTCTGACTCAAAGATATGTAGGAAGGAAATAATATTGTCTGTGCTTAATGTTACCCCTGCTCCACCGACTGCTACTCTACCTAGCATGGCCACTTGGCCACTAGATTTAAATATTATGACTGATTTCTCGTGCACTCCTAAAAAGCCAAACATCATGATACTTTAGAAAATTATTTCTTCATGTTTAATTTTCTATGTGTATTTTAAAATCTTATGCAATCAGTCTTTTTCTCTGATCCATTAAATCAACTTTAAGTGAATGCACAGAATGAATTGCATTTTGGCTTTGTCTCTTTTTCTCAACATCATAATTCCCCCCAAGCTCTACGTCTTGCACTGGCTTCTGTGGTCACATGATCCCATGTAGCTTCAAAAGCATAGCAGCTGAAAGTGGAAAAAAGCTGACAACTGATGCCCTGAGCCTCTGCCCGCCACCTTCAGATTTCCATGCCCTGCAGCCACAGCACTGTGTGTCCCATCTATGCGTTGTCTTGCACATGCGTAAGGTCCACACATCACAATGGCCTCGCAGGCATGTTGGATATAATGGCGATCTCTGGACACAGATGGCGTTTCTACTTGCCTGTCCAGTAAAAACCAGATTTTCTGATGCATTTACATTAATGTCAGCATTGCACAGGATGCTGGTAAAGAAAAATGTAGGCCTTTTTATTTACCAAAGCATTAACGTTTTATATGTCTATGCGCCTTGTATTATTTAGTGTGAGGCCAGTTGTGAAAGTATTAGTTGTATTGTTCTAGGCAGGAAACAGCTTTTTGAATGTGAAGCCTATCTATTATCTTTATAGACTGATGTGTCTAATCAACCTTTGTTTGAGCCTGGCAACACTGGCTGGTTGGTTTAGTGCGACCACTTTGATGTGATGTTGGAAAAAAAAAAGAAAGTGAAATATGACTTATTTGGCTGTTGGAAATAACAGTTTGGCATTTTACACTGTACATGCTGTCTCTTGGCAATACTTGCATTGTAATCCATGAGGCAGCCATTGTGTGTATATAAAAAACTATTTGGCAAATGACTTTTAATAGAGTTGTGAGCCATGTAAACCTCCAAGCTGTGGCCCACAGTTGGGGGTGTCTGAGAGTCTGGTTTGGTCCAAGATAACCAAATAACCAAAGCTATACCAAAAAAAACCAAAAAAACACACTAATACCAAAAGTGAGCCTAATGGAAAATATTTGCAAGGCTGTGGGATAGCCCTTATTTAGCCACATGGCTGAGAGACCAAAAGCTTCACTTTCTTTAAAAGAAATTGTTGGTAAGATGACACAATTGATCTATCCAGGAGATGGTTGCCTTAGCTTAGCTTAGCTTAGCTTAGCATAGCACAAAGACTGGAAAGAGGGGGAAACAGCTTGCCTGGCTCTAAAGATGACAAAATCTGTCTACCAGCGCCACCGAGGCTCCATAATTAACACTTCAAGTCCATACTGAAGAAAGAAAAAAAAAAAGAAGAAAAAAAACAATTTGAACATTAGAACATTAACTGTCTTATCAAACTGTTCTCTAAACCTACGGTAAATGCTGCTATATTTGACCGTACTCACTTTTATCACTCTGATATGAAGCTATATCATGAAACAGTGGAAAACCCATTGACTGAATATGCAGTAACTGCCAAACGAACAGACACTAAAGACAACAGAGTCTCTTTTTTTTCATCAAGTGTTTCCTCCCACAGTTTCTAGCCAGGTGAAGAGACTTCTTACAGTAAACAAATCAATTAATCTCTCCACTAAAGCAGAATTATTAACAGTGGCACTACTGTAAGTTACCCTCACACTGATAAAGACAAGCTCAATTTGATGCGTGGTGACTTTTGCATAATATACATAAATTTAAACGAAAGCTGTCCCCAAGCCTCGTTCCCAGCATGCCCAGTGAGACATCTCCTCTAATTGTGAAGGAATGCTGAAACACACACACTAAAGCTATGTAAAGTTTGTATTTATATGTCTAGGTAGCACTGTAACACTGGAGCTTTTCTTTAGTGCCTTCGCTGTAGTTTAAAAGGCTTTCTCTCTGATGTTTGATCATGTTGGCTTTCCATCCATCTGATGTCAGGGAAAATATCATCTCAGACAACAGCAGAATCTCTCATAAATGATCCCATAATCTGGGATCGTGCTTGGCTTTAGAAAAAGACTATGGCTAACATCATCACCTCCTTCATACATTCAATATTTCATCAGACTGTGCGGATAGGGGAACTGTTCTGGTAAATATTGACCCTATCACAGAAAAATATCACAGGATTAAGGAACTTACTGAGATCTGTTCTATTAGTAGTTGTTAGACTTCTTTTTTTATACTTGTAAAACAGTCTTAATACTTTAAAAGGCCTTCTGTGCTGTTAATCTGTTCAGTGTTGCTGCCAGGCCCAAGTCACAGCCAAGCATTTATGGACAAACTTTGTTTATAGATTGTTGTGTGCAGTGTTTGCATCTTTACATAAATGCATTCAGGGCCTACTGTATGTTTATGTTGGTGTGGCTGACTCCACACCAACAGTGACCACTCATTTGGAAGCGAACCAAACGCCTGTGGCTGCAAAGACCTGCCCAGGGTCCAGGTTCTTAAAGCGGAAATAATTGCAGAGGTGCACGCTCCATTAAAAGCAACTATTTAATACAATAATCATTCAATTAAAAATCCCTTGTAGCAGCTGCCACAGTTGATTTGGATCAAAGGAACATGTTATTTGTGGTATGAGGCAAACTGTTTAACCAAGGGCCACAATCCAGTCTTTCTGCAGAGAGTGGTGTATAATTATACCTGCAGACTGCATCATTGAAAATGTGCTCATGATGATTTCTCTGCTTTCATTCTAGTAGTTACGATTAATGTTTGTTTTTGTTTTTTTTGCCACACGACCTCTGTCATACAAATGCTATCTATCTATCTATCTATCTATCAATTGCCTAACTCGAATTCAAATAATGAAAATGTTTTAGGAAATTCTGTTTTCTGCCTATGCTGCTTTGTAAATGAGCAAACAATGAAAGCCGAGGATTCACAAACTTAAACTTTACATTTTGTTTGCAGCAGTGTTCCTTGTCAAAATGCACCTACAAAGTGCAACCTGTGCAATATTGCATTTATCCGCAGACTGAGACAAAATAAGTAATGAATTAAGCCAGTCATCTAGGTAGCTGGCTCCATGATGATAAATGCCATGGAAACTCAACATTTCCCAGCCATGAACATTTGTATTTTTCATTTCCTTATAATAGCTAAGCGCACATGGGGACGTCTACTGTGACAGGGCAGTGGTTGTAGATATCTGGTGAGCCCTGCTGCAAGTACACACACATCTTGTAGGTAACCGCTAACTCCTTACTATGCCTCTGATCTCTAATGCAAGTATCAGCATGTCCAGTTGCCTCTGCACAACACCGTCAGCTCCCTAACTCTGCAGGAATATGTCAGCAAACAAATACAGTTGTACTGTCGGTGGAACATTTGTCTTTAAATTTCTCCTTGATGTATGCCCCAGTATTATCTGTACATAACGCAGTGTTTTATTTGGGTTTTACACAGTAAATTGTGGGAGAAGGATATGAATTATTCTGAACAGGGAGATAAATACAAAAAAGAAGTTCAAGAAACAAAAACAATGTTGCGCCCATTTTGCAGTTACTAACCAAATGGCCTTTCCAATTGAAAACGTCAGACATTATGCTGCTGGTTTACATGCAAGCCCATTCTTCATTACAGCGAGATGGCTTTGTGTTTTTATCTTGTTGGGTGCCTTTTGAGCAAAGGAGCACATTACATTGAGTCTTTGTTTTATTGTGTTCAGCAAATTAATAAATGGGAGGCACAGTGGGAAAAATAGATATGAAAATGTGTACTTTGCATTATTGAAAAGCCCATCCACTAAAGGTTACCAGCAGCTATTGTAGTACAATCTGTGAAATGTAATTAGAGTGTGTGTGAGAGAGCAGCACAGATAAAGCTGCCTCTGCCATTATGGACTCCCTCATAACATTTTGCTTCCCCCTGAAACTTATTCTCTCTGAACTAATTTTGCATGACATATTGCATTTCTGCTTCAGCTATCATGAGGCTACCTGTGAATTAAACTGGGTTTGCAATACAGCAAATTTCCAGATTACATTTTGGACATGCAGATATCTCATATTTGCTATGATTTATTAATTCAAACCAGACAAAACTCACAACATTACCTGCAGTTGTTGCTGCAGGGGCCCTGTGCATGTTGATATGCAAGTTATGAGGTGGATAGAGAAAGGGAAAGACGTGTGGGGATGATTGATACAAAAACTGCTTCATAAGGGAATTCTGAAATTATGAGAAACATAGGAATATTTCCACAAAACAGAGAATATTAAAGCTTATTTTATACAAATGCAAATGCAAACATTTACAGGTATCTCTTAAAATCTCATTTGATCAGGAAAACATTCAGGCTATGTTTTTTTTTTTTCCTCTTGTCAAAGTGAATGAGCGTCTCGAATAGAACAAGCCTGTCCGTTTATATGAAACTAAACTGCAACAGCAAATACGTTTTGTAAAAGAGAAAAAAATATTCAGGGGCAACATATTTTTTTTAATGGATGAATGAACGCTACATTCATTTACAGCAGCAACGTCACACCATGAGCTGGGTTGGGGAGATGGTGGGCGAACAAAGCGCGAGACACCAGGGATCCGAGTTCACATCCTCATCCTGTGCAGATGTTAGGGGAAAGTTTGTGATGTTAGTTAAATGTTAATAAAGACAACACGTCCTCTTTTGTGCTTTAAGTCACTGTTGACTGTTTCAGTCTTTAACAAAGACCACGATTCTACTCCAACCTTCGGAGAGTGCTGTGATCACAATGATTTTATGGTTAGCTCTGCATACTCGAGTGCCTGAACCTCAGGATGAAATCAGGCTTTAGTTGCTACAGGCAGATGGTGTATTTGTTAAAATGAATGAAAAATGTTGTCAGTGAACATTTTGCAGAAATATCAACATTTTGTGAATGTTAATTAAGACGTCATTATGTTGATTGAAAATATAAACTGGGTGACAGTTGTTTTCAAACGTGTTTGTTGTTGAAAGTTAGTACAAAATTAGTACTGTATAAACATAATCTCTAGAAAACAGGGTTTTTCTTTTAAATTTCCTTTAAAATTTTAAATGTTTTTGCATTTTTGGACCGATGCATAAGGTATGCGGTGTGCAAATATATAACATGTTTGCTTTGTTTGCTTAGAAAGCACAAGTATCAGTGTGCTGATTTCCACACCTTTTCATACAGAAGCTAATGAGTGCTGCAAAGTGACATAATGTGGCTATATGTGGTATAATATGATTCCGAATTATATGTTTTGTATGTCATATAATTAAATTACATCAAGGTCTGTGTGCAGTTAGATGTATATACAGATTTATGTGAATGTGTGAGACCATATTTGTGAATGTAAAAAACATTTTCTGTTCATTTTTAGATAAAAGCCCAAACAAATGTCATATGATTCAAAAATGATGAATGTATTCTGACTGAGGATTTAGATCATCTTCACATATAAACAGTATGTGATCCTATTTACATGCAGGTTACAGGAGGTCATCACGAATTTCTATCCCATAACGACCCCATGAATGTCTTCTCCACGCTTCCTGTTCTTCGATAAGCCAGCTCTTCTTTTAATGATGCCTCTCCATGAAAAGAGTGATAATAGAAGCCAACCAGGCCAAAAGTTGAGCAAAAAGGAGAAATGATTAAGGAACCTTATTAAAAGCAACCTTGTAGATTCAGACGCGTGATGGAGAGCACATTATGAGGCCTGATCCTTTTCAAATGACACCACGGTTTCCCGAACACGCCGAAAAACCTGATTAGGGTGACAAGCACTGAGTGATACTGCAAACCTGTTAATAACATGAAAATTAGAAGGGGCTCATGCAAAGAAAGGAGATTAATTTAGCTGGAGTCCATCTTGCGCAAATTGCGAAGTTGTGAATATGTTTTCAGATAATGAGCCTTCCTACTTGTCAGCTCACTTGTCATTTTCTGTAATTAATGTTAAGGAAGACTCCTTCCTGATGGTTCATATTACTCATGTACCAGGAAAATTTCTCCCCAGAAATAATTTACATTTATTATCATCAGTCTGTTTGTGTGGTTTATTTCACAGTGGAGTAATTTATTGCAGCGCCATTTCGCTCGCCTTGATTAGTCACTCGTCAGACTGAGATGTAATTTTTTTCCTTCATATGTCTGCTCCATGGAAATTGAAAGTGTTTTTTGGCTCAGTGTGGTACCTCCTCAGCTCTACCTTTCACTCCTTTTTTCTTTTATCTGTGTGTATTTGTGTGTCTGTGTGAGTGTGTGCGTCTGTGTGTGTGTGTGTTTACCGCTTCAGTCTTTGGTGAGCATGCTCTTGCTTTCTACATACACTTACAATACAACATTTTCTGCTCCTCTGTCAAACTGTGACTCTCCAACACACCAGATGTAAAAGTTTATTAAACAGCAACAGGCGCAGTGAGTTGCTGGATGGATTCTGAATGAAATTCTTCATTTAAGACTTGGCAGAGAATGTGGATGTGGATGATGATACCTCACCAGGACATAGTCAAATACTATGACTGTCTTTTATATCTTGTGATTACATTTGCAAATAATATTTTAATTCATCATACAGCGCTGAATGTATATATAGAGCGGAGAATAATGAAATTACACATTTGATTTCTTTACACAGTGAAGTTTATTCCCCTGAGATACCAACCACACAGATTTATCCCACTGTGGTGCGACTGTAACTCAAAGAAATATTCATTTAAGACAGATATTTAAATCAGCCTTGCTTAGCTACTAAGCTTTGCTTTTCTTTGTGCCAGTAAATTTATAAGCCCACTTCTTAAATGTATTATTCATCCAAGCATGTAAATAATGCATGCCTGCTTCCACAGTAAATTAACCCTTTACCTTACCAGGGATACAGGAGTCATTGTTTTGAAAGGCAATTATGTCATTTAATTAATGTTGTAATTAATACTGTAATTAGCTTAAACACCCTGCAACCGAGTGCCACTACTAAGCTGTCTTAATTAAATAGATTGAACGGTTTCATATCTTTTTGCACTGTCACGTTGCAGGGTGCAGAGAAATGTGCCGTCATATTTGCACATTTCGGAGCAACTTTTTAAGACAAACAAGGCGAGAGAGCTCGTTCGCCGATAATGTGTGTAATAAAAGGGGAGGAAGGGTTATAGGCTTTCTGTCTTTAAAGCTTCTCCACACAAAGAAAATGCCTATACTTCTGGCCAGTAATTTTTAAACTACCATTGTAAATCCTCTCTGTGTCTGTGTAGCCTAGCTTGGTCACAATTTGATACTCTTATCACAGTGGGAGTCATTGTCTGTTAAAATTATGAAACAAAATAAATCCAATTCCCAATCCAGCTTTCAAACTAAAGGTAAGGGAGCTGTGTGAGATCTGTGCAAGCTTGTGTTTTATTGCTGCAGTACAGCGGTGAGAGCGGGAGGACAGCTAATCCGCTAGTAGAGAGTTTTTATCCTCGCCCAACCTGACAGTGATAGAAAGTGTTTTCCCCAAACTAGAAAAATAGTTGGGAGAGGATGAAATAGCAAAGAGGTCAGTGAATACTGAAGGATTTCCAGTCCACTCAACTCCGCTGGCTGTGGGTCCGGCTTTGTATTCATGGGCTGTGAGCATCCGTACAGCTCATCTATTGTGCATGTGTATGTCAGGATCATTTTTGAAGCCAGACGCTTCAGCACTAGCAGGAAGCAATAAGGAGGAACTCCCTGCTTGTAAAATTAATTCCCCTTAGTGTGTCAGAGTGTGGCTGAATATCCTGGGAGTTAGTGGGGAAGATTTAAGCTGCTTTTTTTTTCTGTGGGGGTTGCTTGCATTATATTCTCTCTCAAGATGTAAATATTCTGTAAAAAAAAAAAAAAAAAAAAAAAATGAAGATCATGAATCAGTGTAAACATTTTAAGTGAATTTACTCTCTGTATCACACGTGCATCAGTGGAACACAATGGCTTTCTATTTGGTTGCAAGTGATTTTATCAATGTCATTACACCATTCATTGAACTAAGTGAGGAATCCATCAAAAGCTGACAGGAAGCTGCAGACTAATGGCAGTTAGGCTGTAATATTCTTTAATATGATTTTTATTTGCCTTAATTTCATCTTCCTTTGCACAGGTCCCAAATCAGTAGAGAGCTGCTGAACACCTGAGCATATTTCTGCAGCTTGTCGAGAAGGGTTTTTTTTACAGAAGCTTTACTCTCCATGTGGATTTGTTCAGGCAAAAAAAACCAAAACAAAGAAACTACAGCTCTCAGTAAACTGGAGTGAGAAGCACATTGTGTGACAATTGCGTGTTCACTGCGGGGACACATGAGACAAATTAGGATGAGTATATATTATGTCTATGGTGGCAAGCGGGACAGCAATTTGTGCACACGCGGAGCCTCTGCACCCTTAATTTTATCTTTTCATACTCGTCTGCATTTGGAGCCACCTTCATCATACACTCCAACACTCCAAATTAAAAATAGCTCAGCAGGTTTCTATTTTGTGCTGACACAAACCTAATTTTACACCTCCTTTCAGTGGTTTCCCCTGTTCTTACACTTCATATCCCCCGAAACAATCAAGCACGGCCCTGAAATTGCCTGAAACATAACAAAACAAATGAAATGGAAATTAATTTTTTGCAACAGGATTATCTACCCGTGTGACTATTATCTTTCCCTGCTGTTTATCTGGAGCAAAAGGAGGAGATAATTTTACAATTAATGGCAGAGGATTCAGAACCCTACTGTAATTATTAGATGACACATCTTGAAGAAATAGCCCTTCATATTGCCTTACCCTGGGCTTCAATAATCTTGACCCTGGGTATTAATGGATGAGTTAATGGCCTGCAGAAATCCTTTAATTTATGCCAGGGTGAATTAAGAATAAGTAATGGATTCTGCTTTTCAAAATGTCCAGACAAGGCATTTCCGTTCAGCCTATCTGAGAAATCAAATTATCATATTATCTCTTTGAATGGGTCTTCTGAACCCATATTTCACCATATCTGATGGAAATAGTTTTGACATTCATTACATGACTCTTGCTTTATTGTGGCTTGCTAGTACATGCTATGACAAAAGGGCATAATGATTTTCCAGCCGGCAATGAGGAGAATGGACGTGAAAGAAAAAAAGAAATGGATCAGAAATGACAGATCAAACTTTCAGTGTCCTAATGTAAATACAAATGTAATTATGGAAGTGTAAATTGGTTTGACTCTTTGGAGAGAGGCCACTACCCTTTACCCCTTTGTTCACATTAAATTCACAGAACATGTGACAAAATACAAAAAAGAGTCTAAATAAAAGCCGCTTGGATATCTCGTTAGTTTTGTTACCTCATGTTTGTGTTAGTTGTTAAATAGACACGGTGATACTCTACAGCCACTGTGGTGTCTCATCAGAGTTGTTGAATACTGGGAGAATGTTAATGTCAGGCTGGCGTTAATGGCTTTAATCCTCTTACTATGTTTATGATTACAGCTTAATTCTTTGTATTTAATGCGAGGGCTTTGACTTGTTTACTGTGGTACGTATCAGCTTTCATATGTAAAGAAGATTCAAAATGGAACAAACTTCTCAAGTCATTTACAAATCTGAGGGAATCTTCAGTTGAAATTTTGTTTTTTTCTTTGTTGTGTGTTAATTTTCTGTTGTATGTGCACATGCAGCAGAGATACAGTAGATACATTACATGCTTGTTATTCAGCTTAATATATATGTAATGCCACTGTAATGTCAATGTATTTAAATAAATGTGTGACTGTAACTCAGGCAAACGTGCCTCTCCTTGTCCAAGGCATCAACAAAATACCATCTGAGCAACAAAAGGCTCACCATTTCAACATTTAGTCATTTCTTAATCCTTTAGTCCAACACTGCAGGTGCAGGTAGGTTACAGGTGCAACAGTAGGTCCAGGGAATATAAAATAAATGTAAAAGTTAAACCTGTGTTAGCTGTTGTTGACTCCTTCTTAATATATTGCATGATTGACTTTGAAATACGATAATATACATTTTGCATTTTGATGACATCAATGGACAAAAGTGGAAATGAGCTATAGCTAAATATGCTAAATATTCACATCCAGTCATTTGAACAACCTGTATGGTACAGTATATAAAGTAGAGCATACCACTGCATGGGCACATAGGTCCTATTGTAATTGTCTCTTGCATAAAACAATTCATACTATACTGTACCACATATCCAGTGTTTCCAAAGCACAAGACACCATGCTGAACAATCTCAATGCATAATTTTTTATTTTTTAAATTGAATTAAAAAATTAATTTCATTTATTAAATTTTTTATTTCCAAGCTTTAAAATGTCCTCTAAACAAGAGTGATAAGTTCAATATAAACTGTTAGCTACTCCTGCACAATCTATTGCAACCTAATACGAGAGGTGTAATATTCTTTCCCCTTCACGTATGTACATGGACGTAGACAAAACATTAAAGCTTTAAAGTGTAATACAGTCCAGCGCAAACAGCAAACAAACAAATAAAATAAATCAACTCATCATCACTAAAAACAAACATGATAAGTTTTACAAAGCTACAGTAGAATTTATTGCAGTTCTGTTGTAATGGATTACACACAAGTGGTCCTAATAAACTGACAGCTCGACATATATTAATATGCTTTAATTTTTACAGACACAGAGCTATATCGTCTCCATTACATGTCTGCCTGCTGTGCCCTGTGGACTGAGGACGCTCTTGGGTGGCTTCACACGCCGCCTGATGCAGTATGATGTCATACACGTGTCACAGCGAAGGGGAAGTTTGATGTGAGCCGTAACACTGTCAGGGAGTTGTCCTGCGATGATGAAGTCATCCCTACACTTGGGGAAGACACTTATTTTTCTTTAACATATCACTTGACTCTTTAGGTTGTACAACATGCTGTAAGTGGACCTGAGCCCCCACCCCCTCCACACACACACACACACACACACACACACACACACACACACACATGTACCAAACTCACACATACTCTCCTGTCAAACAGCAACACAACACTGGCAGTTATTTGGGTTTTGTTTGTAATCTTTTCGGGCGCTTTGTCAGGCAGGCGCAGTGATATTAGTGTGAGTGCACAAAAGCCCCCGAGTGGTGTCACGCACAATTAATGTCCCCAGGTAGCAACTCCATTAGTCTTATGAACTCAAGTCACAGTGGGGAATGCTAATGGTGGAGGTGCCGTAGGGCATTAGGAAGGAGTGCAGCCAAAGCTCCCACTTTACCCTTCGGTTTGACCAGTGTGCACCTCCATCTCACTTTAGAGCCCCACAACCAACACCCCCAACCTCGACACTTTAGCGAGACACACTGTCACATAGCGAGCAGCCTCCGAAGAGTCCATTGGCAATGTGTGCCACTCACTCACACAGCTGTGCACCGTTCCTTTTTAATGATCCTTTATATGTCCCAGGCATCTTATCCAAATGTCTCCAATTACATAACAGTGCCATGTATTGTGTCACTCCAATGGACCCCTTGAAAGTCCATATTTTCAGTTTTATGTGAAAACACCCCTACGTGGTTAATCATTGTCAGCTTTCATAAATGTTGACTTCCATCTCAGCAGCCTCAAATCCCACACGGTCACGTGACCTCCTCCACTACAGATCCCTGGCCTGACCTTGCTGGTGTAGAAGCATGGAGCGGTTCATTGGATCTAACAGGCCTACAGCTGAGCTAAACCCAGCGGTGAGGCCTGCCTGCCTGCTCCCCCGCTCCATGCCCGCTCTAGCATGGATGTATTTAGGAAGCCTGGTAGCTACCTTTACATCACAGCTCAATAGCATCATGTTGCCTCCGAACCTACATGTCAATTCCTTGTCACACAGTCCACGGAGCGAAAAAAGAGGTAGAGGTAGTCTGTGATAAAGCGTGAGCTGACAGAAAGCAGAGCGATAGAGAGAGAAACGCTGGTAATTTTGGTAGAATGAACCCACATCGCCAAGCAACCTCCATCCAGGCATGAAAAACACAAGTCTGCCATGACAGTGACTGCAAACGGAGAGAAGCCACTCTGAGCCTATTCACAGCCTTTATTACATTATCAATTACAGATTATAAATGTACTCCACACGGTCTGGTTCTCTATGCCTTACTCCATCATGTTGTGCCGTCATCACTCAAACTGAGGCCCACACGGGAAGGCCAGCGGAGCTCTCAGGTTCCTAGGCGCCCTCTCACCGTTGCTATGGAATGCAGTGGTTGTTTTATTGCTTGTGGCAGTAATTGCACTTACATTTGACGGTCTTTTGTTGAGATAAACCCCACAGCTGGCTCTCAGTTAGCCCGTGCTACGAGCCAGTGGAGTCACAGTGCTCTCGTACATGTGACAATTTACTCACCTAAAGCACATCTTTTAGTTGCTGGGTGCATAGTGTAAGGATAATAGTTTGTTGAAATGTGTTTGTCTTATAAGCCAGTGGTTAAATGAGTCCTGCTTGTTTTTATTCAGCAACACAAGCCCTTAACAACTGCATTAAAGCATCTGCTGCGGTCATTTACTGGAGGGATCAAAAACGTCCACAGCTGTTTGAAGTCCGCATCTTTGATTTTATGGCCTTCCCATGAATGAGCCAAGCAAGTGTTCATATTGATTTGCACATTAAATATATTAGTAATAAAACAACATCCTGCTGCAAACCAATTGTAAAATCAATAGTAATTGGAACCAAAATATTATGAGTTCTTGGTCCGCAGTCTTATTGTCTCTGTAACTGACCAGTGAAATCCTGTATGTTTGCGCGATAAATGCGATAAATATTGATAACAATGTCAAATGAATGTATGGGTGTAATTCTGAGAGCCTAAATATAAATTGAATAAACCCGTGGTCTGTGATGGAAAAACAGGAGGTTAAAAAAAAACCAAACCAGAGCTGAACTTGATGAACTTGTACAGAAACTGTTATTGATCCATAGAAAATGAGAAAATTTGAGAGGGACATACAGTTTGGAAATCAAATGAGATCACACTTTATAGAATCTGTGCCACACACTGTTGAACACACACCTGAACGTCATATCGTAAAATTTGATGTTGCTGGCTCCCAGGCTGGGCTCTAGAGGATATCCACACAACACATGGGAGAAACTTTCTAAATATAATAACTTGTCCACATCCCCCTGGTGAGGAAATAATGCTAATAAACATCTGGCACAACTCATCGTTAAACCTGCAATAACTGAGTTTTTGTCCACATATGGGCAGTGATAACAGATTGTGTACACACCAGTGACATGATATCACCTTAGAAGTAGACATTGTTAGCAAAAAGTTGCTTATTTACATATTCAGCAGTTAGGCCAGGAACACACTGGCTGCGTGGCGTGCGCGTGGCGGCTGCGCAACATCTTGGATTTCATTTCGGCACCCATGTTAAAAGACTACAGCAGACACACTGAGTGACACGTCTTGCAGTTTTGTCGCGTGATCTATAGATTCAGCGTCTCACTAATTTTTCACGTGTAATATGCTGATTTCACAGCAAGAATAAACAGAGAAAAGACCTGTTGATACATATATTGAGATTACACAAGCAACATTACATTAAAATGATATCTTTCACTGTAGTTGTCAATGTCTAGGTTGAATCTGAAAATGACACACAAAAAAATATATTTTTTAACCATTTTAGCAGCTGCATGAGGAGCCAGTGACAGTCAAAAATAATTCAGAGGTTAATTTATAATAAAAAAGAAAGCCAAAATTCAAGTAGCCTGTAAACTCTATGTAGAGAGATAGAGCTGGCAGTAGCAGAGGCACAGCAGATCAGTGACGCAGCTGCCACGCATATGCCACACAGCCAGTGTGTTCGCGGCCTTAGGAGTTGTACCTCTGGCCACCTGTGAACGAAAGTCCACTATTCACCCTCTTTTAGTTCTCTTATGGGTCTCTACTCTCTCTCTTTTGCTGGTAAATGCTCATCTATGGTCACCAGTTAGTTGCTAACTGTATCTGTCTGCCATTTGGTGAGCAGGTTTTTTTTGTTGTTGCTGAAAACAGTTGCCTACTGCGGCAGAAAACGCTATGTGAGACTGAATCAAACAGTGAAAACAATGAGCTGAAACTCACTAGAAATCTCCATAAAACTGAGGGGAGCTGGTGAAACCTGGTGATCTGGTGATGATCTCTGTCGGCTCATTAATATGAATGACCTCTTTCACAGTTTGTGATTTTATATTTCGAAGTATTCAGATATTACTGAGATTAACGGCATGAAGCGAACTGCAGTCTGCATTACCTGACTTTCTTGGATCTCTGTGATGAGCCTAAATTATGCACAAATTTATTAGACAAATTGTAGCCTGTCAAGACCAATCTAAACATACAGGGAGCAGTCAACTGGAATTAGCTTTAATGTTTTAATACTCTTAACATTACTAATAAACCAACTTTTTTTTAATTCATCCTTTCACACATCAGAAACTGTGCATGACAAGAAAAAAAAAAAGTTTCTTTTCCTGAGAGCATGTGTAAGCAGAGGAATACTTTTAATGGAAAGAACTGAGACACTGCTGCTTTTATACTCTGGCTCTCCTCTGGTGTGGGATCCCGTGGTGCAGGAAAACAAAGCATGAGGTGTGTCTTATTCTCCATAGAGTGCCCTGGGGCCAAGGAGTGAGCTTGCTGCCATCCTGGAGGCTTTGAGTGCTTTATAACAGCGTACACAGAGGACTAGCTTCCCACAGCCCGGTCATTAACAAGTGGGCAGCAGTGAAGGCAAAGCCGGAGAGAGGCCTTCCACTGTCCTGCCACCACACCTGCTTCCACATTCACAGAGCCAGGCTGGCCCCGGCATGAAGGATGACTTGTAGTGCGCTGAACTCCAGGGAAAGCAAGCCGGCAACTCCTGTCTTGTTTGTTTGATAATTCAAGAGTTTCTGACAAGAGTCTATGGCTGAGGACCACAAAAACAGCTGAATTCTGCAGCTTTGTCATCATTAGTCCCATCAAAAGTGCAAACACAGGATTTACACTGCAACACAATTACAGTGTAGTTTACAGTTTAGTACGGTAGCGTCTGTCACTGGAGAACAACACAGGTATGTCTACATATCTGATACATGTCTGAGTCTGTATTCTGACATACTGTGCACATTTTCCTGGAGGATAATATGCAACTACGTTACCTATGATAGACAGAGCAGTCTTACATACATATAATATCACTATTTATTTAATATGTAAGTATGGAAACACATTTTACAATGTGAAACATTACAGATCAAATGATAAATCCTAATGTTTAACTGCTAAAAAAAATGCCTCACATTGTTTTATTAGCTGTGTATTTCATAGCTTTTCCCGATTTTGTAAAAATCGCTCATGAGCATAATTTTGAACTGATGCCATGTGTCACAAGTGTGCTACAGAAAACAATGTATTGCCTCTCACAGAGGTCAGCTGTCAGTCATGATTAAATACAATGGAGTTTTTATATGCATTGTATCTGTTAACAGTGTGGATGGTACAGCAATGCTCCTCCCAAATCCTAACTATAAATCTTATTTGATGCTATAACAATAGTGTAATTTCTGTATTTTGCCAGGGAAAGGCAATACTTTTCTACACGAGGTCAGAAACTATATTATTAAGTTTACACATACAGTAGTGTCTGTCTGTGGGATCACAAACAATGAGGAAGTATAGCCAGTGTCAGCAAAACACAAAAGAGTTAAAAGACTTTATTTATTTGCCCTTTAGAATAAGTCTTGTTTGCACACATACCAGAATGCACACATTTATAGACACAGGTGAAAAACCTATCACTGACATTTGTTACTGTAAGGTTAACAAGTCACATCCGGTGGCTCTGGATTGTATTTCTCTGAATGACACTTATGTGAGGTCTTACATTTAAGAAGAACAACAAAAAGCACTATGGTCCTAAACGTACCTCCCTCCACAAACACAAAAACAGATTTAAGTGTTCTCAGATTTTCCTCAGAATGACAGATGAGAATATGAGAGGCAACATTTACTTTTGACCATTCTGGATCAAATACCAAAGCTGCTATTTACCCAGTGAACAATGTCAGAGGACGCAGACACATCACAGACTGGACTGGACTAAATTTTGATGGATGTCAGCTGGGACTGCTAGACTTCAGGTGAAAGCGGATATGTGACATTTACTTACAGAGACTGCTTGCCAGCAAGTCACAGTGTTATGTAAATAGCACACCTGTCTGCTCGTTGACGTGCCCAGCTTATGGAAAAATCTGTCTTTTAGGGTTGAAATATTGTATAAGCATAGCATTTTGTACCATCTGTGAGAATGTTCAGTGAGGGACTGCATGAAAATTATTGGGGAGGGGGACGGGTCTCACTTTTTTTGTAAAGCAAGACCTTGTATTTCCCCAGCGCTCATGAAATTTTATTCCCTTCCCTTGACTTAGAAATAAAAACTGTAATACCTCCCCCCAATATCTAAAAAAATAGCAGCTAATTATTAAAAAAGGCAAATCAGACTTGTAAGACAGAATACTCCAATTTAAACTTTAATATGCAAATAGAGTCATAATTATATATATATATAATAAAACAATAATTTTACTACAACCAGTAATGCACACATTAAAAGTGGAATATGAATTTTTAACAAACAACACTGTTGAAAATCATCTTAACAAAAAGTTATTACTGTCAGTGACTGAATGAACCGCGCATGCAGCTCTGCGGCTGCTGAGCATTGACATATAATGACCTACAACCTTTGGCGGCGCTGCTCGATTTTACCCCTGCTCTGTATTAGTTGTAATAATGTCTATTAGCATTCCACAGACGCATTTACAAAGACAAATGCTGTCATTTTCCATCACAGTCAAGTTTTGATACTGAAGTACAATCACTCTCGCTTCCTTCTCGGGCTTCATCCTCTCTTTGAGGAATGGTGAAATGGGAAAACTGTGCTGACAAGATGGTGATAGATCACAAGACCATCAATTTCATTACGAGTCCCTTCACAAGCAAAGCCAGTCAGAGAAATTTACATTGTTAATATTGTGTAATAATCTACAGCACAGGCATGGGATAGCAGATAAAAGCAAGAATGGACTTTTTACTTTTCTAACCAGAGAAGCTGTATTGGCTTTACTCCATAAACAATGAGCTCTGTTTGCTGTAATGGCTCTTGGGTGCCCCACTTGTGTCTCTCTAATTACTTTGGTTTCATCAGGTCCTACAAGAAATCTGGTGAAGAGGAAAATCCATACTCGATAACAATGAAAAATTCATATTGTTGTTTTTTTCTTCCCCCATCCCTCTCTGTCGCTCTTTCTCTCTCTCCCCTCCTCTCACTCACTCACTCACTCACTCACTCACACCCCACTCTCTCTTATTCTGTGATATATTTAAATGTTAATAACCATTCATTCCTGACACCCTATCTACCAAGCCCCAAGTTTAACAGGAAATCTATTTAATCTGAAGAATCTCATTACACGATCATGGCAGCAGCTAAAGCCCTGACTATTGTCGATAGATGGGAGGTGGGAGGGGGGGAGAGGGAGAAAGAAAGGAAGGGCTCGCAGAGAAAGAAGATGATGCACAGAAAAAAAATGAATTCAGGAATGGATATTTAATTTAATCATTGTGCATGAAGCAACATAAAGGAGGCATAAAGAGTCTTGCTTCTTCCTTCATTTGAGTGGATAATGATTTAATGTTTTCTATTGTGCTGTACAGCTGAAAGGTTTAATCACTCCCAGAGCCATAGAGAGGAGGCAGAAAAAGAAAAACATCACACCCTTTAGTGCATTTGACAGTATTCTAAATATGAACTTCTTTTAAGGCCATTAAAAGATTATCACTGATTTAACAAAATGCCTGTTCAGAGCATTAGCCACAGACGGTTCCCCAAACCCCTCAGAACACCATTCTCTGAGCCTCTATTATCTCATCCACCCAGCACTATTTAATTTCATTTCCATGAATATGCAATGAATTTAATTTTGAACACTATTTTCATCTGCTCCTGTAATCACAAAAAATGCCAGTGTAATTAGTTTCTAATTACTTGGTGTAATTGTTGTAGTAATCATTTTAATTACCCAAATGCAGAGACATTAGATGCTAAAAGGAAAATAATCTGCTTTTACCTCCTACTGTGTCTCTCATTCTCCAGAGTTTGATATCTAGATTTTGACATGGGCTGCTTCACAGTCAAAGACACAGGCTATAGAGGGCTGCTGTGTGTGGATGTTTTATAGCACATGATAGGCGAGGCATGTACTGTATAGGCGGGAATGTGAGGGAGAGAGAGGACAAGAGAGACAGAGAAGCAGACAGACGGGGCCAGACTTACATTGTAGCATCTCTGCAATCTGCTCTGTGGAAATTTGCATGCCCCGAAAAGCCATTAAGTTAAAATATACAGTTATTGTACCTTTCTGGGACCGGCGCCATACAAATGCTTATTGCATGTGCTTATAGCTCAGTCTACCAGATGGTAAATCATGAAATTTTATGAAATTATTGCACCAGTGAGGTGTTTTGAAAAGGAGCAGCTGTGAGGGAGATGGGACATTATAAACACTCACAGGTGTTCTGTCTTTCCCCACCGCCAGCCACAACATAAAAAATTAAATTATAAACAAACCAGCAAATGTTGTAATCTCCTTCACAGATACACTACTTACAGGAGAAATTGCTTAAACTAAGCAAAGAATTTAATTTTGATTTGCATAAAATATTTATTGTGGCTAAGAAATTTCATAGCAGGGTCCTCTCATCTGCCAAGTTTGGAAATTGCAGAAATGTACATTCCACTAGCATCTCAGTGCCATGGATGAAGATCCATTAGGGAAGGCTCTAATGGGCACTTCACCCAAGCACATATGGGCAAGTACACCTAATAAGAGGGAGCTGGTCAGTGCCAAACACCACAACAAGCTTGTGTTTCTCATTAAGATTTTATTCCTTCCTTAGTATTTAATTAGCCAGTCTAGCACAGGGACCGAGGAAGATAGCTTCACATCCACTATGTTGCCACCTTCCAAGTCTCCAAGATGTAAACTGGAGGTCTCCTGCTCCCTGGCTTACAAGTAGTGTATTATACAAATACTTGTTGCTTGGAACGGAGTCGGATTCTCTGCAGAAACCCTGTGGCTCTGAGGTACAATGTGGCAGACTTGGCTTCTCTCACACCAGCAGCTAACATCCAGATTCATCTTTGCCGAGTGTTCAAGAGGGATTTGAGGCAATGGCCATGCTGATATACTCATCAAGACATGACCTGAGTAAACTACAAATTAACATGCCACAGAACTGACACAGCTGGCACAATTCTTTGAAAAATGTAAGATACTTTATTTGAGAGTAGAGTTAATTAATTTGTTTGTATCCCTGACACTTGTGTAATACATGATTTTATGTCATAATCTCAAATGATGAAAGGCATGAAATTGCTGGTAACTTCAAAAAGTTTGACATTCGAGGAGAATGTGCCTCTATGCTTTCTTGCTGAGAGTTGAAGATTGATACCAACGTCATATTTCTATGGTAAATATGAAGCTAGCACCAGCAGCCATTTGGCTTAAGTTAGCGCTGAAACTGCAAACGAGAAGGGGGAAGCGGCTAGCGTGGCTCTGCTCAAAGGTAACTAAATCTGCCCATGAACCCCTTAAGCTCACTAATCAAAAACATGTTACACTATACATCTTGTTTGTTTAATATGTGCAAAAACGAAGCGTAAGAACAACATGTCGCAGTTTTACAAGGTGTTAGGCCAAGCTAAGCTAAGCTCCTGCTCATGCTAGCTTCATATTTACCATAAAGGAGGAAGTTGTATCAATCTTCTCTCTGCAAGACAGTGAATAAACCTGTTTCCCAAAATGTATGTAAATGTATTCCTTTACCAGAAAGTGCCCAACATTTTCAGAGAAATAGCTGAAAAACAACATTTTTTTTCAGTTTTAAAAACCCTGAAACCATCAAATCACAGTTCACTTCTGTGCTCTAAGAACTCTGTGTCACTTGGAGTAGTTTTGGGTTATTTCACCATCATTTACCCAATAAATATTTTACATGGACATGTATTTATCGTGAATGACAGGGGCTGTAACATATTCAAATGAGATGCATGCGTATTCTTTCTCAGAAAAGAGGCTGGTGCCTGGACACGGAGTTGTGCTGCAAGGGTAGCTGGGATAGTCATGCATATTCAAATCCACTGCTGGACATGGCTGCCCTAAATAGGCGAAGAGCGTGCAGCACTCAAGGGTGGTTTGTTTTCCATGTGTTTTTTTTTTTTTTACCCCCCCCCTTTTTCTTCTTCTTTCAAGCACCTCCAGCACATACTGAGGCCCTTCCAGGCATTTATTTCACATTAGCTGTAGGCCCTGCACGCCCCTGCGATCAACATCACGGCAGAATGAAGCAGTGCATGAAAATCAAAGAAGCAATGTGATTAAGAAACTTAAGCAAGACAGCATCTATCTATCTATCATCTATCTATCTATCTATCTATCTATCTATCTATCTATCTATCTATCTATCTATCTATCTATCTATCTATCTATCTATCTATCTATCTATCCACATCCATCCATCCATCCATCCATCCATTCATCCATCCTTTTTTCGGTAACATTTCCCACATGGATGTTAGTACCACTTCTTCGATATCAGATTAAATTGGGGAGGGAATGAAAAACAAAATAAAACACAGATTAAGACTGTCATCTTGAGTAAAACCAGGAGTTTAACAAGGTCTAACATCCAATGATTACTCAGTACGAATCCAAACCAACTCTAGACTTATTGTTAATTTAATTGCAGCCACATTATTTCACTCCTGAGAGGATAAACAAGGACACAATTATTCTCTAAATAAACAAGTTGGAATGATGTATAGAATACAAGAGCGCGTGGCTAATCCTTTAGGAAGAGAAAAAGCACATTGTGGCATTTTGTTTACGAGGCTTTAAAAACGGAGCAGCTTCTCACACCACCAAACAAAGCCTCTCGCCAGGAGAATCTCATTATGACTCGTAATGACAAATTCACCCTTTGCAATTATTTGCTGCCATTTCAAAGCTCTATCTGCTGGGGAGAGGACTCAGTTTGTGCATGGCTGGTCATAAACCTGGTGAAGTAGTGCACCAGGCACGACAGCGATATACCTTCTAAAGGCAACACTGCAGACAAATGAAATGGTCTGTATGGGACATCACTGCTGTCCTTGTCTCGGCTGTGGAAGCCGCTTTCTAACTTGAACTGCAGGCGTTTTTTCAAGTGGTGCACAGAAGTTTTTTGGCTCCTTTAAGGTACAAATTTTTAGACAAATGATAGAAAAATTTCTCCCAAAAAGAAAAAATAAGAATCTCAACAATACCCGAGGAACATGGTAATAGCGAATGCAGAGTATGGTAATCAAATGTGCTTGCAAATTACCTCAAACTCATCAACAAGAGCTTTTAATGAAATAACATCCTTAAATGAACACTGGGAGAGAGTGAAAAGTGAGCAATGGCTTTTCAGGGTAGTTTGAATTTTTAATTGCCTGTCGGGAGAATATTAGATAAAGCTTGATTAGAAATAAATTGGAAATCTCTGCTGAATGCATCTACTGATAGACACACTAAAGGAGACAGGCAAGGAAGGCAGGACATCCATAAAAAAAAGCCTCAGATGACTTTTGAAGTTGATTGATTTACTGTCTATTAGTGTTTTTTTGTCCCTAATGTCATGTATCTACAACACTTTTTCATTCACTCAGATCTAAAACCATTGTGTGTGCATTCAGTATTATTAACTCAGAGTGTCTGAACGTCTTAAGTGTAATGCTGCTGTAACCTGATGATCCTGCTGGACACTTATGGCAGTTTCACTGCTCTTCTTCTTTCTCCCTGTACATATGTCTCGCTCATGCAGGTTTCTGACCTTTGACCTCTCAGTCTGATTTATCCTGCATATCTGTAGTCATCACTGGTAATATCCAATTAAACCTAAAGGTCTGCAGGATGAATCAGACTGGGTGAACAATATTTGAACTCCAGTTATGTAATTTCCACCCCTGCCTCACATGAATTCAAGGCTTCCCAACTCCATTGGGAATAACAAGCACTTAACATAGCCTTTATATAATCTGGTGTAGATATTTGGTTTTGCCAAATGTGCTTTTTTTCAATTTACAAACCTTTTTTTCAGCATTTACTGTGACATTAGATAGTGTGGGAAATATTCATCTTGTAAGCTTAAAAAGAAAAACATTACATTATAATAATCATAAAGTTCACAGACAGTGACTGAGAATTTATAACAGTGAAAACAGTGTTTTGAAATCACACATTAATGCTGACCAACTTTTAAAGACTTCCTTTCTGGTTGCCACTGGTTTCCAGTTATTCAAATAAGCAGTTAGCATGTTAGCATGACTTCATTGCATTGTGGTGATGTACCTAAAAGGGCAGAAAGCTTTAAAACCAGGGAATTAATTGACAGAACTTTCATGTTCTGCTGAGAAAATTTGACACCCCAGATGTTGAGGGTCAATGGCCAAAAAATTAAACCACCAGCAAACATGGAGATTATGAAAACTGATAAATAATAACATTACAAAGATTTCTGCTGACTGTTGCAGTAATATTATGATGGGAAATAGTTTTAAAGTGTCAAATGATTGATGTAATATCAAAGTGTGTAAATGTTAACCTTCCCAGTGTAACAAGCAGTATAGTGAATTCACTCTGTGATATTTTAACTTAACTAGTCTTTTACAGATGAATAAAATCTACTACTTATTCTTCTACTGGTTATCTACAACATTTCAAGACATTCATCAGGTAGAAGGACCAGCTGGTCCATATATATATGGACCGGCTTTATATATATATATATATATATATATATATATATATATGTGTGTGTACATTTACTATGTATTTAAAATTTCAAAAAGCAGGAAAATGGGAAATCCGAATTTCTCCTCAAAGTCGGAGAAGTAAAGTCACTGGACTTGCTCTGGAGGTCAGTTGCATTGATAGCTGACTGTTAATGAATTTATAAGGGTGTACAGATAATAATAACAATAAAAAAATCTTGCAGTGTTAAGTAAATATTGCTTTAAAGAACATTGCTCAAACTCCTCCCGGGGTAATCTTTCTAAAGATTATTTTCAATAAAAGACCTGCAGTGAGGGAGACCGTCTATATGAAATAACTACTTCCAGATAACAGAGGCCATCACAGTGACAGGTGGGTCAAGAGGTCGGCAGACTGCAGAGCATGTGCAGTGGGCTGTGTGAAATAAAGGACACAGGGGACAGTGAGCTCAGCTCATCTGACCAGCCTCAAAATATAGGCTGCTCTTTACTCACAGCACAGAAAACAGTATAAACAAACCTGAGAAGAAAAGATCTACACCATATTTCACATGGTACGACATGGCACCAACACTGTTCTCGGTCAGGGCTTTGACACATTAAAGATATGTGATCATTTTTATTTTATTAAAATAGTATTCTTTTTTTTTTCAAAATTAGCCAGAACTGTGCAAAAGAAGGCGACGGGGTCAGAGCCATCACTTGTGAGAGAAGTCAGCTGAAAAAAGAAAGCAAGTGTTTCATTTATTTGGATCGCTCGAGCTACACTGTTTATTGCTTGTTTTCCATCTATATTGAATTCTGCCTGCATCGAGACAGCCAGGAAAGAGCTACAAAAAAATTTAACTGCTTATCTAATCCTGAACATCACAGTGGTTGCATGAACAGAAATCACAGCGAGCGTGAGTACGTGAGGAGAAAAAAAAAAACAAAAAAAAAAAAACAAAGATCTGTTGTTGAAATGTGTCTGTGTTATTTCATATATCATTGATTAGACAAAATAAAAAAGCCATAACATTGGGTCAGGAGAACACAGGGCATGGGTGCTGACATTCTATCACAGCAGACACATATTGACTGGTGCACTGAAAGTAGTCACTCACTCATCAGTGTGAGGCAGGCTGATTGAGTTGCCAGCAGCCACTAAATGAGGCCTCCATCCACTGTGGGTCGAAATGAAGTGCAATCTTTTCAGACCTTGTTGCAGCCAAGAGACCAAGTGAGCGTGAGAGAGAGAGAGAGAGAGAGAGAGAGAGAGAGAGAGAGAGAAAGAAAGAAGGAGAGGTTTAAAACCCAGGAGCATTTCAAATAAGTTTACTGAAAAAAAAAGGAGCAAGAGAGAAGAAAAGGCATGAAAACAAAGCAAGCAGTCCTTCTGAGTCAAGATGCTCTGTGTGTACTGTGATCTTATGGATTATTCTTGAACTGCATCATTCTCCCATCAAACCGCACATTGACTGAAGAATACAGCCAGTCAGTATAAAAAGGGGCATCTCAGCACACTTCCTTACCCTCAGTCTCAACTTGAACTCTCTTGGTATTGCAAAGACAGAACGCATGCAGTTAATTATGGCTAATGAAAGCTTGTTTGAGCAGAAGAGGAGGGGTGTACATTAGGGGAGAGAGAGTCAAGCGGCTTGAACCAGAGGGTTCCACGCACAATTTGTTTGAACCTGGGTCCTCCTCACTCTCTGCATGCTAATTTACCTTGGGGCTGCACCGCCTGTTTTTAAATATCGTTAATTGACTTAAGAGCTCATCAACGTGCTTCGTCTTCATTAGGTTAATGAAAAGGCCCAGTGTTTATTTTTCGTAACAGATTGTGGCAATGACATAATCTAATCGGTTACTTCCACTTCCTGAAGGATTGAGTCCTTCTGATGTGAGCTGCTGGAGCTGTTCAGATGTTCTGTGTTTGTGGGTGTCTGTCTCTGACAAAGCAGAGACGGGGGAGGAATTAGAATAAACACATTTAGCCCTTGGCATGAATCTATGTTGCCCTTCTCTAATCGACAGTGTGAACTAACAAGAACGTAATGGTAGTTTTGATGTGTGGGTTGTCGGGGAAGGCCGGGTGAAAAAGAGGGGACAGCCTCTGAAAATGGGAGGATTGCAGATTTGTCTCTGTAATCCTAATGGGTTGAAATAAATCAGCCATAGTGGAATGTCCATGACCCATGTCATGAACCTGAGGGGCCTTGTAAGATTCGGAGGAGGAAAAGGAAACAATTTCCTGCTCTTCTAGGGGAGTATATGAGCTCCACGACTGTAGGCTGCCATGAAGCAAGAATGCAACTGGTGTAAATATTCATATTGATTTTGTGAGCAGCTCATTTCATTATGTATTAGGGTTTTAAACTTCAACAGACAAGAACGATGATATGGGGCATTTCTAGAGCCGGAACGATTAATCAGTTAATCTATTAGTCAATCACCGGAAAATTATTGATTACTTGTTTCATCTGTTTTTATTAGTTGTGGGTTTTAATGCTTTTTGTTGTCATATATCAATGTTTTTTGGACTGTTGATCAGACAAAACAAGACATGTGAAGACATCACCTTGGGCTCTGGGAAATCAACTGATTTTCTTTTTTCTTTTTTCAATTTTAATTTTAATTTTATAACCAAATAAGTAACCAATTAATAGAAAAAGAAATATTTAGCAGATTAGTTGATAATGAAATTAAATGATAATGATCATTACTTCTGCAAAACACCACATTAGATTATTTGACATTTTCTTTTTTTCTTTACATCCAGTGCCAATATTTCAAAATTCTTGCTTTCTACTTCTACAGTGTAATTAAAGATATAATTTCATCACCCTATTTTTGACACCAACTACGGTCAGTATCTTTTGAGCTATGTATTTACATTCTGTTATTATGTCTCTAGCTAAAAAAAAAAGGGCTAAAATGAATGACCGGATGTGAACTCTGGTCTCCTGAATATAAGTCCTGTGTTCAGATCTGAATGTTACCAAAGAAAAACGTCATGAGGTGCAGAAAACTCCATGATGGTTATACATGTAATTCCAAACGGATGCTGCGCCAATAAATGTATGTGTATGCGCTCCTATCAGGATCAGGGTTAACAAAGAAAAAACAAACATCAGTGACACAAGTGACTTCATTGAAAATTCGAGAGAAATTTGTCAGACTACAGACACGCCCCCTCTCTCTCAAGATTTAAATGCGCTGCTGTAATTTAACCTCTGACTTCCTCCATGCATCTGTGAGATACACTTTGTGTCTGCTGCCCTTAAATGATGAACTCTGGCTGATGCAAACATACATAGCCGGGGGGGGGGGGGGGGGGGGGGGGGGGGCACACATGAGGTGAGTAAGTCTGTCTGAGCTGCTGCAACACTTAGGCAAAGCGAGCCGATCTTCCTCCTGAGGACAGTAACATTTGAGGCCATCTCTAGTGGTGTGGCCCATAAAGCGTGACATGGTGGTAAAATAAATCACTCCCTCAACCCCGGACCCCCTTACACCCCCTTACACCCCACCCCTCACACCCCCCCACACCCCCCACCCCCCACCCCTCCTGCTCCTTACTGTCTGGGCCATGTGGCCATCAGAGGGCTGCGGAAGCTCATCAGTGAGAACTTGAGAATCCTCCCAGGAGCTGTTCTGGGGTCAGCTCGGCCTCTCCACGCCATAAACAGCTCCCATCGCAGTCAGGTTCATCACTAACTGTTTCCCCCCCACACTTTTGCTCACTGTCCATCCTTGCACTCCCTTTCCGTAGCACCCAATAGCAGACGTTTCCAATAAATCATTTGACCCCCTCCTCTTGCCTCTTGTCTAGAAACCCCTGTCTGTCCCCGGCTTGGCCTGAGATGATGCGTTCTGCTGAAGTCACTTAAATAAAAAGATCGCAGTGGGAGACATAATGTGTTAAAGTAATAAGATGGTCTCGGGCAGGTCACGGCCCCTTTCCCTGCTCCAGTGCTCCTGTGGAGGCTCTTTGAGTTAATGGGCTGTGGTCAGTGCACTGGTGAGCCATAAAGGCTGCCCTCCGAAACTACAGCCCTATTCAGAACAGGGGATCCTCCAAAAGCCACTAACTGGCCCATCTAGATAACAGCACACCCAGCACTATTTCCACAGTGCATCTGACACTCCCAGGACCTGTAAATCTCTTGTATTTATCATCTCCTCTTGTACCTCTCCCCTCTGACTGCCATCCTTACACAACTGTCCTTCAGTGTCAGCTGTTAGCTAGATTTCACCGTGTGTCTGGTGAAATACAGGGACACGAGTTTCCTTTCCAGCACTTTTCCAACTTGTCTGAATGTGCTTGTTCTGATTTGACCTGGATCCCAGCCATGCATAATAACTCTTTTTCCATTTGAATCTCACAATAATAAATAAAGTAACTGTGTTTACTAATTAATTAAAATGGAAGTTTTACGAATGGAGAGCTACAACAAATTATCCCATTGCATTTCAACAGCAGGTTATTTTTGTGATGGCTAGTGTGACTTCACTGGAGTGTGCAGGCTTGCTGAACGGAGGGAGTGACCGTTAATGAATGTAGCTTAGGGGATTAATGAGAAGAAGCAGGGGACGTGTCATGGAGAAGTGTTCTGGCATCGTGACGACGACACCGCAGCCCCCATCCTCGTCTCCACTTACAGTGATTACATGTGAGCCCCTGTCATGTGCTGTAAGTGGTTTTATGAAATTGTATTAAATGCCATTGTTTATGCCTCACTTTTCACTTCCTCATTGGTCTTGTGCTGTTTTTCTGTTGCCTGCCCTTAGCATGCTTCATTTGAGTCTCACTTCAGGTTTCATCATCAAGGCGTTAGCATGTTAAGTCAAATTAACCAATTTTTCCTTGTGCCAGATTTGTAGAACCTTACATTATTTTAGCCCCCTGAATCCTCTTACTTGTGAATGATTAATTTGTGTGGTTCTCTATTAGCGAGAACAGCAGAGAGTAACTAGCCTCAGTAAGTCACTTGCTCAAGCAGGTGGATTTACCGCTGCAAAAAACTTCCACCACTAAAGTTTCTGTTCAATTAAGCCTGCAGAAAGGTCCAGTTGTTGACTTGCTGGTGACGAGCTTTCACATAAAGTGATGAGCTGATGAAGTCAAAGTCAAACGTGTCTAGGACCCAAATCAAACAAACATTTATAGCTTCACGCCATCACAGATCTGATCCATTACTGTTTAATTTTACATCAGAAATTGCACTTTTTTATGTTAAATCATGAAAAAACAATCTATGGCAAAAAAAAAAAAAAATATGAACAACATGTTTTATATCTGTCTCACCAAAATAAGATTCAAATTTTAAAACAATTACCTAATGAATGAAATCTGATCAGGTGATGTACCGTAAAGCCGCTTTAATCAATATTTTGATTAACCCTCAGCATTTTAGCTTCTATTAGTTTGTTGTTTTGGTTTTCTAGTCTGTTTTGTTTTTCTCTCACCGCTCTCATACATTTTTTATCACTTTCACTGCATGCTAGCAGCAAACAACAGACAGCTAAAGATAGCGAAAAGCCTTTAAACACGAGAGCACGACAACAATGAAACATTCAGGTGCTAAAAGGACAAATATTTCCCTATTTGTCCGTTAATTTGTGAGGACCAAAACAGAGTTAAAAGAAAGTGACCATTGAACAAAAAATGACCAGTTAACATTAGCATTCGACACATGTAATTGATTATGTGCCACAGCAAAAAAAATGAAAGATTGATATTCATGAACTCCACTGGTTTGTATCTGCAGAAGGCTGAAAGCTGAAACTTAAACCACAAATGCTCCTTTTCTTTATATTTAACATGTTTCTTTAACATGTTTCTCTCAATAACTCCCCCTGTGTGTGTAACATATAGACACATACAGATGGAGAGAGAGCTGCACACTAGACAGACGGACTGCCTCCCCCCAGCATGGCTATAATAACCTCCTGGTGTTGGAGCAGACTCTCTGAGAGATATCCTTGAGCCTCACCTCCATCTCTCTAACAGGTCACGCCAAGATCCAGGAGATAGTGAGCTATAGTTAAGGTCCAGATCTGCTATCTACACTTGAATGATGGAGGGAACCATGTGGCGACATGTTTATTGTCACCCAGATGGTCCACAATGCAGTGGCTTGGTGAGCCACATCCGTCCCTAATATAATTCATGGGGTGGCACCATTGTGGGGGTGACTGATAAGGCCTTCACTTTGCCCTGCACTGGTCACTTGTCTCAAGGAGACTCCAAAGAAACTTCACTCTGTACAAATGGTGGCCAAAATATCTAATCCCACCAAGGGTTGCACTTTAGTGCTAAAACTTGTAGCGAGGTTACAGGGCTGCGAAAGGCCATTTATAATAGGAGAATTCTCTCCTTGCCATTTGGCTCCTAGGAAGAATTCTTATTTAGAGGGGGGAAAGCTATTTCTTGTGAGAAAACAGTGCAGAAAATGTAGAGTAGATGGGAGAGACTAGAATAACTCAGTGCAAGCCCACCCAGAGAGGGACTCAGAGGCAGTTGTGGCTGTCCACACAAATAAGGCCTCTAGAGTCTTTCACCTTGGCATGTCAAAACATTTTGGCTCCTTCAACTTAAGGAATTTCACTGCGCAGTAAAAAGCTGAGAAAATGTTATTCTTACAAATTATTAAATTGTGGTGTGTTTGGTGACATTTTGATAGCTAAGGACACCATCAAACACACATTTCAGCAGGGAGGGTTAAATGGAACCAAATGCACAGTTGTCCCAGAAGAGAGCAATGTGCTCACTGATGAGTAAGATCAGAGGAGATCAGCTCGGTGCTGTGGTGACTCCTCAGATCTGTTCCCCATCAACCCATTGTTGTTCAGATTCTCCAGAGACATTTTCTCTGACAAGGAAATTGTGTTTAACTGCTTAAAGATATTTGGAAATCTGTTCACCATTATCATAGCATGTTATCACTCCGCGACATGACTCGTAAATGTTGTTATTTCACATTGTTTGTGCTCACAGATCCATGTCTTCATCACTTTGTCATTTTGCAGCACTTAAAGTTTAACACAATTATCAATACCCTGCAAATTGTAGAATAAACCACTGCCTTACTTTACTCAGCCCATAAAAGAAGATTAATATAAAACTATATAAATATAAAATAATATAAAACACGAATGTCTTTTATATGGATTTGGACTTGTTTTTGACAAATCTTTACACTTTTTTACCTTTTTTGTTCACAAACCAGTGTAATTTTTTAAAACTCATCTATCATGAGAAACACTGAATCTAAACATTAATGACATCAATTTCTTATTATGTGACTGTTATTTGATTATGTGAAGGTTCTGCCCTGGGTATCTTCTGGTTCAAGTGAATTTATCCTCCAGGTAAACAGCAGACCCAAGTAAATGTGCACAATAGGAAAAGTCTCAGGTATAACCTGCCTGGAGAAAATAATTGTTGGCAATATTGAGCCTGTGTCCCCTCACAGTCATCTTTCACATACGTAATAAATATTAATATCCTCCTTGTCTTTCTTTATCACCTTTTCACCCTTTCAGCATCACCTTTTGATTGTTTTCAAGCTATTGCTGCGTTAACAAAATACACAAATACAATAACAAAACACCCTGTGCTAAAAAAAAAAAAAAAATAGAAACACCTGTATGATGCAATGCAATGCAATAGTCCTTGAATAAGTACTTCCCTATTAACTTGTTTGGGTATTGACTCCACTCAGTGGTGCAGTCTGATTTGTGGTGTTGTTGCCACATTGAAAGGCCTTTCTAATAATTTGTTCATATATACAGAGAAGTAAAAGGATCTAGTGCAGCTGGGCCGTTGGAGATCAACAAAGGTCAGCATTGTAAATTTGCAGGTTAAACTTCACCCAGGTTGCTCATTAGGCACCAATTTTTATGAACCAATTTACTTTCAAATCCATAGATTCTTAAAATTCCATTCAACAAATTGAACTTTATTTGAAACATCTTTGCAGTATCTGTGTGTTTTCCTTGGGAAAGAAAGAGATTTTAGTAAGGTATCAAGATTGTGTTAATATACAGCATTATGTAGTGAGTGAAAAAAGTGCGGCTTAGAACTGAGTCAAAGTGGATTTAATTAAAACTGTACATCATGTCTGAAATTAGCATGTAATCAAGCTATTAGTAAAAAATATTTTATGAGAGGCCTTTGTTACCAAAAAACGCAACTGCTGCTTTATTCAGTCGTATATGCCTTTACAGCATATGCAGTGTAAGTCCCAGAAGACAATACAAATGCATTTACACAAACAAAAACTGTGTTTATCCACTAAAAATTCAAAAGGCATTCATAAGTGGACTTCCAATCTACATCAGCAGCCAGGGCTTATTTTTCTGCAAGACCAATAGTTGGAGTTCTGCCTATCGAAGCAGCATCTTTATTCGGATGGAAAATGAATCCTCAAGGAACATGGCCAGACGCTTTATTGTGTATGCAGTGTGTGGCCAGGTTCAAATTGGCAATCAATTATCCAATTAAGACTGACAGAAATGCACATCAGGAATTCCAGCCCATCAGTCCAAGCTTCTGATTGGAACACGATTAGAGGGACTTAATTAAACCCTAGGTGCTGGGTGTTTAAACATCATTTGTGCGGCGTCGGAGGGCTTGGAAAATATAAAATCTGGACACTGGATTCTCCACACCTATCCCAGATAAAGACCAGAAAAGACATGAAAAATGTCTGTAAAAATGACCCCGTCCCTGTACCTTATGTGAGCGTGTTGGTTATTCAAAGAGGTGCAAGGAGCATGGAATTGTAAAATTAAACTACATGCCCTTGGGAAGATCAGAAGAAAGAGATAAATATTTGTGAAAATTGCACACTACAATGCAATAACAACAGCGACCATGATATTGTGCCACATTAGTCTTAAAACCATTCCCAGAGTTTAGACGGTTTTGAATAATTCAAGGACATATCATACCATGGAGAGCCATATAAGTGTGATGTGTAGAATGAAATGCAGCTTGCTTTCTTAGATTCTTAGGGGTATTTTCTTACTTGGCCAACCTCTCCTTTTCCTGTGTGGTTGTTTAGTGCCTGTATTGATTTCTGAGCTGTTTCTTCCTCCTATGTCAGACAGTGTGAAATGGAAGGCACTGCATTTTAATAGTGGGTTGTGAATTAATCATTTTTCCTGATAGCAAAGCTCAGCTCTGTCCCTGTAGGAGAACACCTTATCACAGCAAATAGGATTCAAAGGGAGAGGAGCAGTATAATCCACAGCTAATTGGATGAAATGGCTATGCTCTCTCCCTCCTTCCAGGGGCTAGCGTCCATGCAGCCCCCTCCACAGGGATCTTAGAGCCACCGAAGAGGTTATTACAGTTTGTCCTGAGGGAGCATTAATACCTTAGCCCTTGTTCAGACATGCAAATAATCTAATTCAAGGTCTAGCTAATTAACAACTTAGCTACAGTAAAGATAAAGAGGCTCAATAATAAGCCTGAGCCTTTTGTAGGAGGGCAATGTACCACCTACCTCAGATACAACATTGTCAGAAAAACACAGGGGCACTTAGAAATTAGCAAACAACCTTGTATAGTTGTGAAAATATGAGGTTGTTTGAATTAACAATTAATACAAAAGGCTGATGGGAAACTGGTCATTTAAGAGACTGCATGAAAATGATTAAGGGAGTGTAGTTTACTTTTCTTTTTTTGGAGTCTTTAGTGAGTGAACATGATCCTTCCTGAGAGGACATCACCTGTCACTATGTTATAGCAGCAGCCACCCTAAATATTGAGAGAGAGAGAGAGCAGAGCTACAGTAACTTAAAAAGTATATGTCAGCTAATTAGCTGTTAGCCATATTGTATGATTCTGTGGTTCAACATTATAGCTTCAAGTCTGTGTATACTTTTAGTTATTAATGGCAAAATGAAATGAACCAATCAATGATGTTATATCAGTGTGAGATAGTGTAGGGACTGTGTGTTCTGATTTTTCTCTTAGTCAAATATATTAAATATTGAATGTTTCTGGGTAAGATGTTGCTTCTTAAAAGTGTCAAATATTAGCTCCCCTCCCTACCCCAATCATTTTCATACAGTCCCTAAAAACAAAGAATAAACAAGACCAAAGACTAGCTGCTGTCTTACAGAATGAAAACAGAAATTTTGTTTTCTTTCCTAATAACTGACAAAATCTCATTGTCATTTATCATTTAAACAAGTCTCTTTCTGCACATATTGTTTCTCCTGTCGATTGAAGAGATGTTAAAGTTGTATATCAACCTTGGCTGTTAACCACTGGGATTCACATGCTCTCAATATGTAAAGTGATATGCCTGTGATGTTTTCAGTAAGCAATCAGATGGATATGTCAACATTTTTTTGACACTTAGCATGCTTAAGTCTAATAAGAGTTTCTCCTTGAGTGCTCATGCAGCATACTATGGGCACTTATTTGAATAGCCTCTGTAGGCTACTGTCTCATAATAAGCAGCAGAAAAATGGAACATGTTTTAAGGCATCTCTGGCTTTTCCAGGGTAAAATGTTAATCCAGCTTTAGCAAGGTTACATGGTCAAGGTTGCCAAATTACCGACAAGCACTAATCACCCTTGCCTTGGAGCAAGTCTGGCTCAGAAGCAAACACTGTGGAACATTGCTCCCAGCCCCCGCTGAAATGCCTCACCACCCTCACAACCACACTCTGCGCCTTTCCTGTGTATGAAACTGTGATTTACAACATCAATTCACATCTGCCAATACCAAATAACTTTTCCTTAAATACATGAAGTTTCTGCACCAGAGGGTTTGTGTTCTCCGTCTGAGGTTATTTAAAAAAACATTGCAACTTTTTTTTTTTATATCAGACTGAAAAAAACATGAATATCGCTGACCTTTAGAAAACACAACATTACCATCAAGAAAGGATCAGCATCAATTAACACTGAACGATTTCAGACTAGGAAATATACACATATCTGTTACTTTGTTTAGATTTCTTTTAAATTGAGCATGAAAAAATCAGTAAGAATGTGCTCATCCAGAATAAAAGGATTGACATTTGGGAAAGAACAAAAAAAAAAAGTATTTGCACTGATATATTTTTTTCTTTAAAAGGTTCAAGGAAGTTCAGTCTGAATAAGTAACAAATTGTTCCTGCCTAAAATACATTGTTTTTTTCATGATCATAAGCACAGCTGAAAAGGTATGTGCCTCTGTATGTGTGTGTGGGTGTGTGCATGTGGGCGGGTGTGAACGTGTGTGCAACATCAAGTTCTTCTCATCCGTGGGATAACCATGAGGAAGGTATTATAATGACCACTTACGTTCACCCTCTAGCAATGTTGCTAATGCCTGATGAGGTTTGTAATTTCTTCAATATGTTGTTAAGTAACAAAGAAGAAGGCAAATCTTTACACACCCAACCTGCTCGATGTTGAAGAATAAGGCAGATGATATATAGTTTACTTACTGTCAATAAATACCATGAAAAGTCCAAAACCAACAATAATTTCATCTTCTTAATTATTACTTGCCTTATTCCTGTTAGCCATAGAGCTAACATGCCAAATGTGTATTGTTTCACGGCAGAAAATAGTCCCCAAAAGATGCACTATTCATTTCTGGTTGAGTGATTTTTGATAAAAAATTACATTTTGGGAAGTTACACAGTCTTGTATGAAAATGAAACTATACATCAGTGACCCTTTTTTTTAAAGATTTACATCATCAGGAGGAACCAGGGAGCTTTGTGCTGCAGTATTACTGGAGTACTGACAAATGGACGATTGTTGGTTTTGATCTCGTCATGGAATTTTTTGACAGTAAGAAAAATAGAGAATAAGAGAATAGAAAATAGAATATATAATAAGTCACATGACCTTACAGCTATATTAATCACAGAACAATAATCTGCACACATACTGAATTGTGCATAATGGTATATCTTTAAGTTCATCCTACTTAAAAAAAAAGTATTATTACAAAGGGTTAATGAAAGTATAGCATAAAATATGGTATACCAAGTGTTAGAGTCCAATCACTCTTTTTAATAGCTTTGTAGCGGCCAGAAAATCAAGTATTCATGAAGATTGAGGAAGATGATCCAGTGAACTTCAATTTAATTGGTGCAAATTAAAACAATCCATCTTTTGCAGCTGTCTATCTATCTGCTATCACCACTTCATTGCTCGTCTTGCACCTTGATTACAATTATCTTTTAATAGCAAAACTTGTCAGCAATTTCTCTCCCTTCTGATTTACGTCCCAGCCCAACACAGCGTTGTTCCACTTATATAATTCATGTTTTAGTGTAATGCGGAGTGAGCCTCCACTGGGCAGACGCAAGATGTATTGACACCATCACCTCATATCTGCTGGGTGCTATGACATATGGCGAACTGTCTCTCTGCAGTATAGGCTGCAATGCTTCCCCCATTCATATAAAAAAGAGCATGTTTGCATGCCTGGGGTTTGGCCCCCACAGACTATGAGGAGAGTGAGGTACATCAATGGATTACAAAATAAATGCATATGCAGACACAATTTTTTTGCAGTGTCCAATAATGGTTCCAGGCAATTAGACCGAAAGATGACACTCTGACTTTTAATTTGAGACAAAGTGATCTCTCTCTCCTCTTTCATCCTCCCCGGCCTCTCACCTGATGTGCTGAGCTAAGGCCTTTCCAAAGATACATTGCTGTAGTCTTATTTTATCATAAAATGGGATCTTGCCATTTTCTCGCAATGACTAGATGTTGAAATGCTCGTCTTAAGTGACTTAAGATTTCACAGATGACACTTGCGGTGGTGCTTTGGGAATGGGACGCATTAATAGCTGTTGAGCTAAGCAGAACATAACATATTCGCAAGACTCAAGGAAAAGATCAACTGAAAACACCGTAAAACGCTTTGTGTAGGTGAGAACAACGGCTTCTTTGTAGGCTATTCAGTCTGCACTGCTGACTTTTTAAAGCCAAACTGTGTTGGAACTTTTGGAAATCAAACTTAAGTATACCTCTGCAATAGTTTGTAATGTCCAAGTGAGACCAGAGCGAATGTCAAAACTGCCTTCATTAGAAGAAATTGATATTCCGTATAAATCTTCCTTTCAAAGTATCAGCAGCAGACTCGTTGTTGCAGCAATAAAATATATCCAAGTCAAGATTTTCAGCATCAGAAATTGCTGGACATTACAGCAAATGAGCCATGCATGGGCAATAATCAACAGAGAGATGGAGAAAAAAAACAGAGCAAATATCAAGATATGTGATCAATGGGAAAAAAACCTTTGCTCGCTAGTATTTTATTGCCAATAATTATTCACTTAGCAGGGATAGTAGATGTTTTATGCTCCTAGAATTCCTCATAAACAAGACAATTAAAAAATGGTATAAAGAAGGTAAAAAATGAGAATAATAACAAAGAGATCTTGGGTTTTGTTTTTTTGTTTTTTTGTTTATTTTTACAAGTGACAATGATCTTTTTCAGTAACTCTGATGCATTTCACTTAGAAAAAAAAAAAATAAAGTAGAAAAAAGAATCTATCGGTGCTTTGGGGAATTGTTCAGCCATTTCCACTTTGCCCCAAATAAACTTGGATGTTCTCCATCCATCAGGTGACTACATGGAGAGCTGACCCGTCATAAATTCACTCTGTGGGGATGATGACAGGGCCGGAGCCAATCTTCATGAAAGTATAAAAAAATGGCAGTAGGTTCCCATCCCCCCCAATCCCTGAGCCCCCTTCCAACCCCAACTCACCCTTTACCCTCAGTACTGGAGCACCCTCACTATCTTCCTGCCTATCGCTCTCTCTCTCCTTGCACTTACCAGGCTCTCTCTCTCTCTTTCTCTCTCTCTTTTTCTCTCTCTCTCTCACCCCCTTTTCTCTCCATGGGTAAGCAGGTAATCATGAGCTGTCACAGAAAGGTGACCCATTAATGTGATGGATACGGTGTGAAAAACAAATGGTGTGAAACGTGTGGATTGCTGTCCTTACTGCACCTTGGCCTTTTGTTCTGTCATATCAATATCCACACAGGGCCTCATTACACCGCTGCACTACACAATGAGTGGAGCGCCAGGGTCAAGACTGCGCCACGCTCCCTTTGACTGGCTCCGACTGGGCTTTTCAGCTCAACCTCACCCCAAAGGACTCCCAGGTAAACAGGAAGAGGGGCAGCCTCTGGAGCCAGAGACAGCGCACATCATCCCAGTCTAAATAAGCAACCCCCCAGCAGTGGTGTATCCATCAGGGGCCCTGACTCTGTTGTCTATAGACGGTATGTCTGCAGGCAAAACTGACAATAGTTACATGGAGAAATCATTGAGCTTTAGTTGATGCGTAAACTGGTCTATTTGTCTAGTTAAGGTTTATTTTGAATTTCCTCTTTGCACTTGGAGAGTTGAGGTTTCCACTGCATACAAGTCTGGAAATCAAGTTTGTTTCTAAAAAGTTACAAGCTCTTCTTAAATTATGTCCACAGGGTCTCTTTATTCAATACGTACAGGTGCAGATTTTTTGTTCTTTTTTTCTGCAAACTTTAAGATTCCTCAGCTATGTATCACATTTTCCCCAGACAATGGCAGGTCACATAGTGATAATTGAAACTCTACATTGCCAGACTGTGTGTGAACAGCAGCAAAAGAATCAATAGGTACGACTTATATGAATGTGTATGGACTCCTAAATTGCTTCAGGCATGCTGTAAGATGGGCACTTAGATTTTCAAAGAGCCATACTGCCAGTCAAGGTCAGGAGGGGAAGCGGTGAGGAGCTACTGCATCACAGTCCTGGCCTAACCCTGCACTGTCCATTACACTTCCCCACTGGCTGGTCAAGCAGTTATTAAAGACCAAGGCTAATTCCACTGCCAGGACCTGTGATCCACAAAGTAACAGCTAATCACCAATTAAGAAATACTATGGATTACAATCGATTGATTTTATGTGCGGGATATAGACTTATTGTCCCTGGAGAATTGTGACTGAGTATCTCTGAGGGCTGCACACAGGTCATTCTTGACAGTCGATGATCCATGCAAATCCTCACATTAAAGACTAAAATTGTCTCTTGTTGATTGCAGGTTTTGGAATTTTTAGAGCAGGAAATATTTTTCTTTTAATGGCAGAAGCTGTAAATGGCTTTGGTTCTTTATCGATTCTACAGCGGAAGTAAAATACACTCACACATAAGCCAGTACAAGGGATGTCGATACACCCTCTGTGTTCCCCCTGAGGTCTACAGTGGTGGTCTAGTGGACACCTCAGATGAAACGCTGGAGACTCTATTAAGGACAGTGGTTACGGGCCACAGACTAATCTAGTATGACAAACTGGAGGTGTCCTGTTATTTCCAGACCCAGTGATGAATCGAGGGCTGTAGTCCCCCATGCTGTCATGTCAGAGTGGAGCTGAAACAGATTGAGAAGGAGCAGACAGCAGATTGATGTTGCAGGCTTCTTCCCTCTCCTCTAAAACCCACAGAATCAGTCCATTAGCCCTCCTCCCATTTGACTATCATTTTACACAGGCAACTGCCCCCACATTCAAATCTGAGACTCACCTAGGGGCTGAACCAAAGACATACAGCACACCAAGTCTTTAGCTTTCTTAGTTTGGTGAATATCCGAGCATTTTGAGTTTTGTTTACATTTCACAAATTTTTTTTTTTTTCAAGTAATGTTCACATCATTTTTATGTAAATCATCATGTTTTGCTGCTCTTTTTTTTGCAGCCTGTACCATTGACAGTTAGCTTCTTTATAAAATCTTATAATTGCTTTTCTAAACACACATTAGCTAGGTCTTCCCCATAAATAAATCTGCCCAACGGGAAGAGATACTTTCTTTAATATGTTAAATTAATTTTTTCAACAAACATAAAAAGAAAACAAAACTAAAGAAGCTCACATTGTTTGACATTATGGGAATGTGTTCATTTGCTTTATTGTTGAGTTAGCTAAGAATATAGATACCATCGTCATATCTAAATACGATGATACTACCAACAGACCTTGCCTAAGGAGTCACTGCGCATGCCAAAGTGATGATACAGCACTTGAGCCCCAGTTAAATGTGTAGTCAAACAGACATATAATATGTCATTCAGTGAGCTTACGAGGGGCAGGTACGCAGATTTTGTTGCCACTGGACAGAGACAACAGCTTCATGTTTACTGCACAAAGTCATCAAAGTGTTACCATGTGATTGAAATCACTGGACACATGACATAGACTGAGGTGTGGCAATTTTCCAACAGGAAGTACTGGTGGTGGAAGTCCAGTCAAAGGTCAAAGGTCAGAGGCAAATTTGAGATAAGTTAATGTTAAGGATATAAAAATGCCATAAATTAAGCAATGTTGCCCATTGTTATTTGATTGTGTTTATGATGTATTCATGCATCAAAATATGCGATAATGTCATAAACATGCTTCATATTTTTTATTTCAGTCAATTTTTAATTGACCCACTTTGGAAAATGTGGTTTGAAATGCGGGATAGCATGATTTCACTAATATGGGACAGTCAGATACCTTATTAAATTGCGAAATACACATTTAAGCACATTAGATGTGTAATACCCATAGTTATTCTGAGATCTTAGTGTTGTACTGGTTAGTTTTTTATTATTTTTAGGCAGATTGCAAATTATACTATTATATTCAGCAATTATAGTCTTTTGTTTGTTTGACATATTGTTTGATTTTCCACATACATTCCATTTTTCACATAACATGCAGACACATAGGTCTACAAGGGATTGTAACAGCAAAAACAAAGGAATTACTGAAATGACCAAACATGTGCATAGTCTCTGGCATAGAAAGTCATTGACCAGAGAAGTTTTTACTGTATGAACTAAGATTAAGGGCATTGACTTTTCCAGTCTTCTAATGAGTGTCCCAGACTTCAGCCTGATCTGTCCTACGTTAGGAATAATCTGGGATAATTTGGCACAAGGAATGCTGGAGTGTTAGATCTGCATTCTCCTTTGTGATATGTTATGAAACACTTTGAGGATTTCAGGATGGTATTGGGTGTGGATGTAATGTATTGGCTTCATATCAAAATATATTGGTGAACTGTCAATTGCCACAAGTGTTCCACATTATTCTAATTCACCCTCATAAAATTACATTTAAATTGAGTAGGCACTCTATATACGTAGAGGTTTGATGCCATTGATGCTGAACTGCCATTGAGCTCCTAACTTTGAAAATGTTTGGAGACTATAATTCTGAATTATTTACACTTATAGTGGAGAGAATCTTCAGCCAGAGGTTTACTACGGTTATCGTTAATGGGGGAATGAAGACAATGACAATGCTCCATAGTGAGTCCTGGCGTGTCTATCTGTATCCCTCCACCCCCCACCCACCCACCCCCACCCCTTCCGCGATGACCGCATCCCCACTGTAATGTACCTGTGTGTGTGTGAAGGACATCCCGACCGGCAGGGCTATCACAGACACAATCTCACAGCACTTTAATAACTTTGAGAGCGGTCAGCACCCTGCGCTTTAATAACACTCCCTGTCAGCTCACCCCACACTGCGCAAAATTGTCTCGTTGGAATTCTTTATGGTGGAGGCCAAAGAACTCTGGTGATGGGGATGGAATATAGCCACGATCAACCCACTTCTACCTCTAAATGGCTTTCCAAAAGTATGTTTTTATCTTTGGCTCAAAACAAACAAGGGAGAAGACAGGCGCTTGCTTTATGACGCAGCAATAAGCTTTTAAAATCAGCACTGTTGTGTTTGAAAAAAAAAAAAAAAAAATGTAGGCATTTTTGTAGAGTGCACCTAAAGTTCACTCAGTCATATGATAAAAATGTCAGAGCTGGCATGGCTGTTGAATGCACACAGACACACTGAAGAATGCTCCAACAGAAAGCTGCTATCAGTCGCACAAACTGAGACCGTAACAGAGGTGTCTCGTCCAAACTATAATTAGGATGTTACACTGTACACTGTATGTACACCTTTGAGTGAAATATGTACTTTTCCTAAGAGTTGGACCCACTGATAATCTTGCTGTGTCTTTTGTATAATTTGGCGTCATGCATGGCTGATATCATAAGCTGGAGTGTTTGACTTAACTGTAGCCACATTATGTGACTTCTAGATATTGAAGTTTAACATTTTCCGTTTCCTCTTGCTGCCATTTGTATCTGCTGACATGCAGAGTTGCCTGGTGTAGCTTCAGTGTTCCAATCATTATGCAAATATTTGATTATCTGTTAAGGGAGATCACAGCAAGTAGCTTCACAAATGCAGCATGTTTATTATCTCTAGTATACATATTAAAGGAAAATTCAAGCTGAGCGTGTGAAGTGTAAATCACCCTGTGCTGCACACACTGTGCAGAAACTGTGTTTCAGAGCTAATGATGGGCTCGGGCTGTGTTTTTGTGATGCGTCTGAGATTATAGCTCTCTCCTGCAGCACTGATGCTGCGTTCCTGGTCATCACTGCCTAGTACTACTGATTAACATAATCAGCCAACATTAGTTATTCATGTGATGTGCAGAAGCGCTCGGGGGGTCAAATCTTTGCCCTGTCTAATAACCTATGTTAAATATTAAAGAAGTACATGGGCTGCCTGATTTACATGCCTCTCATCCTGCCTTTAGATGCACAAGTAGTAAGAAAAAAACCCACTCTCATCCTGTGGTCCATTACTTGGATGCAGAATACATATATATAGTGTGCTGAAAATGTATTGCTTTGATGATCTGAGAACCTGCTGTTGTAATATCACAAGTGTATCCAATAATACATCAAGTACAAGAGCTTCTGTCCATGTAAGCTGAATATGTGATTGTCTCATACACAATCCAGCCAGTGGTAGCCATCATTTCCCTACACAGCTGCTCTGTATGTGTGTTTATACAGTACAAGAGGCTTTTTCCACTCGGCTTCATCTGACTGTCTGACAAAAAGGACCCCACTGGGCATGCATGAACTGACTTACTGCATCCTTAAGCCTACCATTTCTTGATTAACAACAATGAGCAGAGAGGCTAGCCAAGCGTTGAGCTGACCATGTTGGGTGAGCCGTGCGCTGGGTAGAGGAGGGGGAGACCCTATGGGCTGCACAGAAGGAGGCCTGCTATGAACCCCGAGGAAGTCATTAGGAGACCAGTGACCTCTCTGGTACAGAGCTCAAAAAAGCTGCCCACCAGCATGATGTCATACTCCACATGTCATCCTTCATCACAGCGACACAGTGAAGACTCCAAAACTGTGAAAGCTACATCATGTACCTGGCAGCTTTACCTCTATTTGATGTACAGCAGTGGCCTCAAGTGAATCAAGCATCACCGACTGTATCTACAAGCAATCTCAATGAGCCATGCTGCACTGAACCAGATGCAGTAATGGAATGTAAAGTATATTAAATCCACTATGGATGTATACATACATTACATATATTTGTGTACACCAAAATACACAGGATTTCTAGAAGCATAAATCAGCATGATATAAAGAAATCTGCATATAAAATGCAGGTCCAGATCCAACTTTACATAACTGTATCATTTGCAGCTTTGAAATACATTTAAAGGCTATTACATACCTGGTAGTCTTTATTTCAGGAAGTCAGCCATCCTCTCTGGGAATTATAAAAGTCCCCAGCCCTACAAAATAAATAAAAACACAGCTACAGCAGCAGGTGGATCTCAAAGGTCGCACTATATTCCAATTCCAGATTGGGCCTTTAATGACAACTAGCACTGTGGAAGTGAATGGATGCACAATTTATCAGCCATATTCCCTCACCCTGTAGGACCAGGAGGACCAAGCATGTAGACTAATGAACTGCAAACTCTCCTCTAGGCTTCCCTTTGTAATGATGGAACCACTCAGGATTTTCTTTCTTTTTTTTAATTTGATCCTTAAGAAAATAACAATCCTCCTTGGCCCTGCTCATTACTGCTTGGCTGTGGTGACCATTAGGAAATGAAAATAACTTTGCTCATTTTGTGCAAAGCAAAGGCCTGTAGGCTCAGGGTCTGAGTAAAGAATTGAATTTCTAAATATAACTTAAAAGCTCACAGGCTGCTATGCTCTCACATAAAGAAATGGTGTGATGGGTGGGCTAGTTTACAAGGCCACTAAATTGCAAATAGGATCATTTTTTGGTACAGAGCAATGAATAAGAGATTTCAAAACATGAAAAAAATCCTTATTGTGCATTTCGTCATTACCCTTTCGTAGGCAGAACACAAGCTGTGCATGACTTTGCAAGTGAGATGTGCACTGTTGGAGACATGGGTGATCTCACCCCAAAATAGTTTCAGTTGTTTTTAGCCAATTGGACATAACTTGAGCACCCACAGTGGGTGACTAGAACACACAATCTTGATGATGACACCAGGATGATGTGGTTGTCATGAGAAACATTTACTGTAACTTCATCAGTCGGTCAAACATCATCACACAGTAATTTTCTACAAAAAAAAGTCTGGATTTACTGCGCAGTATTAAGTTGTATTACTGTAAGAATTAACGCAGCCCATAATCCTTGATGTTAAAATGATCTATGTGACACCAGTGAATAGTTAAACTCATTTTGTCTGGACTGTAGGGATACATTGATGGATTGTGAAATGTAATGTATTTTATTGTTTGTACAAGGGTAGACATAATAAAGAGATCAGTTCAGTATGTTTTTCCATGATAACACTATCTTGTCAAAGGATATTTTGTTCAATCATAAGTATACACTGAGGATCCACTAAAATGGGTCATACAGAGCTTTTTTATTCTAAAGTCTGAAGTATTACACTTTTACTAGGTTGAATGTTATAAAAAACTGAACATGGAAATATGAGGCACACTCTCAGGCACTCATGATATTAGTCTAACTCAAAACACCACCATCACCAGCAATATACTGTAAATTGTAAACATAACATAGTAAAACTATTTCCGCCTTTATTTTTACCAAAGCTATATTTACTGGCTATTCAGTTGCTAACATTAAAAAAGCAATTTTGCAATTGCTACGTATCTTTAACATTAACAGCTGTTTACTTATAGTCTAGAAGAAACATTGCGAGTTCAGCATCACACTTACTCACCAAGAGCTGTCTCCAGCGGTGGTTTGCAACGCTAACGGTAACTGTTGCCTTTTCTTCTACTGAAGTTAGCATGCTAACGAGCTAGCACCAGCCAGTCCGTCACTTTCTGATAACGACTAGAAGTAGCCTCCGAGCTGCCCTGAAGACGTAGCGCTACTCGAAGGGCGTATCATAACATCTTGTACTATAACAACAACAATGTTTGAATCCCTTGTCAAGCGACAATCACCGACACTCTCTTCCAGCGAGAAACACATTTGGCGGCAGTGAAAACTTACAAATAGCCCCTTTAAAGCAAGTTCACAGTATGTAACGTTTTGCTGGACAGGAACAAGTGGAGATGACGGTTTAAGGGTGAATGCTAAAACACGTGTGAAAATGTAGCACAAGTAGAGAGGAGTCAGCTGATCGTTGATGTCAGTTACAGCAATATCTATGTAAAGCTAGCTAACATTAGCTAATATTAGCTACTACACTCCTCTGGTCACACCAGGCAAATAAGGCTGATAGCAACAAAACTCCTGACTGTATTGAAGTGAGGAGAGGTGTGTTTCGTTGTTTATTGTTTGTTCAGCTTTACATTTGTAAGAGAGGGTTTTTGTTATTTTGTATGTCAAAATAAGATAGTCTCACAAACCAGGGCTACCTATAAAGCTTTGTGTACTAGCTAACATAAAAGAGATGAAAGCAGATCGTCAACAAGGAAGACAGTGAATAAGATCATATTCAAATGAAGTGTTCATTTATTGGATTGGATTAACACTGTAACACCTAATCTACTCTTGTCAATGTTGGTGCTGAAATTTGATTTGTGCAGTGTTAAGGGAACAAAGCACACAAGCATAAAGTCTCATGGCGCTCGTACTCCATCCATTTACTCACTCCAAACACAAATGTGGTGGCAAGCCCGATGTATTTGGCAGAGACCAATGTCCAGTGGTTAGTGGATGAATGGGCCACAATATTGCACTGAGTGAGTGCACTCCCACATCGAGGCTGGACTGCTGTTTAAATCAAGCGGGCGGTCACACTCGATGTGTACATCACCACTGAGGCATGGTGAGCAATGAGACGCCTGTACAAGGCCCCTGCCGGCCCATTGCAGGGCTGGACTGCTGAGGCCCCTGGGCTGCCTAATCAAATCTGAAACCATCACATTCACTAGGCTCTCAGGCAAGGATGCATACAAAAAAAAAAAAAAACTACATCACCAATCATACTCCTCCCCCACTGCTCTTAAATACCACCATTAGGAAGGCATTACAAAGGAATATGTAAGTAATGGATGGATAATGTTTCATTCCTTCCCATCAGAAGAAGGTTTGTGGTTAAACGGCGGTCAGAGGAATCAGAGAGCACAATCCTCTGCTGGTCGATCTAGCCTGGTGCAAAAACACTTGTGATGTACAGTACAGTATCTGTATCAACCATATGCAGCTGATAACTACAATCTCCCCTCAATCTCTAACTTTCCAGACCTATGAAATTGATGTGTTTATTTAGCGTGTCCAAGCCAAGGCAGAGCAGTAATAGCCTTGTCTAGGGGGTGAAGATGGAATCCCGTCGCTTCACCATCGATGTAGGATAATGGTTTCCTTTGATGGAGATTTGGGCCATCTAAACATAATTAGGCAAGCGTGAACAATGATCTCCATAAAGTGCAGAGTACTAATTAAAACAGTTCAGCATTACAGCATTTCAAACATGACAATAAAAATAACAAGAGGACCCAAATGGATTGCACACTGTGCCAACAGTTCCAAGGAAAAAAACAAAACAAAACAAAAAACACTGTGTCAGATATTCACAGGGTGTTGAATTCACTCTAATGGAAATACAGCTGTGCAGAAACAATATGATTATAGAAAAATGTGTATAATGTGTATTACATTAATCACTTCTCAGTATTTTACTTTATTGCTGTTTCCCTTCTCAAATGGTATCTGTGAAATTATAACAAATTGTAAGATTCAATCACAAAGATCAGCTCTGAGCAAGAATGCGAAAAGTTATTACATTAGTCACTTGAAACTTAGAAGTCATGGTCAAATTTACCAAGTGCAATGAGTCTGTTTTGTTGGTGCTAAATGTGTAAGAATAATAGACAAGAACTTTTGAAAACTGTATATATTAAGTATTGTGTTAAATATTATGTTCTGATCACTGCTTTGACCTTTATTTTGTCTTCTAATTAACATGTTTCATAAGTGTTCACTTAAGCACCATTACATGATAGCCTTCTGATTACTAAGTACCTACAGTCCATTAATGCTACTGTCTAAGCGCATTTAAAGATCAGAAGATCAAAATTAACAAAAAGGCTTCCAGTGTGTGTGTGTGCTTGTGTGTGTATGTGTGTGTGTGTGTGTGTGTGTGTGTGTGTGTGTGTGTGTTTGTGTGTGTGATTCGAATAGCCAGCCTCTTGAGAGGCACATTGATTCCAAAATGAATGCAAGGCTCGAGAAAAATGGATTTCTTCCTTAAGATGTGACTTTATATCTCTTCCTTAAATCCCTGCAGCGCTGTGTGCATTTGATTACACACTAAGAAGGAGGAAAATCTTTGCATCTTTATAAAATATTCATCGGAGTAGATGGGTGAGGCAAGGCTCTGTAGATGGTTGCTTGGTGATGGAGGAAATCTTTGGAAGTTCAAGTGGATAGAAACAGAATTTTGTGTCTGCTGTGTAAATCACAGAAGTAGGTCAGGGATTTTAAGGCCACAAATGCTACAAATCAGCTGGAATTTGGTACCTCTATTGAAGATATGGTCCAAAATATTTAATGAAGTGCTCCTTTTTAATAAATGGTGTGCATCTACTAAATGAGCTGATCAAGTGATTTACTGTTGTGAGATGGCTTTTGTTACGGCATCATTCATCCATTTTACACTGACAAAAGATTGATTTAAGATATGATCATGATTAAATTACAGCTGGATCCCTTATTATGCACTTGGCAGTCTCTGTTCTGCGGTGCCCCTGTTAGTTGTATCATTCTTTATATTTTCCAGTTTTATATCCACGCGGTGACATTCCTGCAATGATCACAAATTCCCAGATACATCAACCCCCAACATCCCTTATGCCTTACAACTGTGCACCACTCTTAATGTCCTTGCTGTGTCCTATAATTGTCTGCTTAACTTGCATCACATGTAAAAATTAACAAACATATACATCACTAAATTGGGCTCATTAGTGATATTAATACAAATGTGTACAGTATGACCACACTACCAGAGCTCCAAACATCACTTTTATCATAGAAATTAACATCAATTAGTCTCTGTCTGTATTTACCCTGCCTTTATGTGCCCTAACTCACATATAATGATTTTCAGTGCAAAGTATGACTGATAAATGTCTTCATAGTTTTTTGTCAGGATTCCCTTATTTGAAATGAAAGAATTGCACATGTAACAATCACAAACTCCCTCAATCAGTAACTGAAATCCATAAATGGCTGATTGGATTGTCTCCCAATAAATATCAGCAGTTCATTACTAAATTATAATTATATTGTCTGTGTGACTGCTGAACGTAATCAAGGTGAAATGAGTAGTGACTGAAATTTTGAATGCAGTCATACTTGGCCTTTCAGAAAGCCAGAAGGTGTCACTGTTCATGCAACACTTCACAAGTTGAAAGCACCCTTGTGATACAGTTTGTGAAAGTGGTGCATGAATTACATTAGAACCATGGCAGTTGAGAGTATAATATATTATTATTTTAAGATGACAACACAATTGCCTACTTTATAGTATCTTAAAATAAATACCAATTCCAGGTTAAAGATTGTAAATGTCCAAATACATACTATAAAGGATGTAATAAAAGATTCAATACTTACAAGTTTGTACTTATGATTATACAGCCATTGTAATGTAATATACTTACACTGTAATATATTGTTTTAATATATTATGCCTAAATTACTTTCAAGAAATTAGGACTAATATGACCAACGAGCAAACAGCCGATGTGAAGCATCTGAAAGCTCTGAAAGCAAAAAAACCCCAAAAAAACAAAAAACATAAACAAAGCAGAAAAGACGGAGACGGCACACACGCACGCGGACACACAGATTGAGTGGAGGGGCTTGTCAAAGGAGTAATACCCCGTGCTTGGTATCTTCAAAACTGACTGGATGACAAACATGTCTGTCAGCGCTGTGCCAATATAGTTTAGGGCCTCTCGTGATGGGGCACACACCCAATGACAGAAGCAGGTCATTTCCGCTCCCTGGCATCATAAATCCACCGTCTGGCCCCTGTCCGGCTGCTGATGCTGCAGAACACCACACACAGTGGACCTGTCGGAGCACCATGAGCTACTGCGCTGTCCCCATGGCACACACAAATACACACACAAATACACACACACACACACACACAAACACACACTGCGAACATTCTCTCCTTACGTAGCAGTAGCTGCCAACACAGTGTCCCATCTGCTCTTGTATGACAACTCAGGTGAGTGAAAAAAAATCTATCTATCTATCTATCTATCTATCTATCTATCTATCTATCTATCTATCTATCTATCTATCTATCTATCTATCTTTCTTTCTATTTAGTGTACTTTTTGTTATAGTTTACAGAGCATCTTTCAGAATTTTTCCCCCTTGTCAAGGAAGAAAGCAAAGCTGCCATGCTGTGGTTCACCTGTCCTTTGTGCAGAACCTGACAGCTCATATTCCTGTCTGCAGTAAAAACTGCATTTAATATACAGTAGCATTGCAAGAATACAGTGTGAGCACGTCAGCTGGGGGGTGGATGAGGGATACTGCACATAATATATTCATGTTTGCTTAAATCAGGCTCAAGGTTAAAACAACACCTCTCTTGGCGTCACATCTCTTTGGCAGAACACAGAGTTTCGATGTGTCAAACATGACACCTCCACTCACTAATACAAGAGGAATAAAGGATGAATGATAAATAAGTCTGCATTTTCAACAACCTTCCACTATATACCCCACCCTCGTGTTCCTCTCCTCTCCTAGACAGAAATACAAATAGGTCATCGAGCTTCATCCCCCTTTTGCCCTAACATGCAATGACAGTCTTTAAATTCCAGTTTGAAGCCGCTCCCCTAAGAAAAAAAAAATATAGGAAAGTCTCTAATTTAGCATGAAAAGGTATTAATGTTTCCCTACATAAGGCTAGGGATCAAAATATGTGCTTTAGGGAAGCCATGGCTGCTTTCAGGAAGCCATGACCGGGGTTGAGCGGAATGCTAAATGCCATACATCCTCAAGGTTATCTCTGAAGACAGAGCCCTTTTGGAATCTGCCTCTGCTTTATTTTCTTGAATGCATGCATCAAGCCAGCTGAACGGAAAAGATGAAGGTGACTCCTAGAAACAAGTCAAATGCTCCCTCTCTGTGCACGCTGCCCGGTGGTTGTAGGGTGTACACCTTGCTGTGTTCACAATGAATGGTTTGCAATTTGAAGGGTCCATATCAGCCAGTGCAGTCTCTCTCTCTCTCTCTCTCTCTATCTATGTGTGTGTGTGCAGTGTGCGGCTCTGTCTGCGGACCGGGATTAGGCAGAGGTACAGTAAGCCAGGGGCTAATACAAAGCACTTAAATGTGAAAAGTGTCACTTCCATCCCCAAGTCCCTGAATATTGAAATTAGGTCATCAGTGCAGCAGAGGCCAATTTTCACCCTCATATATCATGACTGCCCCTGCACCCAAGGTCTCATTACACCATACATGGTCAATAAGCCATTAACATGCAGCAGACAATGTGTAATGTTCACACACAAAGACAATGTATCTACTGTACAGTAACAATATAGTGAGTCAGGGTTTGTGTTATACAATAATTCAGGGCAGAAATATACATTTTACATTGTGGAGAGATAGAACTCACTTGAAGTATCTGGGCTTGTTTTGATGCTGGTGGTTGTTTGGAAAGGCATGGAGAAGCTTTTGTATGCAGAGTCCTAGCTTTTTCCAACATCAGTTTGCCAGTGTGATATTCATTTGTTGGAAGCTGTGCTGCATAAACAAACAACGCCCAAGGCTACAACTGGCTGGTTAAACAACCACAGGCTGTTTTCTCTTTTCTCCACCATAGCACATTGTAAATTCCTTGTTGGACCACAACATGCTCTGCTATGTTTATTTAACAAATAGCCTACATGTACTGACAATTTCACCTTATAATATTTACACCTTGCATCTTAGAGGAGTATTGTGATTTATGTGCAGGCTTCGATTGATAAATCACAAATACTTGACGTAAAAATGTGTCAAATATCATCTGTAGTGTGACAGTGGAATTGTTTAAGTAATGACCGAATGGTTTCCACTACATATCCTCCCTAAGTCGTAATGATATAAACGTTCCTTTGTTTGTTGGCATCCTACATTTCTCCTCGCCATTACCCTGCAATAAACTGAAGGCATCAACATTCTTCTAACAAACCAAAGGCAGATTGAGGCCCCTGGCTGCCACTGCTGTAACAAATGGGGCAAATCATTGTCACAACCCATGTTTCTTTCTCCTTTAACGTGGTTACATGACTGTGCTGGGACATTTATGGACTGCCTGATCCAGTGCTGGCAGATTAAAACAAAATCAAGCCAAACCGCTTTAAACCTCTTCTGTGACGAGTCTCGCAGCATATTGTACACCAAAAAACAAACATTTTATTAACAATAAAACATTGTTTTATTTTATTTTTTTGCTCTGATTCAATCTATTTTCCTCAACATTTTTTTCCAGAGTACCTTCTTCCTGCTTGTGAAAATGGGGTTTGTATTGATGAGCTGGGCCCAATATTGATTTCCCATCATTCCTGGTGTGGACATTTTCTGGTCTATTATACTACAGTCGCAGCATATTCCCCTAGCAGCCGTAAAGTGGATATATGGACAACCTGACCTTGGCAATATGGAGATAATGAAATATCCTTAATGACCCTTCCTGAAAGATTTTACAGGCTGGACTATAGACTGCCAACCCATGTACAATAATAGTTAGCGGAGGAGGATTTTAGAGGCCCAACTAAATCTAGAGCTCCCTATACATATTGGGAGGACTGTTAACTTGTCTGTTTTACTAGGTTAATGTAACCATTAAGGGCACACAGTTATATGATAGGAGCTAATATCAAAGACTGGTTTATATTTAAGGGCAGTGTCAGCCATTGCTCTCCGACTCGCACTATTATCAGAGAGAAATGGAAAACATGGCATTTCCTGCAGTCAGTAAATACTGCAAATATGTTAAAAGTGGAGGATGTTCATCCATAATAAAAGTAGTTGAAATGAAAATGTTATTCCTGTCCTATTCAGCAGATATACACCATATAAATGTTCTATAACTTACTATATGTACATGCGACATTTTAAGTGTTTATAAACACAATATAAACTGGAAACACACGGTATATTTTACAGCTATGTAATCATATACTGTATGATTACATAGCTGTTAACGATGAGACTGCACTGTAAGTGTGTATATGAGCCCATTAAATGGTTTATTTATGTCTTTGTTAATAACTGTAACACCTTTAATGAAGCATTAATAACTGGTATATAAACACTTAACGTATATAGCCCATAACATACTTGTAATTGTAATGTCTTCAGTTTTTTTTTCTTTTCTTTTTTTTTAACTTCCCTTCATAGTTCTTTACAAGATGCACTTTCATGCTCAGCATAATGAAATTCTGTAGAAAAATGTACAACTTTGCACTTTTGATTTATAGCTAATGGGTTTTTATTAAGCATATAGAATGCACACTTTAGATTAAGTTACCCTTTAAGGGTTAGATAGTTAATAGGTTAGTAATTATGTTAACACAAGATTACTAAATATTTATAGTGCATTTATTAAATTATCTGGATAACTTTATTCCTGTAACAGCCCTTTTAACATGAGTTGATGTTTTTGTTGAGGTTCCAGGATTTACAAAGCAGATATAGTGATAGATTACTTATAACAAGTTTAGAGTGTGTTATTGTGTGTTAGGTGCGTGTAACTTTTATAACCTGTTTGTAACTGTTCATGGATGTATTTAAAATATAGTCCTTGCAAGTGCAAAGTAGGAGCGCGGTTTAAAATAAAGTTTTGCCATAATTTCAATAATTTCCAAGAATTGCATAAAACTGCAGCCAAAGAAAGAAAGGAAGACGGAATGAATGTCTGAACTCTGGTAGTACTGTAGGTATTTAGGTGTCAGAGTTGGTTAGGCGTCAGCAGGTGAAAAAGGGAGATCATTATTCACATGTCATGCTGACAGTTGTTTCAGAGATTCGCACCGATAGCAGCTGATAATCATCCTCAGAGCGAAGCAACAATGAACTTGCCCTACCACTCCACTGTCTTCAGAACACTTCAAACATGCTCCACTTCAAACACAAAAGCAGCCATCTCCTTTGATGTCATTGTCAAAAAATGAGTTTTGTTCCATCGCATTTAAACTCCACCCCCTCTCCTGAAACCTAGACGGAGATGTGCGAGAAACAGATTTTGAACATGAAAAGAGCAGCTGTGTTGGCTGATACAGCCCTCTATCCCCAGGCTGCCGTACTTCTCCCCTTTGCCTCACCAGAATAGGAAACACAGTCGGAGCTGTGTACTACTGCAGTACACAACCTTTATACGCTTTTGTAGATGGAGCCAGTCATGTTAATGTGAATAATGTTTACCGAATATATGGCACAGAATACATAATTGTAACTGACTCTCCTGTTATGCCCTGACTATCAGAATCTATGGTAAGCCAAGGAGCAGCTGAAATACCCAGCATAACATCTCCAGCTAACTCTTTGCATAGCTCCTTTACAAAACAGGACCTGGTTGCAGAGGCAGCTGGCTGAGCGTGTCTGCTCCTGCTGAAATCTCACTACAGACACGGCTGCTTCATAATGACTATAATCACAGCAGATAAGCAACTAGTGCATGGGAAGGAGGGTGGAGATCAGAGGGTGAAAGAAATAGAAGGGGAGAAAAAGTAATTGAATCTTTTGGAGGCACATTCAGATGAAAGCCATTGGCTGTGTGGGAGATGCTTTTCAGTGAATGACATTTAGATTACAGAGGTGCCCTGTTCACCATCACAGTCAATACCACCTTCTTCACAATAGCACTCCTAAGTCGCAGCAACGCTGCTCTCAGAATAAAGAAGGTATTTCAGCAGTGATGTGGATTTTGGGGATAGAGAGTTTTCTGTGCGGATATTCTGTGGATTTAGGAGGGAAACACTTGCGCTGCATTAAAATACATTATCATTTCTATAGTAGCTCATCTGTTTTGATTGTCATGCACCATCATCATCATTATCACTATTACCAGAATGCACCATACCCAGAACAGTTGTTACATTCAGATGTAAGGATGATCAGTTCCTGTTGTGTAAGGTCATTTGAAATATTCATTGAACTGCCTTATCAAAATGTAAACCACGGCAACTTACTCCCCAGCTCCCCCCGCCCGCTTTTATCCCTTTCTAGCTCCTGTATTGACACAGCAGCATATTCCTAATATTAGAGGGATCACATATTGCCCCGGTGACACACTTCAAATGTATCTCAGATTAATGATATATCACGGTAAGGGATCTACAAAAACCATTAGTAAGCCTGACACTTTGACGTCAGATTTTAAAAAATTTCCAAGTAATCTTTTTGATTTATGAAAGTGTGTCCAGGTTCATCGGGAGTGATTCCAGATTTATCACATCCTGGTTAGAATTATTAATGATTTTCAATTTGTAAATCTGATGCTGCCATGTTCGGAGGAGCTCCGCGGAATCACCAAAGGCTGATTTCAGAGTCCGAGGTTTGCTCCTGAAGCATGATTACTTTATCAAAATATTGCTACCTATGACTTACATTTCACTTATTTTCCACTCTTGCAGAGCTTTTCCCATCAACTTCATTTCTCTCTCCTCACGTACGAATGCCACACACATTTTTCAAAAACGGCCCCTAAACACCGGAGCAGCCACAGCTTATGTCATTGCTTGGCTAATCTTCTGAAGTTAGACATTGCACTATTAGTTCCGAGTTCCTGACACATGCACTTTTAAGGACCTACTGTGTCAACATGTCAGATGGGATGTGGCGTGCAGACGGCTGTACATTGCAATCTTTCTCACTGTTGAAGAGAAGCACAGCTAAGATCATCATCACTTTCCAAAGATAGCCAGCTATGTGTTGATGTTGAGGTTTGCTTTGATGTCATGTCAATGCATCAGTGCAACTACTTTACTTCCACTTACCGTGCACTCTTGCAGTGAAATCACTTCTGTGTGAGGTGTCCTTTGTGTGGCATATGCCCATTCAGACATGAATAAGAATGGCACTTTGCAAGTAAGCACCATGAACACATAACAAGATGTATGGGTGTGACACCTTTTGCTGAAATGTGCTTTTCCACTGAAGCCATTCAGAACAAACCAGTTGACGTGGACAATAAATATATGAATACCTCACAGCCTGGCTTGTTTTATAGGAACACCTCATAATTACTTTAAATGCTCTGCTCCATAAATAATTACAGGACCACGATTTTGCCAGCATTTCTTACTAGTTGTTGTTCCTGTTCTTATGTCTGCATGGTGCGTCTCACTTCAAAAGGAATCAGTGGATGTATGAAAGTGTTGATAAACCTCTTTAGTCCCTGTCCTGTTCTCAGATAAATACAGCCCTTCACCACATCCATGATTCATTGCTGATAGTGCCAAAATGAATGTGTAAGTAATAGAGTCTCTTTACTTATTCAAAAGACTCAGCTGCATTGTCTCCTCTTCTGAATACCACAGACACTGGGGATGTTGATATGATAATATTAATGTTAAATGAGGTTGTAGCTCAGTAGAAATATTTGTGAGAAATTCCTGGTAAAACCTAATGTTAAATGAATAGTTTGCCATTTTGGAAAATACGCTATGCTCACTTTCTAGTTGAGAGTTGAATCGGAAAACTCTCATGTCCACATGGGAAATAAATATGAGGTTACAGCCAGCAGCCGGCTAGCTTAGCTTAGCATAAATACTGGGAACAGAGGGAAATAGCTATCCTACCTTTGTCCAAAATACCGGCAAATTTCTGAAGTTATTTCATCTTTCTAAAGCTTCAGTGGTGCTGGTAGATGGATTTTGTTAGTTTCAGACAGAGACAAGCTAGCTTGCATGTTTCCAGTATGCTAAGCTTAGCTAACCGATCTTCTTGTCTAACTCTCAGGAAGAAAATAAATGAGCATATTTCTATCTATCCCTCTGAGTAAACACTTTCTCAAACTGTTCATACACTGTTAAAATTGCATAAATGTAACTGATAATTATGGCCATTATGACTCCATTATGACCTGTCTTTTTGTGCAACCCACACACACAATTGTCATGCTTTCAAACAGTCATTAAACTGGAATGACTGAAAATGTGAGGAACACCAGTACTTACTAGTAAACAGGCAACTTGGCATTTATTTCTGTGCTACAGGAAGCCCAGCCAGAGCACGGCATGTTGCACATTGAAGTTGGACCAAATTCACTTACAGACCAAAAGTACACAATATTCTCTGAATTAGTCCCAACACTGCCTGCTGGGCTGCTGGTTGTGTTTCGAAATGATAGAAAACAATGAAGAATATCTGCCATTGACTTGCTGCCACATTCCAAGTCTTTGTGCCTTTGTTTCCTATGGTTGCTTTTCTACTTGATCTAGTTGGTAAAATAAAGCATGCATGTAGGTGAACTTGCTGTAAAAATTAGGAAATTATGAACTATTTCCAAATAATGTGAAACATGAATTCAACAACTGAACATGAATACTACATGCAACACTGAATTTGTTTTATTGCTCTAGAAACAATTTTCCCTAATGTAATAAAATGCTCTGTGAGATTTTGCACATTGCACAAGAGTCAGAGTGCTGAAATGAGTCGGGCTCTGTAAAAAATGAATCTCATGTTGTCTCTGTTTATTCTCCATTATATTATTAAATCTCAGACAAAACAGCAACAATGAAATATGAAGAAACTGAATAATCTAAAACTAGAAGTTGAGGAGAGTCTTTACAGAGAACAGAATTATCGTCCTCTATAGAATTTAGATTTGGTTACATGCTCAATAAATTCACTAACATCGCTAACATGCTAGCAAAAGACAACAGTCATTGCAACAGTCTTTAGACTAAACTGAGTCAACATGTTAAAGTTACACTCCTGTGTTATAATAAATTCAAAAGAAAAATTTACATATCATAAAGAAACAGTTCATACTATGGGGAAAAATGCTCATGTGCTTTCTTGCCAAAGGTAAACTAATATTAGCTTAGCTTAGCATAAAGACATGAAACTGTGAAACAGCTGGCCTGGCTCCTTCAAAGTTTTTGTGCTAAGTTAAACTAAGCTAAGCAGCTGCTGGTTTTAGCCTCATCTGTAACGGACAGAAACAAGAGTGGTATAGATTTTTTCATCTAACTCTTCGCAAGAAAATGATGTATGAAATATACACCAATGTGTGCATACAAACCTGAAATAACATGTTTAAAAATGTATCCGATAGAACAGATTTATAATCACTGTGGGGATACTTACAGTATAAACAGCCAATAGTTTCATAAGCATGCACTATTTTTGTAACAAGGTTAATACAGTCAGAAAAGTTAAAGTGTTACCAATCAGGGCAAATAGGTTTTCTGTTTAATTGGTTACTTTTATTCTTGTCTTTTACAGTTGTTTGCCAATTGGTGAGTCAGTGTGATACAATGTTTATTGCTTTTTGGTAAAGAGCCCAGGGGAATTTCTGTATTGCTGCGGAAGTAATTAACAGAGATGGAGGGGTGGCAGCTAAAGAATTTCAAGTGAAATGTCGGCTGATTCCCCACCATCAGACATTTTAATTCTTTTTTTTTTCCTGCTGTTTCCTCTTAATGTTGTCCTGGAGTGCAGAGTATTTATACCGTATAATGTAAAAAGCTATTTTTAGATTCCATAGGACTCCTCTGTTAATATTCTCAACTGTTTAGCGATGACTGTGTCAGTCCTTTGGTCAGAATGCAATGCGGGGTGATATCCCAGCCCTCTCATCCCATTTCCATTATGTGTGCTTGACTAGGGACATAAGGCTGTTAACCCTCAAGAGCTGCCCACAAGAAAGGCTATAATATGTGTTGCTCCGTTTCATGGTGTAAGAGCGTAAGATGATCTAGATGTGCTTAAGAGAATTTATATTTGCTCATTATTACCCTGGCAAAAATGAATAGACTGACTCATAATTCAAACCTAAATCTGTATATTTTCTGTGGATGAAACCTTGTCAATAAGAGGCTCTTATAGTATCATGTAGCATTTTCACCCCTTATTCAGTTGTACTTGGCGAGCATCAAAGTTGCATTTAATTTGAACAGGGATGTGTTGTAAAAGCCATATGCTCGGAGAAGAAACAGAGACAGGTTGATTCCTCCTGGGGGGTGAAAGACGGAAAAAGGAAACATGTTCCCATGTCAGTAAAATCCTGTTTTGAAAAAGGATTTTAAAGCCAAAATGGCATCATGTTACAGTTTGGATTGTGTAGAATCGTGTCTGTGGAGGTATCATATATAGTCTCTCCCCTATGATGTCACACTTTGTGAAAAAAAAAAAAATGTGAAGGCAGACGGCACAACAAGCACATGCAAGGACTATATTTTAGGTTTTGGCTCAGAGGCAAACAAGTGTTTCGTAGGCATTCTAGGTGGGATCAGAGTGTGAAAATCGCGTCACTCTCTCCCTGCCAGTTTGTGCAGCCCTGACAGGCTTTGACAAAGGGAGCTGCACGCTAACAGACTTGACAACAAGTGCCTGCGACAACCATACAAATTAAGGATGACTTATGATGAAGTATTGTGGTCTGAGAGGCAAGACAGAAAGTACCAGGACTTAATTTGTGTCAGACTAGCAATGATGGTAATGAATTCCTGTGGTTGGACTCGGTGCCAAGGTCTCGAAATTCATGCAGTGAAGATCCTGCATGTAGATTCAAAATACACAGCGCAGTCATTTATTTATTATTGAAGCTTTTCCTAAATATATTCCTCTTGTTCTTTTATGTGAATCATTTCTTCGATTTTATGTCCTTCATAATTTTGCAAATAACGTAACGTCCTTTTTTTTTTTTGGTCATTGCTCTGACCACAATTTTCAAGTTCATTTTATGTTATAAGGCTCTCAGGCAATGGAGACTGATCATTTTATCCATACAGTAAATGACCTTTTATTGAGAATGTCAATAGGAGGATCTGGTTACCTATGTCGAGAGAGAGGGAGGAACTTAATTGCTCCCAGTGAGTGCAGTCTGAGGACTTGATTAGACCTTGAACCACTTCTCATGTTTTTCATTTGTGTGTTGACGACCTTCCTCCTGACTGAAATCAGCCCGGGCTCATTCCATGTCCACCGCTCTCTGGAGATTCATGCCCCAGTGACTCCAACTGACTGCTGACTTCATTCTGGTTACTCTGAAAAGAATCTGTTAACTCTTTCAAAAGCATGGAGTTCATTATATCCATTCAGAAAAAAAGTCTTTTATAATATATCTGAGTAATACAGATATAATCTAAGTGCTACTCAAGGTCTTAAATTACTTAAATCCTACTGTAATTTTGTGCAACTTTAACTTAGAAAATGTGTATTTTAGTTTGGAATAAAAGTCTTTATAGTTAATCAAACAACCAGTGTCTGGCATTTGAAAACACTGAACTCTGAATCTTGGCAATTTGTCATTCTTTGCTTTTAACTGAAAACACAATTGACTGAGAGTGAACATGTTGATGGCAGGTAGAGCTGTCTTCTTTTAAACCTAGTTCTGCTATTTTTATTAGATCAAGGAACTACAACCACAAAAAAAAGAAGAGAGAGACAGAAAAAAAATACATGGAAATCACAATTATAGCGCTCAACTGACCCACCTGCCATTAGCAAGATGAATTAGCTGGGTCCATGCTGGTGACAACAACTACAGAGGGAAAATGATCCTGGTGCCTCATAGACCTGGGCTCCCAGACACCACCAGGAAGCAGACAGGGGCTGCTTGGACCCCAGAGACCCAGAGAGAGGTAGAGAGAGAGAGAGAGAGAGAGAGAGAGAGAGAGAGAGAGGGAGAAATAAACAAGATAAACACATTTACTAAGGCTGCGATTGTGTGGAAGAGTGATAGGGGTTTATTCCTCGTGCAATAAAATAAATTATGCAGCACAGTGGTGCAGATTGTAGCACAGATCAACATAGTAGCCACACTGGTTACACAGCTTTCTGGGGCGATTCTTAAAGCACATTGAAGCTTAATGCAGAGAAATGTGAAAAGGCTCAAGGGGTTTTGATGAATGCAAAAGCACACAGTGCTGTTTGAATGCCTATGCCTGGTTTGCCACAAAGCTTACAATTATTCTTTCTCTGATTTAATCATGATAAGTCAATGCCAGTTAGACTGCTGTGTTGCTATGTACTCCTGTTCACAAAATGCAGTTGCTATCTGTGGCTTTAAGTGAAGTTTAATTTAAGCTTGCTTGATGACCCTTATCTGATGTTGTATTGTAAGAACCAATGCACAGGGAATAAAAAAATCAAAGAAGATCTATAATTCAATAAAAAGAAATGTGTGCATATAGATTATATTCATGATTCTTCTGCATAGATGTTGTTCCAATCATGTAATTGATGGTTGAATTTTGGCATTTTGGTCAAACTTGTAAATAAATAATAAATAAATATCACCCATAATGCAGTTTTAAGCATGAACATCCCATGTCTCAACATAAATGCTGGAAAATATGATGCAATTTAATAGCAACTTTTGTTAGACTTGCCCTGGCTGGTAAATGCAATGTGGTTTGTAACGCAGGGTTATGGTTAAAAATTTAGTCTCTCTGATGACATCATCCTCAGACTTCAGACAGCTGCTTCCAGAGCCACAGAAAAGAATTTAACTTCTGTCTTCACAGGTTGAGTATAGCAGCTACTCCTCCTGAGTAAACTGAACTGTAAATTATTGCAGTGTCCCTTTAATGGGTCTACAGTTTCTCCGTATAGTCTTCCAGACTCCTTAAAAACCTGCCTCACACACCTAGTTCGAGATCCCAGGATAATTATAAAAAGGAAGAAATACACACATTTATAAAGCAACAGAATCACAAGGATTTTGGGAAATGTAGGGAAATTAAATTGTTTTTGATCCTGTAATTACCACTTGTAGCCACAGTGGCTGACATGCAGTGAAAAATATATACGCATGCCTTTAATGGGCAGTGCTAATCACGTGTCGCCTCATCATATGATGTGTACTGAGGAGAAAAGGGCAACTTGGTAAGAGCTAAAGCCAGTGTGTTGAGTCAGAGTGAAAGCTTAACAGTTGTGAATGTATACAGGCAATTCATAACTCCAGCTTCATCTCTAAAATGGGTTTACGCGCCTATAACTTCAATTATAATGTCAAGAGATTGTTATAAAGGCCAGATGTGCACTAAAGAATGGGCACTTATTTTGCATGTCCAAAAGTCATGTTCAGATACAAAGGAAATACCCACAAATCCTCTTCATGATAATTTTCTCAAATGGTCAATATCTGTATGCTCATCAGGTTTGATAGCCGGGGGTGGTAGAATGACTGATGGCATGTAAAATATGACATTATGCCGGTGGGCAGCTTTTTTGAGCTCTGCACCAGTGAGGTCACTGGTCTCCTAATGACTTCCTCGGGGTTCAGAATTGGCCTCCTTCTCTGCAGCCCAGGGTCTCCACCCAGTGCATGGGCCTAAACACTTGGCTGAGGCATCTCCTCTAATTCTTCTTCATCAATAGTTGACACATGCAGAATATCTAATATTTGAATATTTCTACACCAAAATGTTTGAAAATGTACAAATATTATTACACCCTGAGGTACGAGTGTGTAATTGTACATATGGCATTTAAAGAATGACTATATGCAACATCAACTGATTGATATGAAGAAATAAGTTGTATACAATTCAGCAGTAAATTATTACATTCTGTCTTTAGATTGCACCAATTACACCAAACCAAGGGAATTATAATGGGAAATTCAAAGATTGGATAATAATAATGTTTTCATTGTGTTAAATACATCCATACATCCTGGTGACTTGTTCAGGATTAAAAGTTCCATTGAAGTCCCTGTGCGAGGAACCCTTGTGATGGTGTTTGCTAGCTAAAGCTCTAGTTGCTGGACAAATATGTCCTCAGTATAACAGCCTCACATCTGTATTTGTTCTGCTCTGAATCATAGGTGGCCCAAAGCTGTCTTGATAAATAGCTACTCCAGGCAAGTATGGTGTATGCTCTCTGACACTATAGGTCACATAACCTTGTTGTCGGGACTAAGACTAATGCAATGTGAAGTGTCAAGTTATTATACTGAAACTAGACTGTGGAGCGGAACCTGAGCCACTGTGGTGATAGCAAGTAGGTGAAACAAGGCAAGGTGAATGTAAAAAGGTCATAAAAGGAGGAGATATGGAGCAAATGAGAGGGTATGGAAGGGAAAATATTCGTCACTAAGTGGGTCTTGTTGGAGGTGAAAAGGGGCACTGAGGTTCTTGGTAGTCGGCGTAAATCATAATTGGCTGCTGCGAGCTGGAGCGATGCAAAACACAATGCTGACTTGATAGTCGCACATGATGCCAGGAAGGGAATGTGTTTGTTTATTTCAGGAGAACTAAATAATGCAGTAATAATCCTCCTCACCATGTCTCCCGAGCAAATGCCTCAGCACCTGTCAAGAATTTGCAGTATGTTGTCTATTGAGAGAGTTGCAAGAAGAAAACATGTTATTATTACAAAGCCAAGTAAACTAAAGTAATTGTCTGCAGATGGCAAAAACAACCCACAGCTGTTAATACAGTGTGAAACATAAGATATGAAATATAAATGTAGCAGCGAGGGACTGAGAACAAACTGCATCAGACCAAAAGCTAATGACTTCCCATTACACAGTGTAGCCTATAGCCACACTGCACTAGATAGTGCATGAAGGAGGGAAAATGTATTGTAAAAATTAGTTGTTCTTTCAAGTAATTACCAGAATCAAAGCAGCTGGGTGGTGGATCTCAGGTTTGGATCGATTTCAGTCAAATTAACATTTCACCGGCTTGTTATGAAACATAGTAGTGTGTATTTGATTTTCTTCACACATTTCATAACAATGTGGTGTGTCTAAATAATCATAATGAACACAACAAGCATGTCTCAGTGAAGACATCACAGTTAAAAGCAATAGGTCAACATTTTGGGGAAAAAGTGCCTTTTGATTTTGATTGATTGATACCACAGTATCAATCATCTCGACAACAGTAGCCACTTAGCTTAGCTTAGCATAAAGACTAGCTAGCCTGGTTGTGTCGAAAGCTAAAAGACAAATCACAACTTTTCATTTCTGACAGAGCCAGGCTAACTGTTTTCTCCTATAGTCTTTATGCTGAGCTAAATGGCTGCTACTTTCCATTTAACAGACAGGTGAGTGGTATTGAAAACAAATTTGTGCTAGTCCAGATGTAGTTCAGATTGAAAGTGAAACAAAATTCTGCCTTGCATTTTTCACAAAAACTGTAGAGACGTTAGCTGTTAGCTTGCTAGCAGTGGAGACACTGACTGTGTGTTTATGTGTTTGTCTTTGTGTCTTTTATTTCCCTCCTGTCTCTCTGTTTCTTGTTTCCTCTCGTCTTCACATGCTTATGAAACAGATTCATAAGGTTCTGTAATACGTGCACATTTTTTGCTCAAGTTGAAACAATTTTAGCTCTGCACTGATACGTCAGCCCGACCGAATTCACATATATTTTTGTGTTTTTCCACTGACTTTGTATGCAGTCACACTCCCTCCAAAATTTGCCTTGCTCTCTGTCTGAACTTAAGACATGGGTCTATTGAACTGAGACAGAGTGGTCATGTAGATCAGCTTTGGAAAAGAAACTAAACTGAACTGATAGCAGTTATTCATTCATGGTGCCTCCCCTCTGACATAATGCAGCACACAGAACAAAACAACCTGTACATGGCTCACGAAGACAAAAACACACAGGAGAACACACTGTAAGTGCTGATCTGTTGCTGCTGGAAAGACGCACAAAGACAATGGGTTAGGTACAGCTCCATAGTGTACTCATTCCCGAGTGTAGTTGCACTAAGAACAAATGACTGCTCCGGCCTCTCTGTAGACTCTCGGAGATGTAAACTCACAGCCGAAACAACATTTGCTCTTTTGCAGCAGTAAATACTGATGCGGGAGAACAATAAGTTACATCCAAGTTATAAAACTCAAATATAACTCTGACGGTAGAGCTCATTCAGAAGCTCAAAACTACTTTGTAACTCGCAGAAGCTTTTGATAATCTTTCCCAGCATGTTGCCATCTTCTTTTGAATCATCCCATCTCTGTTGCAAAGGATATTTAACAGACCATCTTAAGTTTCAGAAAAAAGAAAAAAAAAACATCAGAGGCAGCTCGTCACAAACATGTTGTCACTTTAGGTGGACTTGTCACTTTATAAATTTTTTTTTAAAGCTTGTAAATGAATTTAGTCTGTTGTCTGGTATACTTAGTCAATGACCCACTTGCCTAATCTTGAATAACAAATTGGTTCAGCCGCTTTATCTTTTTTCCAGATGTTGACAGCAGGATCATTTGTTTTTGGATGTCAGGATATACATCCGAACAAAAACAGACAGAGACAAGAAACACAGGGAGAGAGGAAGAAGAATTTAGACACTCCTTTGAAGAGTAAAATTTTTATCACATATGCCACCAGTTAAAGTCTTTTTCTTAAATTAGTAATTAAGATATATTCCCTGATATATCCTCTATCAGACATGGCGGGGGCAAAACTATCTCCCAGAATCAAGGTGGCAAAATCAAAATTCCCAGAGCACTTACCTTATTTCCAGTGGCACATTATTTTTTTTCCAGTAGGTGCCCTCAATACACAGATATCTGTGTGTCCCATTCTCAGGATCATCCTTCTTGCCACAGCCGTTGCCAAAGCACAAATTTAGGGTGTAGCATTGATTCAGCACCCAGTTTACCTTGTCCTGCCAATCTAATCAAACATTTTCCATCCCACTTAACACTTATACAATCGTCCATGGGCTTGCTCTGCCAACTCTTGGTTGACATACTGTGCGCCAACACCAACAACTCACAGTTAATACCCGCGGCCTTCCAATAATATTGTCCTTGAGTTTTCTTTAGGAAACACTGTACAAGACATATAGTGAACAGTGAGTGCGTAAACTGCAGTTTACTGCAGTTGGTTTATATTTTAAATGACAGTATTGAAAGATAGGAAGATACAATATACGTCACAATGAGTCACAATATACAGTTTTTCATTTCACGTTGAATCATCAAAATCAGATGCCTGCAAGCACCTTACAATTTCCTTATAAACAATAAAAAAGTTATATAAGCAATCCAAAATTATATTTACATTACAGTGTATGCATTGTATACATGTTTGAGGTCTAACAAATGAGTTGAATCCACTTTCCTTGAAAACTTGTGAAGGCGATATTCAAAATATTTTAGATTGCACTTTATTTACATCCATGTTTGCTACCTTTTCTTCTTCACTGGCTTTGTTAGCGCGTTGCTACATTCGTTGGTGCGTCACTGTCCAACTTGCTGTGAATATGGCCACCTGTGAGCGTGTGTGTCCTCATGCGAGTGCGTGAAACAGACAATACAGGCATCCATTCATACAAACATTGCTCCATAGCACAACTAGTGGTCAAAAACTCTACAGGGAACCTTTAAGTAACTTAAGCAATAACAACAATTTCAGCATGACTTAAAAAAAAAAAAAAAAGTCACAACTTTTTTTGTCACCACTTTGCTCTGCCTGAAAACTCATATGCTGTTTGTAATTTGACACTGAAAACAATCATGATTTCCAGATTGTTGTTTGGAAGCGTTGTTGTTCTCTAATATATTACATATATTGGTTGTTTTTTTTGTTCACTAGATTAGAGCGACATTATGTTTGTGAATATTACATTTATTACAGTTTGGTCAAAACAAGGCACTCAAAATATTTGTGCATTAAAATAATAACCCCTAATTTTTATGCAAAGACTTGTGGGTAATTATTGTTGTTAATTTACGTGTCACCCATTTAGTTATTGAGCTTTAATAAAAGTCAGCGAAACACAATGAATTGAGCTGGAAAGCGTCGCTGTTCTTCCGGTCTCAGCCCTAAGATGAAAACATCAGTGTGTGTCCCATGCAACTGGCAAATGAACCTCAAGTTCTGTGGTGTGTTTTCAGGGTGCCAGGTGCTATGTTTGAATTGTGTTAATGTACGATTTTTGTGGCTGGAAAACACATCTTTTCTTATTTATTTATTTATTTCTAGAAATGACACATGTATTAACATATTTGTTCCTTAAAACAATATGAACAAATATGAATGAGGCCACAAAGGACCAAATTTAATCAAAAGCAGACGCTGCACCTCTATAGATCAAATGAATTTAAGAGCTGTCACCACAATCCTTTTTACATTACTATGCTTGAGCCTTTTGTGGCTTTATATGAAATTGCGCTCCATACTATATGCTACATCTATCATCTACCATCTGCCTTGACTTTGCACCTGCTTTGTAAGTTGTGCAGTTAAGTGAATGGTGACACATTTGGCTCAGTAACGAAGTCTTTATGAAGCCAAATTAGAAAGGTCCAAACCTTAAATTAAAGCGGCCATTGATTTAATAAAATAACATGATATAATTATTTAATTTGTATTGTGCAATGCGTGCATGTGAGAGAGACAGACACAGAGAACTAAAGAAAGAATGACATGTACTGCTCCTGTTTTTTTTTGCTGTTTTCTTTTTTTGTGACTTGGTGTCAGTATATTTGAGCAGCACAAAGGCCCTTGCTTGCTGACACGCGTCTGCTAAGAGGTAAGGCGAACATCTGTCTCCTGTCACAAGCCTTCACATGCCTGCTTTTGCCCAACAAGCTATGATAAGCCACCATCGGTTCAGAGATGAGGCTACATGCAGTCTTAAATCTTCCAGCACCAAAATGGATGAATGGGTTAAAATGAAATTGAAATTGAATTTCTAAAGATGTAAGTATAGGTAGGATCAAATGTTAATTAACTCCACTGTTTTAAGCTCAAAGGACACTCAGGACTCATCTCTTTATAGAAGTCAGTGCTGCTGCAGAGATCAGTGCAGGGAGTCTCTGCTCCATTATACTCAGTGAATTAAACTACTGTACACTACTCTCAGACTCATGTCTCTGGCTTTATGAGCATATCATGAAGCAAGCGCTAGCAAAGCAAAAGTGTTATCTAAAGGGGTTATTCCATAAGGGAGGATTAGTTAACCCGATCTGTTAAATCAAAATTCAGGAAAATCACGAATTCTGTTCTAAAAGAAAACTCTCCTGGAACCATACATGCTACTCTAAGTATGTTAATGTAAATGTTAATGTAAACCCTTGGCGTAACAGTTGACTTGTTTGCTTACATACTTCGCATCGTTATTTGCTTGTTTTGATACAATATACTTGCAATTAAAACAAAGCCATTAAACATAAATTTAGATAATAGCATCATATTGAGAGAATAACATTTCCATTTCAGATGTTATTTACACTGATTAAAATAAAAATGAAATGACATTTTATTGAATATGGATGTTTGAAGGGGCGGACAACCAGTCTGAGGGATTTTTTCAAGTAATTTCCAGTGTTTAGTTACTGGTGGTAAATCATAAAACACTGTAATGCTCATATTGAAACATATTCTTCTCAACTGTTTTGCACTAAACAAATAAATTCAAAGTTGATAAATGTTTTGGTAAAATTTTACTTTAACTTCCCATTTAGTATTTATGAGCAATGTATACACTGTAAAATAAATGGGTTATAACACACTATATTGTAATTGTAAGCAGATATAAGTGGATATGAGCTACTTGAATGTATAACAACATAGTAATATGTATCTATGTATATGTTTATGTACAACAATATGGTAAAACAGTTGTAATAATATAAAATTGTTCTTATATGATACCAATGTACAATGTTACCAATGTATTTTAATACGTGTTAGCTGAATCTTGGCACTTCCAATACACACCACTCACAAAGGATCCATGCTACTATTAAACCAAAGACTTTAAATGAATTGCACCAAGGCATCAGGAGGTACAGTATGTCCGTCATGTCACACCGCTCATCCAAACTATTCAACAACACAGAGGCCTGAACACTGACTCTCCTCCTTTGGTTTTCGGCGTGATCACTGCTCTGTTTTGAGCTCAGATGCATTAGGTCATCTTAACTGTTGATCATCAACAATTAGCAATGCCCAACAATGATCACAGGCACAAAAAATTTATCAGCTGTTATATATTAACTCAAATCAGCATCCGGAACAGCCTTCTAATGATTTCCAATGAATTATGATCACTTGGGTTCCTATGTTTCCGCATACTGCCCCCAGTCTGATCAAAGCTACAACATTATTGCGTATTGTCTTGGACTCGACTTAGACTAATTTGTTTTATGCTCTGAAATCAAATTTCTAAGGGTTACAGAAAGTACACATTTTTCCATCTGCTCTAAAGTTAACAACAAAATAGTTGTTTGTGTGCACACCACTGTGCATACTTAAGAGTCACATTAAAGAAGGAAAAATATATATGCCAGCTTACGAATTTCTGTTTGAACCAATTTAATTTAGCAATAGTGTGATGCAATTACAGCTTTTTACATTTTAATATAAACAATCTTTCCATTGAAATACAGTATAACATGGGTCTGTGAACAATGCGCTATAAGCAATAAATCAAACCGTGAAAGAATTACATTTTATATTTAATCTAATATGAACTCTACCTTAATAATATAAATGATATCTTTCTCTAATTTAATTGGCACTAGCTTGGTGCATATTGCTAATATAATTCTGGATTTCCATATTTAATGATGCATGCTTTTCACGGTGAATTTTACTTAGAAAATGTCGTCTTTAATGAACCTTAGAAAAATCTCTAATAGGCATAATTTCAGAAAATGTAACTTCTTTATTTAAAAGGTTCTGAGGCCAATTTTGCTGAGTGCAGTACTTAAAATCCAATAGTTGAAGTCTTGAGGAAGCAAATGTATCTATTTGTAAAGGTAGAGTGAGCAAATAGATTGTAATCCAAATGGCAGGGTACAGCAGGACTGGACTTCAAACTCTAAATGATTTCATAAGAGGGAATACTGTATTTGTGCTTATGCACACTCCACTTTCATTGTGTGGCTGCACTAAATGTTAAATAAAACAACGACGACGTGTTGCAAAATATCCCTCAAGCAGAATCCAATCCTTATTAATAATGCTAAGAAAAAGTGGTATGCAAAGTAGGTATGAAAATCCATTACGCTTCTCTTTTTGATGTACCTTGAAGGCAATGTTTTGTTTTTTTTTCATTCAAATTGCCATACAAAAAGGATTATCCATACATTTGGAAATCTGTGGCACGGGTGTGCGATATCAGGATGAAGATATGATTTCCAGAGAAAGGTGTTCAATGAAGTTCTGCACTGGTTGAGTGGACAAATATGCTCTCCCGGGAAGCCGTCGGTGCATTGCGCTTGACTTAAACTCATGTGAAGCTGTAACATCTCTTTCCTCTTTTTCCTGTCTATCTACGCTCATGTGGTGAAATCAAAACAAACACTAACACAAGCACACTCTCATGTACGCACACATACACACACACACACACACACACACACACACACACAGACACACACACACACACACGCAAAAGTATTAAATTAGTTCCTCCACTTGCAGCAGTGTAACAAACACTCGGCGTTTCAGCAGAGATTAACAGCAGGAGGGTCCATGACTGAGAGACACAAACACCGGACACAAGCACAGGAAGAAGACAGGAATGAAGAACTGTGCTGAGAAAATGAGAATAAATGGGTGTCAATTTCCATGTGGAATTGGTAACCAATGATCCATTAAGGCAGCCTTTCCACAACAGACAGACAAAATAGCCCGAATTAGAAGTGCCTGACATTTCAGTTAATTGCACTAACCACGTCAGCTCCACAGTAGCTGCAAACCAGGTTAGGCCTTTACCTTCTACCCACCATATGAAATGAGAGCAAAGGTCTCATACATGCAGGAATCACTGCATGCAAATGATGGATAAATTATTTAAAAATACGCAAAATTAATTGTTTTTATCGTTAATGACAGGGGAAAAAAAAAGCATCTTAAATATGAGTCTGAAGGTAATATTAGTGGACAGGTGTGTTCATGATGGAGAAAAGTGCCAAAGCTTTTGTTACTGACTCAGCAAACATGAAAGAAAACACACCTTGATGTCATGAAAGCAAAAGGTTTATTCATGTTTGAAATTACACAACTACCACAAGGAAGACTTTTCAGTCCAGGGTGTAGTCTGGTTAGAAAGTAACACTAAACATCTTTAATACATTAGAATCACTGCCACAAATCATTTGTCATGACTTTTTCAGTTTCAGAATCACATACAATAGAAAAAAGAGAAAAGAAGTCTTGAACCCTGTTGAACAGAGCTGGAAATTTACAGTTCTGAATACTGAAACCTCTATGCATTACAGTTTTTATAGTGATTTTTTTTCTTTTTTTTGCATGATTTAGTAACAAGATGAGCAACATTCAAAATGTTTTTTTTTCTTCAGTATTTACAACAGTTTCACTGTTTGGTGTTAATTTATCAACAATGTTCATCGCACCCCCGTCCCTCCCACCCCCCACCCCACCCCACCCCCCGTCCCCGGTAAAAGCCACAGACCAACAACTTCTTCTTCACCCTGCCCGCGCCCTCCCCCGTCTATTTTCCACGGTATTAATATTGTTATCATTTTCATTTTTTTATTTTTGTCATTTTAAGTTGCAGTTACAGCAACAGCATTTTATTAAAAGATTAAAATATACATTAGATTACATAGAGAGTGAAGAGTTTACAGTGTTACAAGATGTAATCAAAATAACTACATAAAAACATTAAATAAGGGCAAAAGAAACGATGGTGGTGATATTGTTTAGAGGTAGTAAGTGAGCACTCTAAGCTACAGAAAAAGTTGGAAATTATTGGTTTCTATGGATTTGAATGAGGTAATAAAGCTGTGGATTGATTGGTGGGATGTATAATTACTCTTTAGCTATATTATGTACAACTTTTCCTGTGTAATGGGGGCCTGCTCCTGTGCCATGAAGGAATGATCTACTGTGGGGGATTTGTTGATTTCCATAAGCAGTACAAAAAAAAAAAAAAAATGTTTACATATGTACATACTAAACATCAAATTATAAAATATGGAATGGTGTCATGATATAGTCAAGCAATCAATTACACTTCTTTATGCTCCAGAGTTTGAATAGTCATTCCCTTGTACTAATGTATACGGCTGTAAGGCGAAAATAAATCTCAAAAGGAACTACAAAGCTGCCATTGAGCTGTCAACAGTAGCATTGTTGAGTTGCCGGACAAGATTGCGAGCACATTACAGTCAAAGAAACAGCTGCTTTAATCTATGTATTGTAAGAACTGAAAGAGAACGCAATTATCAAAATGGAGGGTAGTGATTAAATCAAGAATCAAACAAATGGGCATTTAAAATGTCATAAAATGTCACGTTAAATACACAAGTGTCATCCAGTATTTTGAGTTTGGAGGAGACAATTATCCTGAAAGTTTACAGAGTAACATCTGAGGGCTGTTTTTCTATTTGTACACGTGTGTGCTTACTCCTACGACAAACAAATAAGGGCATGGTGATTAACGGCTGATTTATGAAGACAGAAAGAAAGCACTGAACAATCAGGAAAACACTCAGTGTTCGTGATGGAGGATGTCATTTGTGTGGCATGGTCGTGGGAAATTTTAAGGTATAGGAAAACAAATTTGTAGTGATTTTTTTTTCTTTTTAATATCCTCTGCAGTTGGTCAGACAGTTAGAGAGAGTCCATGCCCAGCTTGAGGCGAAGATGCATTAATAGCGGATCAATTCGAGGTATCGGAGTGCACACTTCCAGGTCCTTCTGTCGGAGATATTACAGAAGACGGAGTCGTTGCATCTTGCCATCCCCCATTAGCCTGGGACACAAATGGGAGAGGTTGAGATTACAATCACAATCTCTGCAACATGAGCTCGCTGCAGTTTTATCCCCAAAATGTAACACAACACTCCAGAAATGGAAAGGAAACAGAACAAAACTGATAGGTTGCACTAATGTGTCAGCCGATATTAAAATGTTGCAAATACACTGATGCCGTGTGATTAGTCCAGACTCTGAGCACTCTTTACATTACAGTAGCATCAGCAAAGTGACTCTCTGAAACAGATTTGTCTCGTGTCCCGACCAATGGGAGCAGTCCCCGAAATCAGTGTCTAAGCAGATTTCAGCAGCGGCGGACAGCTTGTCGCTACATATTCTCCTGTCAGTCAAGAAGAGGGAGGGCTCGGGCCAGGGTGAGGTGGGGAGAGCTGAGTGGAAGTGACAGGGCAGGGCCTCTCCAAGAGAGCCAGTCTTAGCCAGCCTGACTTTCCTTTGCTCCAGGCATGACCTAGCCTTTACTGGATCCCTCTACGTCACCGCCAACAAAGCTAAAGGTTAGTCTATGCTAATATATCTTTAAGGCACTTTCAGGGTTCTTGCTACAAAACAGAAGCTTTGCCAAAATTTGAATGGCTCAAAAATATTTCATTACTGTATTATTTTTTGTTCTGACTCTCTGTTCTCATGCGTTAAGGTAGCTCGGCGCCGTCAGTTGCTGTTTGAACAGGGATCACACTGAGCTGTGGAGAGCCAGTAGGCACAGGTCTACACTGCACACGGAAGTGAGAAACCTTGTGAGAAAGTGAAAAACACTTGATCCTGTGAGGAGTTGACATGTCTAAAGAGCTTATAGCAATAAAGCTTCAGCAAAGCCAAAATGACACCAAACGCAGTGAACGCTGGCAACAGCCTCCACCATTTGTTTACATTAAATATGTTCATTTTTTTTCATAGACATCTTTTTTTTTTTTCTTTTTTTTTTTTTTTTAATTTCCAGCAACACTGATGTAAATTCAACACCTTATTTTTGATGCTTAAGCTTTCAATAGTATTAGTGTGAATATGCATGCATTTTACCCAACAGGCATAACAACATAAAGAGAGCAAATAGTCTTTTTTGGGAGAGAGAGGAAAAAAAGAGAGAGAGAGAGAGAGAAAGAGAGAGAGAGAGAGAGAGAGAGAGAAAGAGAGAGAGAGCTGTCTGATACCATTTCTCTCTCTCTCCCTCTCTCTTCATCCTCTCTCATCAGCGAAATTAATCTTTACTCTGATAGCTTCAGATTATGCGCTGCTTTACAAAAAGGCGCCATATCAAATCTCATCAAGAAAGATGGAATTCATGTCTGGAAAAGGGCTGCGGGCGATCACATGTTCATATTTTATCATGAAGATAAGGCTATGGAAAATTCTGTGAAGCATTTCAAAACAGCTAAAATGCAACAGATACCCGACAGTGAAAGGACTTCTTTTTTTTTTTTTTCCATCTCATTTTTGGTTTGAGTCAAACAAAGTATTAAAGGATGTTTATTAAAGTAAAACTGGAGGTTTCATTCCCCTGCTGTGTAATATGTTTCATCAAATTCAACTTTTATTCATATCAGGTGACAAAGTGACAAGACACAATGTGTAATATTTTACTGCGCACGCTTCGGGAAGCTGACACGCATGAAAGCGTGTGTCTGTCTGTATCTACCATGTGTGTAATGGAATATAATGGACTGTGCCGTCATTGCTTATAATTAAAAATAGAATATTCTCATGATGAAAAACAGTAGTAACTCATTTCACACTGCAACAATCTACATGTGCAACCAATAAAAAAGCTCTACTTACATTCAAGCCATGTGGACTATACATCGTGTTTCCCCCAAGAGCATCATTGTATCCTGCCGTCTGACTGATAACATGGCGCAGGGTATCCACCTGAGGGGACAGACAAGGTGTGCAAGCTGGTCAACTGGGTGTCTCGCTGCCGTCCAACACCAACTGTAAACATGCTCAGTGAAGCAACAGATAGTGACTAGTGTGAAATCACAAAGGGACTTCGGAGACAGCAAATGTACTAAACAGATTTGTAACACAGCTAATAGATTTTCTAATGAAAAAAACAAACAAACATGTAATGTCAGGGTATCACTAGCATGCTGTCTATTACATCTATTACATCTATAGTGGCTATGGAATAAGAAACAAAAATAAAAGCACAAGTGACAATAACGTAACATACACTATGGCTGTTTTAAAATAGCTTTTGTTTTTTTTTGTTTTTTTTTACCGTAATCATGAATAAGCATCTATTTTTTTTTTTTGTCTTGTAAGCACATGGTTGTGATTGTGTGTCGGTTGTGTAGCTGCGTTAAACTTACAAAATGGAGGACATCAACAACAAACAATAACAAGATGAGACAGGAAGACAGCAATATAGAGTACAGAAAAAAAGGGGGAGGGGGAAACACAGTACCAAAAACCCAATACCAACCCAAGAGCTCAAGTCAAAGCCAAATGCATTCACAAAATGTTTGGAATAGTAACCAGGAAGTTGCTTTGTGTTATGATAGCAGTGGGGTGGGATTATATTTTGGCTGCCAAAATATTCCATCCAAAGCGAAATAGTCATAAACACTTGAGTCAATCGGAGGTTAGCGGAGGCCTCGCTGTGGTAATTTGAACTGCCCTCCCATGAGCAGCATGTTTTTCCTGTTTTCTGTTTTTGGTTTAATGTGCTTCAGACTGCACTGTGGATGGCTCAGTACACAGGCAAGACAAGCACAGCTCTCTGCACTGGTAGTCAGGAACTGTCCCTGATTGTTGATCCTACCTGTGACTGTACATTGGCTCCGACTTGTGCCCCTTGGTAAGAATCCCCATTCAGACTCTGCATGCTCAAGAACATGTCCCCAGAGTTTGGGAGGTTAAAAGAACCTGAAGAACCTGGAAAGGGAAGATGTAAGTAGCTGAATACATGAGAGGGCTATAAAGGGAAAGCACAGACACACACACACACACACACACACACACACACACACACACACACACACACACACACACACACAAGTAACGCAGACACACACACACACACACACACCGCGCGTGTGTCTGCATACACAGACCAACTCAGGCAGACAAATGCACTAAAGGAAGACTCCCATAAAGCAAGCAACTACAAGGGTGAAGGAAGGGAACCAAAGAAACAAACAGAAGAGGACTGGAGAGGATCTTTTCACGGATGCGGTGGACACAAATGAAAATGAAAATCACATGACACAAAGGGACCAGTTCTATATGTGGTTGGTCGCTTAAGCTCCCAATTGTTCCACATCACCTACTTCCAGTCTAACTTTGGCAGGGAGGTATATCACATGGTAAATGACAAGGACAATAAGAAGCTTATGAAAAGACCAGTACCAGTAAACATGTTGCTTAAAAGAGTGTTTTTGCTCTCTGCAGAATCCAGCTGAAACTCTTCATCTTTCATCTGGAATCCTGGGTGCAAGAAAAAGGGACCACTTCATAAGCTTACCACATCCCGACGCAGGGCAACCTAGTCCAAACTCAGCATCATTACATCACTCATTAAACCTTTTGGGCTTTATTCAATATGAACTGCATATGTCATTTTTATATAACACTATTACTGTAGGTAAAATACTCCCAGCAATTATGTTTCTCTTTATTTAGCAAAAAAGAAAAGAAAAGAAAAAGAAAGAAAAAGCTCTACCGCTCAGTGGGACTACAACTACATACCATTGCATTACAAATGACAGGAAGTTGACAGAAAGTCAAGGGAAAACAAATCCCATGGCATCATTTTGAATTCTTGCCTTTTTTTTCTATTTTGCCAAAAATACATGTGTTCTCGGTTCACAAGTCAGGAACGCTCTCTTTATGCATGAGTTTGCTTGGCATCAACTGTCTTATAGACAGGAGACACTGTGATCCCCAAGCTGGGAGCAGAGCCTGTCACTCTTGCCTGTGTGAATGGTGCATGAGAGAGTGAGGCAGGTAGGCAGCAGGTTAAAGGCTGAGGTAGAGGGCAGATCTTTTTTTGTCTATATGCAGGAGTGCCTACCGGAGTTAGGTGTGGTAGGGGAGTTGGCCTGGCTGTTCTGCACTGCAGCGGCTGCAGCATGTGCTGCATTTACAGCAGTCTTGGCGGCATACAGGTTGGCTTCTTCCTGAAACTTGCCGATATTTTTCTTGTACCGGATCCTTTTGTTGCCAAACCAGTTGGATACCTGTGTGGGAGAGCAGAAGGAGGAGGAGCAGAGGAGTCAGACGTCAAGCAGCCACAGCACCGTGCACTGAGCAGTGTGATTGTTTCAAGATGTCATGTTTGGGTCCATCAAGTACCCAATTCCCAGCCCCTGCAGTAATGTCCGCCGGGTACACAAGCTAATTAAGCCATAATCAGGAGCCACTTGTGTCTTCTCATGGATGGGAGCATGACATGCTCTCAGATCTGTCTCCTGACAAAACTAAAACACAAGGGGCTCCCACTGCTCAGACACTAACGTCAAAGTATTATATATATTCCTCACATTTGTTGTTGAGGACACGAATTCTCACATTTCCCTCAGTGAAATATATGAATCTTCATATTTTACCCTCTGAAGAATGAGCACTGATTCCAGATAAGTGAGTCTAATCATCTGACACCTAATCTAAATATACACGTGCAATTATTTGAATTAAAATATATGTGTTCAATCAAAGTGTCGATAGGAAATAGAGCTGTTACGTATGTAAGCCTGCATGTTACCACAAAGAGAAAACTGGAAAATCTGTGTTAAATGTTCATATTTGACTAGAATACTAATACTAACACAAATTAAAGCTGATGAAACAGCTGTGTGTATGTGTGTGTATGTGTACATGCATGCTCAGTGATTGAGGAAGCAACTTTTTTTTATCAAAAACAAGAGTTGGAGGGTAAAGACCTGCAGACATGTGGAGCAGTAAACACAGATTATTGGACTGGCACTGTTAGTGGATGATGTGGTTTAAGTATAGTGAATATTTTACTGAGGTGAAATTGAACTCTACAGGCACGAGGAAGTACTGAGTTCAAATTAATGTCTCAAACTGGGTATATTCAGATTTAGAGCAGGAGGAAATGCTAATTTCGTTGGACTGCAGTGGTGACATCCAACATCAGTCAGACACTGAAAAGTTGTATGAGGGGTGAGCCTTATGTGTGAATGCTGGCTCTGCAATAACAGTGGAATAATAATGAGATGATGCTTGTTTTTAATGGTCCTATAAATTAGAGTGTGTTGTCGTGGTGCTGCTGCCCCCCTCTCAGGCCCTGCAGCCCACGGCTGGACCAGCCAAAGAGCAGCTGCCCCTAATGACGCTTTATTTAATTTCCACCCATGTGCTTAAATTTTAATATCCCCAGCAGCCCGCCAATGCTGTGGCGTGAAAACTGACTGGATTTGCAGGACATCAGATCATTTCTATCCTGCACGTCTCTGTGCTCTAAATCTTTAATATCTAGGCAATTAAAATTAATGACCATTCAGGCGAGGCCCACTGTTGGCAGGGTTTCCTTGACATCAATTGTTTGATGGGTTTACCTAGAGGTTAAACTAACAAGCAAGGTTTAATTGGAAGCAATGAAAGCCCTGGCCATCATCCTTTTTACTTAACCTGCTTATAGTGGATTGTAGAGCCAAAGACGATACAATATTCTCGCTGTTTAAGACAGCTCACAGAGCGCCCACAAACCCCTGAAAATCATAGCAAATCTTTTCTAAAGCTCATCTGTCTTTAATTTAGCAACATGTTCATGCAAACAGTGTATTAAACAGAACTGCATTTATTAGAATGTCAGCTGTAGTGTTTGCACATGAAAACATATTCATTCGTTCATTGTCAAAGCGGCTGATACAGACTATTTTACTTTCTACCACATATGTCAGTGATCCGTGTTCATTCTAAAGTGTTCTAGTAAAACCAGACAGATTATTTCGAGAAATGGTAACAGTGAAACATAAACATGTTATTTACTTTATTCCGCTCTCGTCCTTTATGACGAAGTGTGTTATGACTGTATTCTACCACTATATGGTGTTACAAGCCTGGACAGTCTCAGCAGTGTTGGCATCAAATCCTCCAGACGTTACACCACCCTTCTCTGTTCTACAGACACACACACGCTCACACACACACACACACACACACACACACACACACACTTCTCTCCTGCCCACTGAACTCTGGCTTTAGTGATTCTCGGGTTCAGCTAAATATTGAACAAATGCACGGCACTGGAAGGTGTGGAGCACAACCCAATCTACAGAACTAATTCCCTTTTATCTCGTGGCAGGCCATGCATTCAATTGACTCCTATGTGTGGTGAGAACCAGGTTGTGAGACTGAATTACCTGACATCAGCAGCCTCAAAGGCAGCGATTGTATAATGACCACGCAGACTCCTTGCAAGTACACGATACCATTGCTTTCATTGCTGCCCACTCCAGAGGCTGCGGAGCTGTAGTTAATCATTCAAACTATTTCACCCTATTTCAGGTCAATACTCCTCGCCGGCTGATGTACAGCAATGCATGATCTGTCTATGATCTCAATATATCTGAGGCATAATAATGCCGTAGGTCTTAAATAACATATACAAAGGTGGCCCTGATACCATCAGTCACACAGGCTGCATCAATAACTCAAGTTTTTTGTTTCTATAAATTCACTGATCTGAAATAAGTGTAATAATGTATATGAAGCTTAATGCACTTAAAATGTTGACCCATTCACACAGATTATAGCAAACACTGCCTTCTGTAAACCCTGACACAAACCACAGCCATCCAATCCCATGCCTTCATTCAGGAGCCCAGCATGGCGCATGCAAGGTGACAGAGGGAATAAGACGGCGTCCTGTGTTTAGAGAGCCACGCCTAACAATGCCAACAGCTCATTGCACTGCAGCTGTTTGCTATAAACAAGCAGGATTCAGTATTAATCAGATCAATGTGTACATTCCTTTTGTAGCATGAATAAAAGACCGGATTTGCAGTGCAGGAATCTCCCGAGGTAAAGAGGCTTTGCTCTTTACGACTGCATCGCTTGCATCTGAAACGATCCCCGCTGAAACGATGCAGGGTGTTTCGTCAGTGATGATGTATTGAGCCAAGCTACGGACTGATATTGGCATACCATTCACAATAGATGGTTTTTACTTAATGAACTGCTTGTGCAATCAACAAAGCACTGAAAAAAAAAAAAAAAAGAGTTTGGGGGTGTTTGAAAAAATGACTTAGCTGAGCACTCAGCATGGCCACAGCGAGTGGTTTGTGACTCTGAAAGGCCGGGGCACGGTGAGGGATAACACACTTACGGTGCGCTCGGCCTCATGTCGAGCATCTGACTTTGTTATTCACTTAAAATGAGCCAAAGCACTAAGAATAAGTCAATAAGAATGTCTGCCATGGCCTCCGCTTGTCGAGGAGTACGCCGCAAATGGGGCCTGAGATGAGTTCAAGTGAATTTTTAAAAGCCCTCTAATTTCTGCATGGACTGATTTGTTCTCATGGGAGCTGCTACATTGGTCTGTTGTGCAAGGCACTCAGAAAACAGTGGAGTGGAGCTCCATTTGTGAGGGTCGGTGGCCATTCTTTAGCCGCCATAAAGCGCACAGTGATCACTGTGGGGTGGGTGTGGGGTAAATAAACTCAGAGTGCAGTTTGAAGATTCCAAAGACCACACAATTAGTCGACGCTCTACAACAAACAAAAATAAATAAATAAAATAAATAAATAAATAAATAATGTGGTAAACAATAGCCAAAAAAGTAAAATTTCATGTGACACATTTGTACAGACAGAATATGGTGATAACATGAGTGTAGTGTAAAAAATTTAAATAAAAAAAATGCATCAATCAAAAAATAGTCTGTGTTCTTGTGTGACTTAAAGGTGGGATGTAAATGCTGGAAAATTCTTATCCGCTCTTTTAGAAATGTAAATTCAAACTTTAAAATACTGTAGTTGATGATAACATTAGCATTGGTCCAGTAGTGTGAGGGAGGGAGGTTCTGTGCAGTGGCAAACTGTGAGGCTATTACATACATAAACAAAGGAGATACAAAAAAATGAAAACAGTGGATCAGGAGAAGTTATGACATACCTGTGATACTGTGATGGTGCTTCCCACCCCCTGAAGGCAAAAAAGAATGGGCTTTTACAGTATCTGACTCTTCATGACTACACTCAATATACCCCTCAACACCCCCTCCCCACACAGAAAAAAAAACACTGTAGATTATTGTATAGATTCATGGTTCTCTGATATTGTGTCTCATGAGGACAACCATAGAACAATAGAGTATGAGAAATCTAGATAGTAGTCACAATCATAGCATGAAAAGAGCACAGGATAATAATTGGATGTGGGGGTTAGGTGTGAGAGATATTGCCTTCAGGTTTACCCAACAAGGAGGCTATGCTATATATAAAGTGGGAAAGTCACATCTTTAAGTCTAAAATATAACTGTGAATTAGCAGAGTCCTGCAAGGTCACCTGAACAGCAAACATACTAATAAATAGCCAGTATCACCCAGCGCTTCTGAAGCACCAGACTTTAACTGCTTTTCTTAAAGTAATGGATGATGCCATTTTTTTTTTCTTTTCTTTTTTTTTTTTTTTCTTCCCAGCTTATGACCTGAGCGTCTGACCGGGCAACAGAGAGAGCACACATGGTGGATGGGAATGAGAGGGGAAAATGGCAGGGGACCCAGCGTTGGGGTGGCTAAGGAAGGACAGCATAGTGCTTTGATTGAGGCCAAGATGATATAGGCCTCCCCTCCCTGTGGCCCTGCTCTGACTGACTGGGACCAGCCTTGACTGAAGCATCATTAGGCAGTCACAATGTCAAGGTTAGCTAAGGACATTGTGTCTTGGTGGTGTGACCTACGGTAACTATCCCTCTAGGCTCTAGCCTTTCCCACCCTGATTACCCACCAGCTACTGTTAGATGAGCACTACCCACCTGGGAAACTGTGATGCTGCACTTCTTGGCCAGCTCCTCTTTCGCCTCCTCGCTCGGATACGGGTTGCTGAGGTGCGAGTAGAAATATTCGTTCAAAATTTCCGTCGCCTGCTTGCTGAAGTTTCTCCTTTTCCGCCTGAGTGGGGAGCAAAACGAGAGAAAGGCCGAGCAAGCCTATTAGTGGGACCAGCATTAACTCATCCATTTGGATCGCACAAATTGCACAATCAATCTCACACATAAATGGTGAAAATAATGAGGAATGGGCTCTAAGGGCCCTCAGGAGCAGAATATCGTGTCCTGCTCCAAGAGTCCCGTCAACACACAGAAGACCACACTCCAACCAATAAACTGACAAGCGCGCACACACACACACACACACACACACACACACACAAACAAACACGCATTCACAAAACACATACAATGTTTAATTTGGTCTGTTGGTCTCCAATCTCCAGTCCAAGCGTGTAATGTGTAGAGTTTAGTGCAGCGGATGGGTGGGCTTCGTGATGGAGCGCAAAGCCCAGTCGGAGTGCATCTCGGTACATTATAGAAATCACGGCATGCACAGTTGAGCATTGTTCCTGAAGTGCCACAGCCCCAGGGATCTCCAGTAGAAACAAGCAAACTCTAACTAGATCTGGGTCCCCTTCCCTCCCAAGGGCACTACTTATCATGTTGTTGAGCATTTGCTTATTTTGCCTTGTTTACTGCACTTCACACAGGCAGTGGGCAGCAAATGTGCTTCCACTCGGCTTGTTTGGCCCGAACTTGAGCTCCGCACTGCTCCACACTGTTAGTGATTAGAGTAATCCACAACACCTGCCGATGACCTCCCCTCCATCCATTACACATGACTCGGCCCCCTTTTTCATTTGGTCGTAACTGCTCTCAGGTGTGAGAGGGCATGATTGTCTTGGAAATGGATAATGCATGGAACATGGGCTTAATTAAAATCATGCATCTTTGCAGAGCTCACACTGTGTGCTGTGCCAGAAAAGTGGGAGAAAAAACAGACTTCAGACTATAAGGGACCTTGCCCAATGGATTTGCTTATATGGGACATAAGCAATAAAAGTTTCTAGATACATAAACACACACACACACACACACATACACACATATATACAGTATATGCACTACACACACAAGATACACTGACCTGGCATCAAGGAATCTGGAGCGCAGGATCATGACAGCCTCACAGGTGCTCTGTTTCAGTTGCATCTGGATGGAGCTGAACTTACGGTGGATGATTCCCACCATGCGCTCAATCTCTTTGGGAGAGATGGGCCGCGTGCGAGACTGTTCCCTCAGCAGGTTCATCACATGGGTAGTGAATTCGTTACATGCCTGCCAAGAGACAACAAGAGACAAAGTGAGTTCTGTACGTGACGCAAATCACATTACATTTGAGATTTTTTGAATTTACAAAACATCTAAAGTTGTACAGAAAAAAATCTATTTTTACATACAAGCTCTTCTTATTAAAAGCTTCAACTGAGTGCTCTGTTTTTTTATGTTACTTTTATGACATAATAGGTGAAGTCATCTTTGAAAATACTATAAATGCAGATTTGCAATTTGGCTTGGCCCTAATGCAGAGTGAATTTAAACAGCTTTTCGTTAAACCTGTAGTTCATACATGATTAATTAGAATAACTCATTTACGTAGTGCACACTTTAGCTCATTACTCTGAGTAAAATTCGTTAAGTATTTACATTTAGATAATTAAAACCTGGAAACACCCTTAAGAAAGATGCATTTACTCCAGGCGAAGTGTTGTATGCCCCCACATACCCATCTCCTCTCCCAGAGAGCACGGAGTAAATTAGTCTAATTTACCTCACTGGCTTGCTGAGGCATCACTGTTACACCTTCTACTTTCACCCACAATGCCTCTGTGTTTAATGGCAGGCTCAAAGTGCTAGGTGAATAAGCTGATCATACTTTCATTTAACACAGATGACTAAGGCACTCCTTTGGATCTCTATAATCAGCTACAACACAATGAATAATACTGCAATTCTTTTTTCCTCCATCGCAATTTCTTGTTAATGCAGGGAATGAGCTGTTCTGGGTTTTCTGTAGCAATGTGAAGTATCATGTACGACTCAATGGGTCCATATGAATGCAAAAGGAAATTCCAAAAAGCTGGTAGTCACGTGGTTATTTAAACGTTTTGATGATGAATTCAGGACAAAATGCATGCCATTCTCCTGTCCTCGGATGTAGAAAGGTGCATTAGGAGGTGTAGCTGTTCTTGAGGAAATCTTTAACCTCACCTGCTCGTATTTCTCCAGCTCTGTGTGGTAGATCTGTCTGATCTGGGTGAGTTTAGCTCTGTAGTCGGAATGTTCGATGGAGTTGTCGGCCGCCCCGCCCGAGGCTGCGGCTGCGGCTGCGGCGGCGGCAGATCCGCCGCCTTTCTCTGGTCCCGCCACGCCCTCTGCCAGCAGCATGTTGTCTAAGCGCATGAGCTGGGGGTCCGGGGGGTCCTCCTCCTGGGCGCCACGGATGCTGAGACCTGTAGCGACACACACACAAAAGAAGGGACACGGGGTCAGCTAACATCCTCCAGAGTGTTAAGACTAATACCAATAATGACAAATAAAACAGATCAAACAGGCCCAGACTGAAGTGTTAAGTGCCATTAAAAGCATTATACTAGCCTGCGTATTGTGCTATAGTGGGATGTTTCCCCCGCAGGTATGAACTGGGTTGCCTTCTGTGTATGTGCTGTGTTCCTGTCGCCCATGTCTTTGCCTGTTCTCTTTTATTTACACACTGCGCTGCACACTGTGTGTACGGGAAAGCTGACATGACAGCAACATCCATAAACTGACAAATGCTCAATGGTGAAGTGGCACTTCTACTCTGTGAAAGGATGCTAAACAGAAAACTATACCTCTAGTAAGTGTCTCTGTCTTTGACACACTGAATGCTCTGAACTCCAGAAAGTAACTACTGTTTCCCTCCTTCCTGTTTTCTTATAAGGTTTTAATCTCGTATTATTTTACAGCCCCGATTCTGCAGCATTCTAAGACGTAATAAAAATGTGCCGGCGGAATCAAAATCTACATACAGCGAAATGAGTGCAAAGTCAATTTTATGTAAAGTGCTCATTCATGAATCCTGTTTTTGTTCTCAGATCCTGCTGTTTATTTCCTCTGGTTTTCTGTCTCGCCAGTCTGTCAGCAAGTCGTAATCACCCAGCAGATAGCATACATGCACACCTGGATGCATTGGCAATGCAACCACGATGCCGGGATTTACAGAGAATAAACAAACACAAACACACACACACACAAAAAAAAAAAAAAAAAAAAAAAAGACTGCAGGTCAGAATTACAACAAAAACAAGCTAGAGCAATCCAGTCTAGTAAGTGGATAAAAATGTGGCTCAATGGGCAGTAAATACTGAGTGGCTACTCGAACGTTATGATTACCAGAGTTGTTTCAATTCAATAATCCCTCCTGCAATTCAGGGATTTTCAACAGCTCATTACAGCTTCATTAAGATATGGCCAGCCTCTGGATTCTAAATAAGAAGATTAGTGGCTCTATTGTGTCAGCCAGTAGGCATGCAATCAGAGAAGCCCTTTTACCACGCTTTGACCGACTGACCCTGCACACCATCCACAGGAGTAAATACTGGAGGGACAACACGCCTTTTTTCTCCTGCTATCTTTCTTATAAACACAATCCTGAATTTTGAAAAAAAAAAAAGAAAAAAAAAAAGGAGAGGAAACACATCATATTGTAGCCACTCCTCTGATGTTTTCATCTCTGTTGTTGGTGTTTTGTTCAGCTGCAGTGCCGCTGAAAAACAAATTTGGCTCTATTTATGGATCGGCTGGCTTTGAGTCTTTTAGGTGTAATGGTGTGAGAGGAGTGGATGAATGTGGCTATTTGTGTTGGAGACATTGAGATGCTGGACAAGGCTCCATCAGGCTTGCAGAGCCAAGCCCATCCATGTGGACAATATGCCACTGCTCCACTAACCCTCATCCACATCACACTGCATCTGCACTACTCCACCCAAAGCACTCGTTCTGGACAGGCTCGACTGTTTCTATTCCAGTTTGTGCAGCATGAAGCAAAATGGCACGTGATTCAAATGTTGACTGACCAGATGCCCGGCTACATATCTCAACATGCTCTAATAGCTGGTGGTTTGTCTGCCACCGTGGTTCATATTTTCCTAATTCAGTATTTACTCCCACTCTCTGATTCAACACAAGCTCAGCAGGTTTACACTTTTCTTTGTGCTGTGGGTGGTGGTAAGTAGGTAGGCACGTTTTTCATGTCAGGTATATTAAATATAACTCTGGGACGCGGCGTACATTTCCACACCAAACCCAGTTGTCACTTTCACTCCACTCACTCTATATCCAGGGGAAATGCGGCTGAGGGAATTTACAGGGCTTTTCAGCTAAATGGGCATAAATCACTGGTTTCATTCCAACTAAATAATCACAGGCCATAAAGAGCTACTTGTCTCTTACCATATATTACCACAAAGTTCCTCTGTGCAATAATGTGGCCATTCATGGCAAAGGAATACAGAGCGAGACATTAGAAAGTGACATGTAATCCTGTTAGTCCACTGACATGTGGAGTGGCCGTGACATTTTTATCATACGTGTCCATTTCTATTTGGGAAATCAGCAGGATAAAAATGATTACTGCGCTGCCCTGAGAAGCAGACGGCCCTGCAGGAGTCCACCAGGGTGTATTTGTGCCACAGCAGCTCTGGCTGGTCATTCATAACACACATGTTGGGAGGGAAGATGCCTCCATCTAAAGCACATAAATACTAAAAATTAGAAAAGAAAAAAAAAAAAAAAAACCTAGTCCACAGAAAAAATACTATTTTAAAAACAGGTGCAATGTATCTCTGTCTCTTTGTTGGAGGAGCTACAGATTGTGGATTCACTGTCTAAACTCAGCATCATCACACAACTTCCACAAAATAGGCTCCAGCAAGATAATATCTTTAATTTGCTGTGTGGCTGACAAATCTGTATAGTAACTTGCAAAGCCACAGTCACATTCTAGCCCTGCAATGCTGCTTTGCCTGCTCAAATCTTTATCCTGTTTTTGTCTGATGATATGGGTATTAAAACAAGTTTGGGCACCCGAGTTTAGCTCTAATCCACCTCCACAGTCAAAGTGGGATTAATCTCAGTGCAAAGGGAAAGTGCGGGAGTCGTGTCACCTTGGTAAAGCCTGCGAGCAATGGGGACTTGAGAATGAAAAATCTATATATGGTCTAGTTATTTCACATAACTCTGATGATGCTGGCTCAGTTAATTACCAGAACGCATTTAATGATGTAAAAGAAGGGGGGAAAAAAATGTGAAATTGTAATAATAATGCAACATGTCCTTAATCGGCCTCATTTGTCATTCAACAATACAGGTGGAGTAGCTGGGGAAAAAGCACTTGCCTATATGATTGTTCCTCATTTCTCCTCTGTGGCTGAGACAAAAGGAGACACTGTGATTAATCCATCCCTATCAGTCAGGGGTGGTTCTCCTTTTCATTTTTTACAGGTTTCACCGCCGGTATCAGATCCGAGGAAGTAACAAATTTGACAGATAAAGACAATGCAGCCCTTTTCTCTCATATACTCTCCCCTGTTCTCTGTTTATAATCATTTCCGGTTCGGGGCTGTTGTCTCGTACATCATTCCCTGCTTGAAGCCCTGACAGTGATCTGAGCACTGCTTCGGGCCGCTCTCTCCTTTCCTCCCACCTCTTTCCCCCCTGTGCCCTCTTTTATTCTGTGGGCTTAGCTGACCTTTGGCCCGCTGCTTGTTTACTCTCATCACTGAAGTGTGAGCAGGAGAGCCATAAAGGCAGAGTCCTGCTGGGTTAATGTGGCCTGCTGAAGAGGGAAGGGGTGGCTCCAGGCTTCTCCACCTCATTCTGCTGCACTGACTGCACTGTCAGGCACCAGACAATACACTCCAAGAGCAGCACTTCCTGCAGATAAAGCCACAGATTTTTCTTTATTTCTAATCATTTTTTTTTTGGAAATGCAATGTTTCAGAGATAGTAAAATGATCCGTGCTGCAAGCAGAGTGAGATGCAGTGAAATGATTTTTTTTTTTTTTTTTTTTTAGCCTGGGTTTGACATTACACCCATGTGACTCTAAAACATCCTGTTCATTACAAGTAACCCTGACCTCCTGCAGCTCCTCTCCTACCCACTGCCTCCAGTGAGCGGCTCCGGCCACGTATCGACACTCTGTTCATCTAATTGCATTGATCTGCAAAGGTCTCCCAAAGCTAACTAATCGAAACAGAATTTATTTTCTGTCAATATTTGCAAAGGTCATCTCTCTTAAAGCCGTGGAGTCGACAGTGTGAGGAGAGAGAGGAGGTGGAGGAGGAGGTGGAGGAGGAGGAGGAGGACCGTGGCATCTAGCCTGTTACTGAGGCTCGTCCAAGGTGAGCTTTAACTCGGGCTTGGCACTCATGATCCAAGGCTTCTAATCCACCATGTTATTAAAACCCACTGCCAAAGCAACACACTAGAGACTACAGAGGGCTTAAAGTATCCATTTCACAAAGAGGCCAGTGTCACTGCCGCCGTGTTCCACGTCTCCTTTGACTTCATATCATCTCCTTTGTCGTGGCGCCTGGATCAGTGACTTTCAGCTCCAGAAGCGGGGCGCTGGATCAAATTACCATTGAAAATCTTTTGTTCTGACAAATGAAACATAAGGATCCTCTTTCATCGATGTTCTTAAAGGCTTTTTTAAGCTTGGCCTACATCCACATGGCACAAAAGAATCTGAGAGAATGCCTGCGGGCTCTCTCTAGCATGTACAGTAATTAACATGCCATTAACACATTAATACACATTAACTATTCCCAATGTTAATGGCAGAGTAATTACCATACCTGATACCACACTGTGGGGAAGCCAAAGCACATTTGCCACTTTGTGTCTCACTTTCTTTGTAGAGTGAGCAGAAAAGAATAATTTGGGAAAAAATGGCTCATTCTGTTTTCCTCCACACAGGAAATATCTGCGCATGCATGTGTCTGCAATGGAGAGTAAATCCTCCAACGCAAAAAAGTACTCTCACACGTATAATGTAGCTGTTGTACGCCTTAAAGTAAGTAAGTTCTGAGTGTAAACCACCACGGATTGGATTCAGAAGTGAGGCTGAAATACTGGAGGGGACAGAGAGGCTGGTGATTAAATGCAGAGTAAAAGGAGGCAGGGAATGGGCCTAAACTGGGGAATCCCTGTCTAGAATGATGATGTATTTCCTCCCAGTGCGGTGAGTGATAAGCTAATCAGCCGCGCTGACAGTGAAGTGTTACAGCCCCCCAGTGCTGGGTCAAGACTTCTCCCATCATACACCACCAGCACACACTAAACAGACAGCGCATGGAGGTGGTGATGGTGGTGGGTAGTGACAAAAAGTGGCTCTGGTCCGAAAAGAAGATCTCTGTCAGTTCAGGTAGCCTTTGTCCCTCAATGATGATGATGATGATGATGATGATGCACCAGCACCCCCACACACTCACCCCCCACCCACCAAAGAGAAGGAGCTCTGTGACAGCGGGGGCGAGGGGGTGTGACGGGAGGAGAGGCGAGGAGGAGGAGGAGGGGTGTGGGTGGGGTGGGTGCTTGCCACTCTCGACCCACGACTCCAAGACGTGCGGGGGAGCGGGGGTGGGTAAGGGGGTGGGAAAAGACAACCCAAACAAACATCTTGAAGACATTTTGCCAAGCACACCAAAATTAATCACTGTCCCACGGTGGCACTGACATTTGTGGGAAGTGACACACAACATGACAGACTAGAGGGAGAGGATGAAAGGAGAGCGAGGGAGGGTGGGAGGGCTGGGTAAACAAGAGCCACTGTCACTTGCTGTGATCATGTGTGTGTGTGTGTGTGTGTGTGTGTGTGTGATGTGTGTTTATACGTGGACGTGTGTGAGTGCCCGCTTTGTTTCCTGCCCTCTAAGACTCAGTGTGGGCAAACGGCCAAGTGGTGTAGTGATGGCTGACCAGGCCTGGCGGTGGCGGCCGCACGCAGAGGGTTGGGGAGACTGGCCAAATGAGTGGACAGGACCTCCGGTACAGATCAGCACACTGACTGACCCTACAGGACACATACAGCATGGGGCTCCAACATAGGGCTCACATGGTCTGCTAGTCACAGAATGAGCTGCAGTCCCCGAGACAGTCGTGTGTTAGTCAGGCAGGCATCCCATATCTATGATGAACATATAGGAAAATATATTTATTTTAAGAAGTCAGAGGACACTTTGTGCTGCTGGTAGACTCACAGTCGAGAGACAGTTATTGCATCTTGTGTTTCAATATTTCATTTTATCGCCCCTATATTATGTTAGCATGTTTTGCTTCTTTCTTTTCCTCAGTTTCATTTTATATTTCATGTATTAATGGTCTTTAGCTGCTAGCCTCAATTTGCTGCAAAGGTAGGCTGATTTGTTATTCAGACCTCAAGCAAATAATGCAAATGTGGCACTGAAAGCCACTTATGAAATACCCAAAGGCAACTAATCACTCCTCCTCTCGTTCCAGCCTTTTCTGCAGCCTCCTAATTAGAAGATGGAGATTGCATGAAACCAGGTCACACAGCAGGTCTTGTACACACCGATAACCAGGCATATACACAGGCAAAACTTCATCCAGACACCAAGCCAAGCATGCATTATTTTAAAGGCTAGAGGTGAAAAAATAATGCTATTCAGGTTATTAATCCCATATATTTCACTGTATGCTTCCAAAGAAAGGATTTAGGCTTGAAGTGTTTTGTGTGTGTGTCCTGTATTTGTGTGTTCCTCCGCGTGCGAGTGCATACGTGCACGTGTGTAAATCTGTGCACGTGCATACGCCCATGTCTGCATGCGTGCGTGTGAACACTACATGCTCGCATAAACAAAGAAACGGCATTGGTAGCATACAGCCAACCATGATCCACTGCCAGAGAGATTATTCTTTGCAGTGGCATTTCTGCAAGAGAGTTGACAGTCCATCATTTAGATTTTGCAGTGTATCCACGAAAAGGCTGCATTGCCTGAAGCAGAAGGAGCTGCTCTTTCCTTCAGTGTCTTTTATAGAAGAGAATTCAGCTCCAAATTGTAAAGCCACAGTCCTTTGCTAGCTGTGCTAACGCGCAGGGACTCTGCTACGAGGCAACTGAGGTTACGACACCGGAATAAGACGGCGCTTGACGTGCTGATTCTCGGCGCATCTCGTGGTGAGGATTGATAAAGCTCACAAAAACACATCCACCTCGAGTGTCAAAACAAGATCGCTGTTTTCTGGAAGCATCCTGAGCCTGATGTTGCAGGTTACTGCTGGGTCTGCAAGAGTGCAGTGCAAAGAGTAGCTGGGCAGATCAGGTCCAGGCCAAACAACAGCTTGTGACAGAAGCAGGCCAAAGAGGATGTTGAGACACGCAGTGACTTAACAGGCAGCCGGCCTGCCATCCACTCTTTTTCAGCTCTCCTTATACTCAACACATCACTTCGGATCCATCGCAAGTGTCTCTCAAAGAACACGGCAAGAATGGAGTTTCACATTATCATGAGAAAGGAGCGAAATAACTGTTGAGTTTTCAAAGCAAATGAGTGATTGCTGGGAGAATATAATCTCCCTCATTTCGTTTGACCAGCTGAGTAGTTTTATTGTTCACCTACAGATGATATTCCACCTTTTTTCTTTTGTTGTGCAGTACACTGTGAGCAAGGTAGCAAAAAAAGGTTATTTGGTGCTAATTATTCCCAGCATGTACTTTACACACCATTTAATGAGTTAGAGTGGAGGCGTGGCCACTGGCTGTGACTTGCTTGCCCAGTTATCCAAGATGAACCGTGCAATCTCCCTCACGTCACCCCTGTCATGTGCACCAAGTCCCCCTCCGCATCCAATTCCCTGCTAGGGCTCCACTGGAGCATAGACGAGGCGCCACTGAAGCAACACAACAGCTCCCGTAGCGTCTCCGCACACCGGGGGTGGTGGTGGTGGTGGTGGGGGGGTGGTTGGGGTGTAGAGCTGGGAGCTCACTCTCATAATTACAATAATTAACAGTTGCAGATTTAATTGGAAGGGAAGGTATTAACAGGACGAACATTGTGGCGGCACGTGCAGAGGGAACCTTTGCTGCAAGAAGCTTTTGTCTTCTCTGTACCTAATGGTGCCTTGGCTGCGGTTGGCGAGCGCTGACACAACACAACACACCACAACCAAGCTGAGGGTTCAGACGGCGGGGCTTGTCAGGACTCAGACTGGAGGCAGATAATTAGGTGCCAGGTTAATGAGAGCACAGGCTCTTGATGGCATTTGGTTACTGTATGTGGGCAATTAATGACTTTGTTTTTGTGTTTTTATTGCCCACTTGAGTGGAAAACATAATACATTATTCACCTCAGGCCTGTGAGCGTGTGTTTGATGGAGTGGCGGCGACTCTGGCTAAAGAATCGCTTTCATTCACCGTGGTGAATGGTTAGTTCAAAACAATGCAGCATACTATATAGAGTTAGCGAAATGTAATCTCAGTTCGCTCGTGGCTACTATGGTGTATGACCTTTTCAGAGCGTACCGCCACATGTCGCCAACCATGATGTTAAAGAAACTCAAACACTGAGGTTGCAAGGTTCAGGCGCAGGATAATATAGCCACAAAAATATACCCGAACAAAGAAACCAAAGCCTGTAGCCATAAGTGTTCAGTTAATTCAGCATATCACATTTCATAATGTATTTGCGAAATTCCATACCCCACCCTCCCCACCCCCAAACAACCCCGCCCCCCTAGAAAAGCCCTGCTTTCATTCCAGAGGATTTATTGGCAATGAATCCACTGAGAGGTCTTTAGACATCCTCTTCTTTAGCCCAACCACTCGACGCCTCCTATTTTGGAGTTAGTTGTTCTCTTGCCTGTGGTGGCCAATTAGAGCGCTATAAGATAAATGGGCACCCACAACTTTGATGTCCATCTTTTTAATAAGCTTTGGTTAAGATGACATCTGTGCGAAAGAGTTCAATATCTTCACAGTGGGAGAGAAAAGAGGTTTATTCTAAAATGAAATATCATGTAAATACTGCTGGAGGTTTAGGCTGGGTGGGGGGGGGGGATCATGGTGTCGGCTGTGACTCTGGTGTTGGCTTTCATTATCTTCCTCTGCAGTCGTGCAGATTAGTCAGCGAAAGATGATTTTTGGAGCCTCGTGAAATCTATGCTTTCATACTAGTGAATCAGCTTCATCATAAATAGAAAAAAAAAGCTTTTTTTTTCATGAGTGTTCGAATTTATCAAGTCTGAAAAACAGTATGCTATTTTTTTTTTTTTTTTTTTTAATACCCATCTCAAACAGAGAAAGACAATTAAGAAATATACACACACACAAACAAAGAGCAACAGCACGGGGGAGAAAAGTACAGTGTAACAATATCTAAAATGGTGGGGTAATAAAATGGTGCATGAGTGTGTATGAATGTAAGAGAGAAAGAGAGGTGGAAGCAGAGCATATATCTAACCTAGCCTGCGGACGTGCTCCTTTATACGTGTGTGTAACTCAGTCAGGAATAATGTAAATGTCTGGAGAGTCTTAAGACTGAGCAGGCCCGTATAAAAGCACCCTGTTTCAGGCTAGTAAAACAAGTCAATAAATACAGGGGAGGAACCCGCGCTGTCTGCTGCACTCTCCTGAATGAAAACAGAGGTGAACTGCTTCTTTTCAGTCTGGCACCAATGGTTGACAGCGGCATTATGGGAGCTCATACATTCTGACTATCACTCGTCACAAGCTATATCTGTCAACATTACACTCAAGTGCATTTTAGATGTAAAACAAGGGTTCCCTGGGAAGAGTATTTATGACTGCATGTGGTCAGCGGCTAAATGAACTAAACGCTTCCTGCAGCGGCGTCTGACCACGGTTGTGATGTTTTTAAAAGGCTTTTCTTTCTCACCCAAATCACCAGTTTGTCTTTTTTTTTTTTTTTTTTTTTTTTGTTGATTCACACAGACAGAACAAACACAGGAGTATTACACGCTAATCCTCGGTAGGGTAGCACTTACTATAGGAGAGGGCAGATCCCAATGGGAAGCCGATGACACAGACCCACACAAAATGGAAACACCATTAAGTAGGTAAACACTTCACTGTGATAACTGCTACCTGATTACAAGCGGGGGAAAGCACAGCCATGGTTCTCCTTTTTTTCATACTGTGTCAACACTTTGGGAAGGCAAATATTTCAGTGACTGCCCTCCCTGCACTTTAATCCATATGGTGTATTCTGTTTGTCACCGCAGATGTTACACTCCCAGGATGAGTTTTCCCCCGAATAGGAGGAACTACTCCTCTACAAGCAGTGGCTCACTTGCTCAGCGCTACACAATGAATACACAGAGGTCACACACCATATCACGCCGGGGCCAGCGTCAATCCTTTATTAAATTACCTAGCTATCTTATTTTCTGTCACTGCACTGATATGAGGGTTATCTTTTTCATTTATGTGGCGGATTTTCAGGGGATTATGCATTAAAGATTAAGGGCGTGTATACCTAACACCTCAGCACAACAAAATGCAATACCTCAGACGGTGCACGGCTGACGTGTGTAAGGAAAGCGAGGTGCTATAAAACAAATCTTCAGCAGGCAGAACCGGACAGGGTTTATTCTCCTCAGACAATACAAGCTGTGACTATACAGAATGTTTCAACCCTAAAATACTGTGGTAAGCAATACAAATCCCTTGGACAAAATGAAATGTATTAAACATGTGGATTTCATAAATCTCCCTTTCCTCGGTCTGGGTCAGAGGTATATTCACTGTAGAGCTCAGCAGACACTTTTCCCCCAGCATTGTTACTCTGAGTCGCAAGTGCTCCGAGTGGTTTCAAAATGAATGTCAGCAAAAGCTGCACGTGTACGGCGAACAGCAGATCCTCACAGTAAAACGGTTCAAATCACTTACCCTTGCTACTTTATAAGAGTATTACAGTGGTGCAGGGATTTAAGGTCTGCTATAGAAATATTACTGAACTAAGATCTACATTGTAGATGTGAAAATGCTCCAAAGATGAACAGTTCTGTGTATTTCTCCAGGTCCATTCTCCACAGTGCAGATAGTGTCAAAAAAAAAAAATAAATAAAAGAGGGGGGTGGGTGGGCATTTGGATCCGAGCACAACACTGTTAAACACCCAACTGGGATCCCTTTAACCTTGAGTAGCGTAGCAAAGGTAGAGGCAGCCTGGGGCTATGGGCGGACTGGCTACCACAACTCCCAGTGCCATGCTGTTCCACAGTGGGGGCCCAACATGGCCAGATTGCCAGAGAGGCCGGCAGAGGTGGTGCTACGGAGTTAGCAGGAGCTGATCACTCATCTGCTGCAACATTCATTTGTTCAAGTTGCTCCATTATCTATTTGTTTTGTTTTCCAAACGAATCCGTTTCGGTCACCTCGCTGAGGAGGAAGCGCGCCCAATGTTCACCTTGTGGGTGTTGGAGCATCTGTCGGTGGCTTGTTCATGAGACATTTCCACTAATTATTTAGCTAGTGTGATGGATAATCTGTGATCATTAAAGATCAGAAGAGCTAAGAAAAGACTGGGAGTAATTATCATTGCTCTGTGGTTCCCACTAATAAGTGAAGGACTTTGAAAAAGCAGCAAGTAGCATGGATTCACAATTAAATACTCTGTCTTTTACATACCAACAGGCTCTTGTATTTTGATTTGCTTCAAACTAAAAGCCAGTAAACAAAGCATGAATGATGTATGAATGTTATACATAGTTCTGCTGTGTGTGTGTGTGTGTGTGTGTGTGTGTGTGTGTGTGGAGGGGCCCAGGAGAGAAGATGAATAAAGATAGAAGATAAATTAGTGTGTGATAACACACCACTAACACACTTCAGACAAATAATGAAGGCTATAACCTATGAGTCTCTACAATCCCATTGTATGATTCAATCATTTCTGTGACAGCTGACGATTACTTCATCATTGCATAAAGACAGATTAAAAAGTTGTCAAATTAAATATTGAAGAGGGACTGCAGGCAGTGGTGAATTTTTAAAGGAATAACACAGATTGGAGATGAAATGAGGCACCTATATGCATATTTTATGCCATAGGGAACAAATGCATATATTTTCCTCTAGGCCACCTACTTTGTAATAAAGAATAGTGAGTGTATAGATGTGGTAATGCAGCACAGCGGAAATGATATGAAAGAGAAATTGGTTTTACATAATGATGTCAAAAGGAATATGGCTCTGCATGGTCATGTGGAATAAAGATAAGATTCTCTTTCTCCGTGAGTGAATATTTCGCTAATGGTTTCTTCATTTCCTTAAAGAATAAAGAAGCCAGCTTTGTATGAACCATGAATGAGGTTTCTGCTGAATGAAGTTAACATTTATCTTTCAATAGCAGGAGAGATCTGTTGAAAATACCCATGTGTGGCGCAGAATTCTCAATGTAAAAGCTTTGTCATCTGTTGAAATAAAGAGAAAGTGACAAGTGACAGTAACTGCTATCACATTTTCAGCAGAAGGAAGGTTTGAAGGGGAGAACAAAGCGGTAAAACGCAATGCAATGCAGAGAGGGTTAAATCTCTACGAAGCTCACAGAGAGGCGGCTGCATTTCACAAAGTCAGCATCGATTGGAGTAAACAATGACTGATCAATACACACATAAAAGACTCCCTCTAACAAAGACTTGCATGTTTATTTCATATATCATATCTCGCAAACAGATACTGCAAAGAGAAGCCTGTTGAATTAGCAGCAGGGCACCTTCTCCTTCTTCTTTTCTTTTTTTTTTTTTTTTTAATACACTTGTTTTCTATTCAGCACTTGTACACAGATACACTCCTGTGTCCATACACACTTACTCATGCAATAAGCATCATTGTCACAGAGCTTTCCTTTCCAAATGGTTCAGCCTCCACCATCTGCAGGCGTTCCCAGACACACCGCTTTGAGTCTGCCATAATGATGCATGACTAAGTACAGTTAAAGTGTTGCAGTCTGTTGGCAAAAAGCAGTCATGCACTTTGCTATAGTGTCACTACGGATAAACCATACAGCTGAAGGTTGACGATGGATAAAAGGCAGTGACAGGCCTGGTGATGTGACTCTGTGTGTGTGTGTGTGTGTGTGTGTGTGTGGATTCACATGTGTATGAGAAGTTAGAAACCATGGCACAGCAGATTTGTAAGTGTTCTTAACTAGGATGTGAAATAGGGTTGGACACAGTGAAATAAAATGCTGTGCTGGAGTCTGTTAAAACTGGGACACGCTTTAAAAGTTATTCCCTCTGCCGATAAGCAGGCATCTCTCTCCACCACTGTGGTTTTAAAGGGATTCACAACCTCATTGGTTTGCAAATATCATTTGTCACACACACACACACACACACACACACACACACACACGCACACATCTTTGCAAACTGCTGTTAGCCTGCACAATATGAAATCGTCAAATGCAATCGCAGCACATTTCTTGATGCATCTGGATTTTTGATTTACAGAAGATCACCACTTGGGCTGTGAAGTCCAGCCCTTGCAGTGCAATGTTTATTTGGCTTATTTGGCCTTGTACACTCTACTCCTTTGGTTGAATTTAGCAATAAGGGACTCAAGCCTCCCTCTGAGCTCTAACCCAGTCTCCCTCCTCATTTCACTGTCTCCTCCACTACTCTTCAGGGTAGATATTCAGCGTACAGTGAATACAGAGGAGACAAAGAACTCTCCATTACACTGTACTCTGTTTGCCAAAGTCTTTAGTGTCAAAATGCTCCGCAGACTTTGTTGCCGCTTTGTCGAGTTCACCGCTGCAGCCGCTTTCATGTAAATGATCTTGAATGTTATTTTCTAAAGAATGCATTTTAAAGAGAAATTCGCATTTCTGCCTCTGCATCTTGTCACAAACCGTTTTCTCTCCTATCTCCTCCCCTCTCTCCCGCTCCCTCCTGCCGCAGCCGTAGACTGCATAATTGATGCAAATACTGTCACATGTGTCAGGAGTGGAGGCTCTTCTAGTTTACTTCTGTGCTACACTTTATCGGAGAACATTAAGTGGAGAAAGCAGCCTCATGCCAGGGGTGGAAAATCAGCTTGTCAGTGGTCTCATTCACACAGCCATTGCTTCGGGATTGTTTCATCAAGGTGATTGAGAACAAAAAGTACAGCAGCAAATTCCAGCTTATGTTTAGGAGCCCTGCCACATACATTATTTATATCTGTTGCCCACCCTAGTCTCTCTAGCCATCTGAATACATCATTGCCTAATTCTCAAGTATTTCTCCAGATTTCCTCCTATTTGCGCTTTATCCTCTCCACATCAACCACGCCATACCATTAGGCCTGTAGAGAACACGCTTTTTGTGTGTGTGACACAGACCTGAAATTATAGATAGCTGCTTTCAAGGAAGGCTAGGGCCTGATGGGAAAGCTGTAATGGCTGTTGAGTGACTGGAGTGCAGTCAGAGACAGAGGCAGGATTTCATTTACAACAACGATACAGGAGGAATTATGTAAAATGGTAACATTCCATGCCATTTAATGAGCCATATTCACTAATGTCTGAGTCTATGGTCTAGCAGTAATAAAACGCACTGCCTGCCAGAGCTCTGCTGCTACACTGTTTCTGTCTATTTCCAGCTCTGTATGAAACAATGGTGCATAACAGAACAGGCAGACATTTGCAGTTCTTTACTCTGCGCGCTGAATGCTCTGCCTTCAGACAGAGTGAGGTGCTTGTCTGCTACCCTCCTCCTCCTCCTCCTCCTCCTCCTCCCCCCTCCTCCCTCTACTACGCTCCCCCTGTCCTTTTTTTTTTTTTCCTGGCCCTAGTCTGTGCTACAGATTAAGTGACTTGATCCTGCAAACATCTGAAGAATTCAGCTCCACAAAGGGGTCAGACAAAGGCCAGGGGATAGCCTTACAGGTCCTCCCTCCATTAGCAGATCCACAGAGGTGTCATCAGGAGGGCTCTGCAGGCAACGAGGACGCCTCAAAAAGAGCAGATTGCCAATTGATGTGTATCTCTGGACTCATTATTAAAAACCCTTACAGCCTGTGCCTACTTGGACATATGATCTCTGAAATTAATGGGAGAAATTGATTAGCCTTGCACTGTGCACACGCCATGTGTGATGATTTGTATTAGAAAATACATATATTTTTTTGGGCTGGTAAATGGATTCCTACATCTTTGCTCTTTGTCAAATCTTCACAGTTTTTGGCAAAACAATTTTTTTTTGCACAAACAAGTTCTCGCTTGTGAACTGCTATACTCACGCCAAGTAAGCTGCAAGTGCTGACTGTCTCTTTGTTTACATGTTTCTTGATATAGACAAACAAAAATACCCCATATTTTCCAGGCAATAGCATTCACAAAGAATATCTGGGGCTCCTAGAAAAACATTTCAACTGTAATAAGCTTTCTCCATGAGAGTCTGAAACATTTCAGAGGGCTCCTTTGAAGCTCTCACTATGTTGACTGTTCATATATAGACAGTGCTTGGAAAGCCTGAGCGCCATATCGCTGTAACCTCTCAGTGCTTCTGCATTAATAATTAATTACCAATGTGAGTAAACACCACTGTAGATACAAGAATGCCCCTAACAACAAACTCTGCTGCTCCCACTTAAAGCTGTACGCTCGACAAATTTAGTTGAGTTTGTGGATACATGCTAATGCTGCACTGTAGTCTGTCACACACATCATGGAAGAGAAAAAAAAAAAAAAAAATCCAGCAGGAGCCTCTGTGTATATACTCAGCTCTGCAATTTAACCATGTTTGGTGAAAACTGACTGGGAATGACTGTGATTTGCTCAATTCTGCAAAATCCTTCACACGGGAGATGCGATTCGAGCAGGTGGCTCCATCTCTCATTCTGCAGACCCCACTGCACGGTCCGACCTGCTCAAGAGGAGATTTGGAGGCGTTGCTCTGCTCTTGCGCAGTTACCCTTTAGCTTACAGGCAACATGCTGTGAGTTTACGGCTAACGCAGCCTCATTTATATTACTTATAGTGAAGAATGTATGTGCGGGGCCTGTAGAACATGCTGACCTTGTCACTGTTAGCAGCATCTCACCGTGCTAGTGAGGAGCCTTGCTGGTGTTCAGGTGCTGTTACCCAACCACTCAGCGGCTCCTTGGTTGTGTTATACATAAAGGAGGGACTAAGGGCCTGGGAGTGTGACAGCGGAGCAGTTGCTTGTTGAATCGCTAAGCAACATGACCATGCCCATTGAACTCTGAAGAGAAAAGATTTTATTACAAATACAGCAGGAGCTCATATCACAGCAAAGGTTCTGAACATCCAGCTTGTTTCTAAATGCGTCAGAAATGAGAGGCTGTAATATCAAACACAATGCATACACTAATCATATCATTATGGCTGTGTATGCATCACCAATGAGCCTTATTTGGCTTTTGGTGCTGGAATATGACCAGCCATTCAGAATTCAGGAGCAAGGAGAGCGTCTTTTATCTTACTATAAATCCTCATTATTTCTAATAGCACTTCTGAAGGCTAAAGAGTAGAGCAGAGCATGTTCTCTTTATTCTGCAGTCACTGACAGACATGGCCAAGCACTATGGGTTAATGTAATATCACAGTTGGATGCCTCCTCAACTCACTTACATTCCCTGTTAGCTTAAAAGTCCTTTTGTGAAAAAAAAAATGAAAGAAAAAGTATGCAATGCATGAAAGGAGGTGACGACTGCGGAGTCCATGACGGCAGAGGGCCCACAAAAAGTCCAAAAGCGTTACTTCCAAAAGCTAATCTTTCACAGGCCCCATAAGAGAATTAGTTTGACAGATTTAAAGAATATCATATTTTTATGTTTTTAATCAAACAATACATTATTATAGTGTTATAACATCTGAAGAGAGAAATTTGCAACTGTGGTATCCATAGTTCCATTTTATCATGGAAAAACGTTGGTCTAAGAATAGAAAAATGGACTGTAAAAAGTCCATGGTTCATCTACTGAGACTGGCATATCAATTAGGATTGTGAATAAGAGTGTAATTGAAAGCAACAGGAGCAGAAAGAAACGGAAATTCATCAAGGCAAGCATGGAAAAGCACAAATGAGTTCCGAGCGAGACACAGAGAGCTCCATCCCTATTCTTCTGTGCTGTCTTTGCCCAGAACAGATCCACCTAATCTCTCCCACCATTACCAAACAATGAAATCAGCAACCAAACAACTCCGCCTGCTGTAGTTTCCTTTAATAAGTCCAAGTGGGCTAATTGTTTTATTAGAAAGTACAAATAAATATTTCTTGGACTGTGTCTCCTTCCAGCCACGGCAGATTCATAAGTTTGGTGTTAACAGCACACCGGGTGCTAAAGTCCGCAGCCTCGGGGGCCTCAATAAAGTGGTGAATCTAGTTTTGTAAAAGTGAAGAAAAAAAGGTGCTGGATGTGTAGCATTAACCACTTGCTGATAGCTCATCAGTCACAACCTGTTTCATCACCTCTTAACGGGTAATTCTAAGCAAACTTAAGTGCTGCTGAGGTCAAAGGTCGCCTCGCTGGAACTTTTCTAGGTAGGTTTTATTGCCTGTGTTGGTGCTCTGTGCTTGTGATTGCTCTGCAGGGCCTGGCTCGCTGGCCGGCAGCATCTGCGTCTTCCTATAGTCTTATCTCTGCTGGCAAGCGAACACCCTGGTGCAGGCCTGCCACACAATCATTGTACCATGGCTCCACTGTCACTAAATGGCACGTTCTCTCAGCCCCAGTCCTCCCTTTCCTAGGCACGGGCTTCTCCAGCTGCAGCCTAATTTCCTGTGACTTGCCTAATTACTGTAATTAAGGATTAATTGCCATTAATTATTCACACATAAGCTCATCGCAAATCATGGGGTAAATGTCTTATGAAAGCTGCCATACAAGCCATGTATAAACACACTAGGATGCTCCAGGCTGCTGAATCGATCACTCAGCCCTCCAGCAAATCTCCACGCCACACTTAGGAAAACAGCGATAACTCTCCCCAAAATCAACAGCCTATCCAGGTGATGGAGGAATCAATTCACATGCTTTATTCTCGGCCTCGGCTACATTTGATTGCTTCCTACAGTGCTTCCAGGACATGAAGCAGACAGAGAACAGTGTCGGTGAAATATGCCCCGAACGGTAACTTTTGATAAACGGGTGTGATGTCTCCAAACACAAGATAATGGAAGGAAATGAGGCTGGGTGAAGGATAAGCATAAGCAGAGGCTAATTCTAACTCTAATCTACCTCAGTCATCTTATCCTTGATTTCAGCAGCAGAAGAATCAGACCATTCAATCTGCTATCACAGGAAAGAGGTGAGGAACATGAAACTCTAGTAGAATTTGTCATGATTAAGGTCGCTCACTGAAAACTGGTAGGAAATCTATTGTGTGTCACTTAATTTTTCATTGTTTCTCTAAATTCTGGGAAGTTCACTTAACCCTGACATTGATTTTAGGTCAAGGAAAAACATGTCATTAACCTCCAGCGAGAGAAGCTTTTATCTCTCTGAGGAAAAAAAAAAAAAAAAAGTGTCCGGTGATATCTGGGACCTTCCGGCTTTTGGTGAGGGAGAAACTCAGACACAGTGTAGGGAAATATTTACACTTGCCAATACTCTAAGGGCTCCCGAGCATTTTGAGGAAATAGTTTTTAAGGTTTCAGCATCATAAAATCATCATAATGGCTATAATGTAAATCTGGTGAGCATGAAATGTCGTCCAGGGGCCCGCATGCGAACAGTATTTAAAATGAGACATCTTTACAAGGCCCTAAATCAGCAGTGGAGCCATGTGTTGATAGAGAGAGGAAAAAGAAGAAGTAAACTGTCTGGTGCTTCTCACCAGGACCTCACAGTAATGCCACAAACTTGGCTGTAATATACAAGACTGACAATTATTTTCTGAATCCTGGTGTGGCCCCAGGAAAGCTGCAGCCTCAGCAGTGACATTGAGCGTCATATCTGCTGCTCCATGTCTTTTCTTCTACTTACATTGGTCACCCAGCGAGACATGGCACTGGATTAGAGGGGACTAATTGTCGGACCAAAGGCAGATGTGGCAGATTAATGCAGGAAACATCTTCATTTTGGGGGCATAAGTTTGTGTGTCTGATTTAAACATTTATGTTAATGGACCTTCTGGCAGCTCTTTAATGCTCTACACTCTCTTGTAAACAGCCTCTTTGCAAATCCATCACTGGGCCATCCTGCGAAAAAAAAAAAAAAAAAAAACCAAGCTGCACAAGGAGAAGGGAACAGATAACACCCTTCCAGATCAAGACAAGGGGATAACAAGACTTCAGGCATACAGAGGCGGCTTGAGCCAATGCTGGCAAAATTTCCCCTGATCAGCATTATTGCAGCCAGAGTTTAATTTATAGAGCTGAGCCAGTCCTGTTTTATGCGTTTGTTAGATTAATGTGCAGAGCCATACTTTTTTACTGCTATGGTCTTTGATCAAGTTCAATTTATTGGGATTAACCTGAGGTTCAAGCGTGGTCTACGATCCATTTCAAATCATTATAAGAAGCCTCTATTTTTCTCCAGCTGTGATTGAGTTTCTAGTCCTTATAATTAAGCACAAGTTTAAACTGTCAAACCTGTCTTCCATTTGTGATGGCTCTTTAATGACCCTTTGCTGTAACGTATTAATTTCTTCTTATTTTGAACTTTTATACCTTTCGACTTTGCAACGTGCCCCTTAAATTAGTACGTGTTAATTGTTACCTTATACGCAGCGCAGTGCTGTGATAAATGCTACTTTTCACTGAGACACAAGAGAAGTGCCTGATTGTGCTCTGGTGTTAATATGGAAACATGTTGTACAGTCAACGTGTCACCGCGCTGTGTGTCAGCGTGTGAGTTACAAGACCCCACAGCCTGTGCAACTTTCTGTGGACCCTGCTGCCCCCACACATTTCACACTCCCACCTCCCTCTGTGTGACACCTCCCAGCACGCACATGCATCATCGCGTCATTGATGCCTAATTGATACTTCCCTATTTATTGTCACCTTCCCTCTCTGTCAGCTGACTTGTGTTCTCCATGTCGCTTTGCATTTATGGACTCCCGGCTGCCTTGATCTCGGTAATTAGAGTTTATGTGCTAATTGGTGTAAATACAAAGATGGGAGTTGCAGGCGAACACTTCACACCGCAGCTATAAATTGTGGCTCTGATAAGTGTGGGTTGTAGTACTGAGGGAATAGCAGAAGTGTCTCTAGGAAACTGATATTCTGTCACCAGCCCTCTTTCTTGTTTACACATTCAAAGCACAGTACTTTGAAACATTTTTGGACAGCTTAAGACATCTTTGCACGGTTTGGCTTTGAACGTCTCATGTACCTTTGGATGTCAAATGTCACTATTTCAAGACCATGTTGTCAACTTCATTTACAAGACATGAGAGTGTTTCCATCCTGGATTAAATGAGGGTATATGGTTCTACATTTCTACCAGATATGCAACAACTGCTTCATTCAAACAGAGAATATATATATTTATAGCATATTATTTACTGGAATAGGAATATAATGTTTGGCCTCTTTTTTATTACAGCAAAAACCCCAGCCTCCAGAATTTCCATTTGAATGCAGTGAAATGACTCAACAGCTGGGGGATGCTTTTGTGTTATGACATGGTCAGGACTAACAACAAGGAACTAAAATACCTGTAACTTCTGACTTTAACAACAACAACAACCACAACAATAATAATAACAATAATAATAATAATAATACATATTATCTTCATGGTAGGAAAGAATTCAAGTGTTTGCACTGTAAAACTAACATGAATAATTGCTTGTATATCAATGTCACTGGGTCTCAGCACTGTCCGGGTTAATGTCATGGATATGATCTTGTTCAAAATTGTCACATGGTTACAAAAAATGTCATGAGTAGTGACTTAAACCACTACGTGACTCTGAATAAGACGTGCAAAGACAAAAATGCTGTTAATGTAGTTGTCTAAGTCAATAATCACAGTCAATTATCAGGCCACACATTCCCTTAATTTTACTTTTGTGTTACGTTCTTGTAGGCAACCTGTGAGTGTAAACAGAAAGTTAAATCAAAAGTCATTATTCATTTTAAATCTTAATTATAGCCTTGACAACAGTACAACAGAAACTTTAGAGGTTTTACATGGAGTTATGGGTGATACAGTACAGTACAGTAAAATAGGTGCTTGGAAAAATATATGATTTTAATCCGTCAGAATCAAAGCTACCTGTTCTTAATGTTTGGTGATTAGATTCTTTGACAGCATGAGTTCAAAGCCAAAACATCAAAAACAGTCTGTGTGAGTCTTTCCGTTACTATATCATTTGTTTCTTAAGCCATCTGCTTCAAAAACGCCCCATTTCTTTGAAATGTAAGACACATTTATGCAGATATCACATAGCAAACTTTTGCACTGATTAAAATCGCAGTTCAACCATGTGCTTTTCACATGCAAACACACAGATGTATGTTTCTCTCCCCCCTTTTCATTTTCAACTTGGTTCTTTTTAAACTCTGTGTTGTCAGCAGATGTCCTTCTAACGGAGACAAAGAAAATGAGAGGGGGCTGGATATCATCAGCATAGAAATGAGCCTCCTCTCGATGCCCCTTCTAAGGCACAGTCACAGTGCCGCTCCAGCCACTGCACTACCTTTTCAACTTGCAAATGACAGTGTCACCAAATGCTATCCTTCCATCAATCAAGTCGGGGGGGTCATGAATATACAAAAGGCGAAGCGGAGACTGGCTGCCTCCCGCAGCTCTACTTGGCCCAATTATACAGGCTCAGCTTTCTCCTGCGAGCTTCCACTTTTTGTTTCAGTCTAAAGGGTACAGTCCTAGGCAGCCTCAGGCTTAATCAAGGTAGGTCACGCATACTGGACCTCTCAAGTGGACTGCAAATGCAAGTTAAATGTGGACACCAAATGTCATCTTTCTTTTACATCATTACTGCTAGGGGGCAAAGACAGCAGGGGTCAGTTCCGCACCCCTTTTTCGTGCACATTCCATGTACTGAAGTCCTCCTCTTTACCCAAACACAAGACCAGACCACTAAGCCGCTGCACCCCCCTCCCCTTCTCTCTTTGCGGCAGCCTGCTTGCCCCTTTCTTTACCCCAGCTGTCAGATCATAGTAGTGAATTAGCATTCTAACGGATACGCCTCAACCCGGGGATGAATTAGCACACAGGAGTAACTAATGACCTCCCTGCTGAAAGTGGACCTTATAGTCGATGGCACAGCTGATCAATATCACCGCTCCAGCTCAGGTTACGCTCTCTTCTCTCTTTTTAGTTTTCACTGAAATCCTTTCACAACCTTGGAAAAGACATTAAAGGCAGTTTAATACGATATTAAACCAGATTATCATAGACGTCTCATGTGTTCATATTTATTTTATAATAAGAAAAACAAGAATAAAATCTGATCAATACACCTCAATGGTGACTGCTGAACACAAAGCACATTGGTCAATAACGTGTCATTGTTACATATTCATTATGATGGAGAATGTGAACAAGACAAATCCATGTGTTAATGTAAGTAATGTTACCTGACACTGAATGCAGCCATTGTGTTCTCGTTCTGTGTTGACAAGATGTTGCAAGAGCTCACTAATCAATCATCTCATTAAAACTGATGATTCTAATTGTTTTTGATGAGTGTGGCACTGATGCAAAGGTTAAGACCGTTTTGTTATATTGAAAGCCGGCTGGTTGAATGAATGCATTATAAATTGCTCACGTTGAAGTGTGACACTGATGAAGCAGGACTGGACTTTTTAACTAGAGCACTTAACAATTGCTTCTCACTGAATAAGTTAACTCCACATAACAACCCAGTTCTACCTGAGAAAGAGGAGACAATGACAGTATATAATGTCAAAACATGAAAGGAAGTGGCTGTCAATTTTGTTTTGTTTTTTAAGGCCTTTTTGAAAACATGCACAGATAAAATATGTTGAGTCTTGAAATAGACGCGACAAGCAGTTTCGAACGAGCTTTGATCAGCTTTTTTGATGTGTTAATGTGTCAGCGGAGGCACAGCAATCAAGCCACAATAAGTCTCAGAGGAGTGTGGGAAAGAGAGGGGTTAATGTGGGCCTACGGCTGAGAAAATAAATTACTCTAAATATGTAAGTGGACGTTGGAATGGGCCCTGTAAGAGCAGAGTGGGTTTGGGTAAACCAACAGTCTGTCTGCAGTAATTTATAGACAGCTATGATAAATACTATTTGTCCATGACAGTCACATGAAATAATAAACCATGGCTGGCTATAAACATTACTAAATCCTGACACTATTGATTTATAATGTCTAACAGTGACATCAAACCAAACAACTGACAGAAACAATGCCAGGGCTTTAGGAGCAGTTTGTCAACTATTAATTCTGTCAAAGGGGGTTTCACTCTAAGCCGAGAGAGCTTGTCTTGCTGTTGTCAATCCCTTCCCTGGAAACGACTGCAGCACGTCCGCGGGTAAGGGCCCTAGGCACTGCTCCGTTAGCCCTAATTACCCCCATCCCTGCTTTGGCAACGACAAGACCAGCCTCTATTTAAAATGCATGTTAATTATGCAAATTATTAATTGGGCTGGTGCTTGAGGATTTGCGTTTATGCCCGGATTAGAGTTAATAACTGTATCAAGCTACGTTTTAAGCCTGACCTATGACAAGTAATGCTGAGGTGCTGAAAGGGATATTTTCCAATACATTACCCTCTCTTCTCTTCCAAGTCCATTCCCCATTACAGGAGGCTGAATAAATGACACACAGATTCTCCAAGCTCGCAACAAGACCTAGACAGTTTGGAGCTACACTGTGTACTATATGAAATCGTCAAACACTGCTGCACCGTGGTGCTTTGTAAAAGGATCTCGTGGCGATACAGCAGTTTATGTTTGCTGGTAACTAGTATGTACACTAATGCACACAAGAGCAGACACGTAAACATGCGCACACACAGTCACATAAACAGTGGAGGGTCTTATTTCGTGGCAATCCAGGACTAGCTGTCAGGCTAATTGCACACGCCTGTGATGGGGACCACACATGCTCTGTCACCACCTGCCATGGAGAACAGTCAACAACGGTCTGCACTCTGGTCACCCGGTTACCAGCAAGTTCAAGCAGAGATCAAAGAGCAAAACCAAATGTCTCCCATCAGAAAATCCATTACATAACAGGCACAGCGGCCATACTTGTTTGAAGAGTTTTCATGAGTTAATAATGCAATAATGCATTCAGCAAAAAATCTTGACTAAAAAAAAAGAGTTGCAGTGCGCCATACACCACCTGAATGCACCTATCTTCACTTTCTCCTTTTATGTGCACATGTCCCATTAATTGCATCTGTATGTTCATTATGGATTTGCCTCAGCTCCACTCCAGTCCTCCACATCCTGGCTGAGCTTGCTAAACCACTGGGAGCTCTGGTAGTGCTCCTTCGACTGGGTTAAGCTTGAGTCTGTGTGTCGACAGTCGTGTATGGATGTGGAGCTGCTACACAATACCCGAGAGGTATAAAAGGAATATCAGCTGCCAAAACGCTAGCATTACAAACCAGATAAACACTTAATCCATCATTGTGTTCTCTCTTTTTCAGGTTGCTTCTATTTTTTGCAGGTCAAGACATAATGTGTTGACATTTTACACTGGGATTTAAAAAATGGAAGATGGTAGATGAGTAAAAGACTAGCTTTTTACTAGGGTTAGCAGAAGCCCTTGATATGAAAGGCTATAAGTGAAGTTTTAACCAAATGGTTAGCTAGCTGCATTTAGCCTATAATGTACCCAAATTCTATGCTTACTACTGTTCCACTCTGTTAAGTCTTCAACAACTGTTGTTGTGGTGTGGTTTTTCAGACACACTATGTATAAACAATAAACAGACTGCAGAGGGTGTCGACCCCAGCCAGTCAGCCAGTCAGCAGTCTTTCCACTTCCTGCCATGACTGAGATGGTTAAGGGCGCATTAAGCTGTTTTGCTCAATGGCCCTTGACCAATATAAAGAAGTACTGAGATAGCATGTTCTGATTTATGCCCTGTGAAGACATTATGAATGCATGCAAGCACATGCATGAACACCAACACACACGATTGCTGAAAAATAAGAAAATGGGAAAAAAATCCATAGAGAGAGAGAGAGAGAGAGAGAGAGAGAGAGAGAGATAGATAGACAGAAAGATAGATAGACAGATAGATAGATAGACAGACAGATAGATAGATAGATAGATAGATAGATCATTTATCAGCTAATTGACTTTCCATATATTTTCAACTGAACCTTTTGTTTGTTAGATCTAAATTATAGCTTGATTAAAGTCTAACGGGGGACTACAGTAAATCCTGTGTGAATGTTGCTGCAGTTCCTCTAAAATGGGAAATATTGATCAGTATGATTTCCCTGGGTACTAGGGAGCTGTAGAGGAAGAGTGAGAGACATTATTTAAGGGACATGGAGCCTAAGTTGAAAAAAAAAAAAAAAAGGTGACGTTATGCTCTGTGCCTTGAAACATGACTTAGTCTGAGTGGCCTTTGATGGTAAGGCGAAAAGGTAGTTCATCACTGTCTGCATGGGAACCGGGGGGGTGGTTGTCTTGTGTTGATTTTACATTATTAATTTGAGGCACACAAGGTCATTGGGGCCGCTATAGTCATGAGAACCAGTTGTTATCTTAACACAGCTGTCGGGCTGAATCTGCATTGACTGATTATGCCATTGATTGGTAACCCTGTGAGAAGGCAGCCTTTAGGACATTGCTTCAAATTCAGAGCCTTTTCAACACCGTGATTGCATTTTGGATACCGAAAAACATCGCCTCAAATCAGGCCTTATTATTTGTGTTCTACGGCCTCTGCTGTGTTAACTAGCACTGTAGCACCAAGAGTATTGTATAAGCATGTCTCAGACACCTTCAATCTGCTGTAAGTAAATCAAATGTAAATGTCAATTTGTTGCAAACATATGCTAATGCAGGAAAAACCTCATGTGTGAGGGTGAGGGGGGTGGTGGGCGTGGGGAGGGTGGGGGCAAAAACTAAATAGAAAATAAACATCACAAAAACTGTGAAATCTTAAACAAAGGGGGTTGAATCCTGAGCAGCTGGCATGGAATGAATTCTTCTGGAGAGGGAATGCCAGTTTCAGAGCGCCCCGAGCATCGATTTGGAGCCAAGGCAGTAAACAGCTTTTATCAGCAATAATGATGGCATAATCCCAGCTAAAGAGGAAAGTAGCATATGGTGCAAAGCTTACAACTGCAATCCCAACAAAGTAGGGGGGATTTTCATCACTTTGTCCACTTGAAAGACACTCTGCCAATTCATTTTTTTTTCTCCTTCCAAGGATCATAATCTACTGTACACAGTACAATTCACATACCATGTTTGAAATACATGTTAGAGACATTTTTCTCATCAGTTGACTCCAGTATGATTTATGGAGCAATGTTGTCACATATCTCCAAAATGTAAAATTGTACTGCAAACGCTATAATCATATGTACACATTAGAGCTTTACAAGGTGACAGCAATTGCCCTACAAGCTAGTAGGGCAGTCACTGATTCTGCATTGCAATCCTGCATATACATATGGAAATAGAAAGTCATTCCACAGCAGCAAATTACAAATGACTTTCAAACAGTGCAAACATATAGCTGCCACCTACATTGAAGTAAAACAGTGTCTATATTTCCATGGTCAGTTTTATTGTATCCTCCTTCATTAAACCTATCAAGTTTTCCTTTTGATCAGACAACCAAGGCCACAAGACGGCTCTTTTCCAGGAACAGTGTAGCACTGCCAAGTAGCACTCTAGACTGGCTTCAACCTCTGTCATTGATTTTCCTCCAAGCTGTGACCATTCATTGTTTGTGACATTCTCCTGTCGGCTCTTTAACACCCTTCAACCAAATCAATTTCATATTTTTGTCAATGCCTTGCAACTGGATGAGCCAGATGGGAAGGGACGTCACATGATTTAGGATGTCGATTTTCTGGCAACTGTTTTATCTGCAGTTTTTACAAGACTTAGAAAGCTGACACGATGGGTTTATTTAAAGACATATAATGGGGCAGGAGCAAAAATAAGTTGACATACATTATGGTAGAGCTGAAACTATCAGTTATTAATTGATAAGTTGATTGGCAGAGAATTAAAAGGCAATTATTTTACTGGTTGATTAATCGTTTCAGTCATTTCTTTAATTATCAGTGACAATCATTATCTCACATCAGCGTGTAAACTGAGCGTTTGCTTCTCTTATAGCTTAGTAAACCAACTATTTTTGGAGTAAATTATTTATAACACACTATACTGTGGTTGTAAGCAGATACAAGGCCAATATAGCTGTTTAATTAATGTACAGTATATTTCAACAACTGTCTCCTATGAAGACATATTTCATATTATTGCAACTGTGTTTTACAATTTTGTCATTATGTGTTTATACACCAGCCTCCCCGCCACTGGGTGCCCATAGGAAGAGTTACAGTTAAAAACAAATGCATAAATAAACAACCTACTTCTGATTGCAACTACATTATGTTGTGTTATAAACCATTTATTCATATTTTATATTCATTATACTGTGTTAACGTTTGGAATGCTGTTTGAGCAAAATAAACAACTGAGATAGTTTATTATTGTCTAAAACCTCTACGTCTAAACAAATATCCACAGACTTTCAGTCTGCAATCATCAAAGCTCAGACTGTTACCATGCATATTATCGGTTATTAATTTGTTTATTGCATCTGAATCCATTCATTTATATTTTCTGACTCAACATACAATACCACAGAAATCAACATTTTGACAGTGAAACCTGATAACTGCATAAACGCTCTGTAATCTGTCAGAAAATGTTTTTTATTGATGATGATGACGATGACAACTTTGCTCTTGGTGTTTTTGTACATTTGTTGGTTTTCAACCTTAAATAGCAATTTATAAGCAGCGGTAATAGTCATGAACATGACAAAAGGAAACCACTTCTTTCCTCAACTCTAACAAATGACTAAATTTATTCTTTGCCTCTTCATAAGCCTAGCCGACCATATGGCTTTGCCCTCTATTATACTCTCAATATCACACACTAACAATGACAACAATAATAGAACGAGTGACCTTGACTTCCCGTCTGGACTCTAAGAATAATATTTGATAGCAATATTAAGTGCAACAATAATGAGATGAATATTCCCCATTTAGTGTAGACAGCTTTAGGACAAATTCTGAAGGGAGAGCTGCCTGCTGCAGCTACATGCTGGTCACTCTTAGTTGTCAAGGCTGATTTATTGCCTCCTAGCTGTTCAATTTCACATTTTGTCCTCGTCATATCCCCGACTCATGATCATTCTGCACTGACCCTTGTAGGGCAGGCAGGGAATATTGATAAAACAATTATCTGCTTGCCGTTCATTTGATTTTCCATTTCAATTACGGATTGGAGGAGGCAAAAAGAAAAGATTGCAGCATTGATTTTTTTTTTTTCTACCTTACAACAGGAAGGAGGCAGGCTTTGATGGGATGCTTTGGTGACATGGAATAGGGGAAGGAGAAGGGCTCAGTAGCTTTAGGAGCTTTGCTCCTCAGTTGCTGTAGTAAAGGCTTTGCTTTATGGACCGTTTATACATTAAGTATGATTTAGCATAGCCAACTAATAGTATTTTAAAATGTAAAATGACACACAGACTCTACACCCTCCTTTTATAGCTTATTCCAGACACATGCCTCCAATTTGACCAAAGGTTATCTGACTGATTATTGATTTTGACGATTCAAATGTGATGAGTGCAATAGGCTGGACTTTTCTCCAGTCGGGGGTGGGGTGGGGCGGTGAGGGGGACACCAGCATGTTCACGCTGCTGCTGACCTGAGGTAAACACTGTATGTGCCACTCTGGAGGCCAAAGGACCCAAAGGTCATAGCAGTTTGTCAGCGACACCACTGCACTCTCTCCCCCTTTCTGATTGTCTGCCACTGTCTATTTGTCACTCGAAAATGACAACAGAGTTGCATCATACTTGTTTTTCCTGCAGCACTGACACAATGCTCCACCACCTCCATATTGTGCAATACTGTACTGTAATGGAAAGCACAGTGTGAGGAGGATTTGAAGGCGAGACAGATAACAGATAAAAATAAACCAAACGTAGAAAATACAGTAAAAAAAAATCAACTGGGGGAAAGTGCATGTTAAATGTTGAGTTTCCTTAGTGCAAGCCATGTAAAATGAATCCATTACCACATAAAGTAAATAGATTCTTCTGTAAATGATTTGGAACATTGGTAATGGGTAAAGACCTAATGGGAATCCTGGTAAAATAGCCTTTGGGGAGCCTGGGAAAATCTGCCTCAGTGAAGTGGCCGGCTCTTGGCCAAAACCCTGTGTAGAGGGGAAGGGGAGGAGAGGGGAGGCATAGACTTCACAGAGATGACAGAAAACGAGAGGGAGAGAGAGAGAGAGAGAGAGTGAGAGAGAGAGACAGACAGACAGAGAAGGGAAAGAGAGAGAGAGAGGGAGGGAGAGAGAACACTCTCAAGGAATCTCCACCCATGGATGATGTTGAGTTCCACTGTTGAGCATAATCGCGTAAAAATGCTGAAGACTTGAAAGGGCTGATGATAATGCTATTGCTGTCCAGTGATCCAGCACGGTCACAGGCAGCAGCAGCAAGGCACAGTGCTGTACAACTTCCTATATCGCAGTCTGCTTCAGCGCACACGGCGGCTCCCAGGGGATTTCACATGGCTGACCTTAAATAAGTTTGGCTTTGATCAAAGTTTAACGTTAGCACCACTGGTCTGCTTGCTACAGATCAGGGGATCAGGGAGATGAGACCTGGGCTCGGAGGTCCTGGCAAAGACTCCTTCCCAAAGCTCCAGTGCACCCTTCCAACACCGGATTATGTTGGGCAATTAAGGTAATGAACTGGCTAACGTAACAGCGCATAATGATCCTTTTTATCCTCGTTCTCTAGGGTGTCGGTCTGTTGTAGTTTCTCTGACACATCTTTCTCTGTATCACTTAAAAACAACTTGTAACACTTTCTGTTTTGCATCCCGGTGGTTGCTACTCTCTAATAAAGGAAATGATATCACAGGTAATCCGAGACAAAAGAAAAACCACAGCTACAGCTACCACGTCTGTGAGCAAAGCAGACAGCTTTCAGCAGCAAAGTGGAACAGAGGAGCTCTTGTTCACGGTTTGGGCAGTAAGGAGACGCCAGAAAAAGTGAGCACAGCCTTGTGGAGAGGAGAAAGAGCGCAAAAAGCACCTGTATGGACATGTGCATTTGCCTGCACTGGTGCACATACAAGCGGGCGGCCCGGGCCTTGCGTCTATCTGTGTGGCAGTGAAAGCCTGCATTCCAGTTCCCCCAATCAACCTCCCACCCCATCAGCGCGCGGCTTGTCTGCCTGCTCCCTTTTCATTTGAACACATTTTCTAGCCAAAAATTTCACTTCAATCTCACCTCATCTCTCCATACTACATTAACCCCTGGCAATTGCCTTCCAAATGACCCCATTAAGCTGTAATTGCCTCAGCAGGCCTGCTCCCTCGCTTGTAATTCTGTGCAGCGAACCCACCAGACGTTCCCCCGGCATTGTTTCATGTTCTGGCTCCCATCAGCCAGTTCAGACGCTGACCCCCCACCCCCCCCCCACACCCCACACACAACCCGCCCCCAACTACTCCCCACCTCCTCTCTGTCATGGCCAGAGCTGTTGGTGCTCACCACTAGCAGTGCCACTGGCAGACTCTCCTCATCTCCACAGTGAGCTCACACAGGAGGCGCCGTGCCCTCACTTCCTCCTCAACAGCCACACTCGCTGTCATTTACACAAGCAACATACATTCACTACAAGAGGCCCTAAACAAAATAAACCTCAGCCTGGCTTTTTATTATGTCATTCCCTGCTATTCATTTCATAAATACAGTATGTGTACAGTGCGGCGTTCTGTGTAGCTGGAGATAAAGAGCAGCAACCAAACAAGATGTTTGCTTTTGCCGCTCAGAATTTCACCTCACGCGTCAATTACAAGATTAATTGTGGCATAATGTTTGTATGTTAAAGCATCATTTCTCTCTTCAGTTGTCATTAGGATGCTGTTGGGTGCAGAGAGTACATGGCGATGACACCCGCCATGGCACCTCCCAGCACAACTTCACCTTTTCTGTTCCCACTAGGGAGCTCGTGTCAAGACTGCTCAACTTTTTGACGAAGGCCTCCGCGGATAACTAACGCGCAAATGCGGATAGGTGGAGAAAGCGATCCTGACAGTGATGTATTGCAACTAGTTGCAGGTGTCAAAAAGGAGATGCTCTGCCAGCCATTGGTGTGCATGCACTGTATATATGCATGCATGCACACGTCTGTGCCCCTGCGTGATTTTCCGAACGTGCGTCCCACTGCACATCATGTATGTGTATATTTGTGTGTGCGTGCGTGTGCTCTCGCAGACGTTTGACGTGTGAACGTGCATGATGCCTGTAAGTCTGTACATGTGACCTGGTATAGTGGCGGGGGGGGGGGGGGGGGGGTGAATCATACTAATAATCCATTCAACACTCCCTCCATCCCAAGCAGCACATCCTCCCTGTCGCCCATAACAGATTGGTTAGCTCATAAAGGCTCACCACTGCCACACACTCACACACTGCCACTGTCTGCTGGTCAGCCTCTACTGTAATCAACCTCACACCATCGCCTTACTTACATATATATATATATATATATATATATATATATATATATATACTGTATATATATATTATTCTTTTGGAAAAACAGCTCTTTAGGAATGTGGAACAACATATCGACAGAATACAGTTACACTGATTTCCCCTTTTTACACTGCTTCCTAAATTAATTCTAAGCCTGAGATACAGGAGCTTTCTCTGAACACACAAACCTTCAGAAACGCTTTAGATCATTTCATTCTCTCGTTGCCCGTTTATTTAAATTCATTCTTTTTCCTAAGCAAATGTTCCCAGGAATATCAAGGTGTTTTTGTTGCAAAGCTCTAACTGATCCAGGGGGATTTGCTTCCAACAGCCTGTCTCTCCCTCGCCTTTCAACACAAAACTCTGCGCTCCAATCAAAATGAACCACCAGGGACCCCCACCCCTCCCTCCCTCCCTCCCCCTTTCCCTCCCCCCTGAGCTACGCCTGCTCTGAGCGCTGTGATAGCAGCCTCTCTGCCATTGATCGCAGAGTTTAGCACAGAGCATGCATGCCACCGTTAGCAGAAAACAAAGACCTCTCTCCCTTTAATAGTGGCGCACGCCGTTAATGCAGCTAACGTCTTCTGCCCCCCCCCCTGCCCTGAAGAATGAATGAAAGAAAGCAGATAGCAATTAAAAAGGTTAACTAGGGTCCACGTCTAGTCACAACTCATCTTTTTCACACAAATCTTTTTACCTCATAAACAGATTGATATCTTTTTTTGGGGGGGGGGGGGGTTGCACATTCACTTGCCACAAGTGATAAAAACATGCATTCATGTCTTACTTGTAATTGTGTTCCACGCTGCAAATCTAATAGTAGACACTGAATTCAAAAAGGAAACACAGCTTTATTGATCCACCTAACACAGACCAGGAGGATCTCATGAATTAGGAATGAGATAAATCACCATTAACCCCCGGAGAACCCAGCTTGTGGTCGACCACTGACATACCGCACAGATCCTTTTTTTTTTTTTTTTTTTAATAATCAGGATAATTCTTCCTGGCAAAGTATAAATATAACTCTTCAATGAATACAGCATGTGTCTGTTTATTTAATCAAGGGCTGATTTACTTGTGACAGAGAATAAATTCTTCTATTTTCTGTGAGCCTCTATAAAATTGCCATCATTTTTAATTAATTCTTAATTAAAATATATTACACCACAGCTTCTACCCATCTCTCTTGATATTCTAACATAATCAATTCAGAACCATTTACATATCATTAATTAAAAGCTTTCCTCTCTCATCCTTAAAATCATAATGAGGGCCGATTCCTCATTAGTAACCTATAAGGGAGAAAATAACAATACAGTAGAGAATGGATGGCGCGTTGCACAGCGAGTCCTTTGTCTCAGAGTTTCTAAAAAGCATTTTTTTTTTTTTTTTACGCTTCTCAATTGGATTTAAGAATTACTGAGTCAATTTTGTAGACTCAATGAAAATAAGTGAAGCAACACAGGCTCTCTCAGTATTTATTTGTGCCTCCATGCTACTTGGAACAGTAAAACAAAGTCAATCAGTGTCATCAGGCGGCTTGATTTTGCACCAAATTCAATTTAAACTACAAAGAACTGAAAAAACAGAATTTATTCTACAGATTTTTTTTGTAGCTTTTTTTAACACTGTAATGTAAAAAAATAAATATATATATATATATATATATATATATATATATATAATATATATATATATATATATATATACCTAAAATCTTCATATATGCATTATGTTCTTTAAACAGCACATCTGCGAATTATGATGCTGGACTAGAATAAATAAATGTCCTCACCTTGGACTTTGTTTACAATGAGCGTGCAGACAAAAACATGGCAGTTTCCTCTAAATGATAAACAATTCTGCATGAATATGAGAGCCAGTTTAGTACTTGTTGATAAGCCATCGGACTGCATAATTCAATTTAACTGTAAATTTAAAATGCATCTGCACAAACAACGGCCTGAGATCATTTACTATCCGGGCTTTAAAAGAGCCAACACGCGTACTATCTTTCCATCTGGAGCTCTCTCTTAAAGAAGAGTAATAATATCACGTAATGATAGGTATTGTTATGCCGAGGATCAGGCACATCCTGATTTTTATCGCCCGTCTCTCACAGGTGCTCCGGCGTTACTTGTCAGGACTGCATGTCTGGGTCTTCCACATGTCAGATAAAAATCGCTGCACTTGGTGTTTCAGCAGCCTGACAGCAATTTATTTGAATGTTTTGTCACACTGGTGTTGGTGCATTTTGTGTGGGCTGCTCACCGGAATGGCAACAGCTCGTAGCTTCCTGACACTGCACACACACACACATACACACACATACAGCCTCTAACACACACACACACACACACACACACACACACACACACACACACACACACATGGCCTAGCACAAAATCACAGATGCATATTGCATGTGCTACATGTCTACTTTGGATAATTAAAACCTGTGTATGTTAAGAACAAAAAAAAAAAGTAGGTACAGTGTCGCTAAACAGAATGTGTTCATTAATATTTCACACGCAATAAAGCAGGTGACACTACATTGTTAGCACCAGCAATCCTTTCAAAAAAATATATATTTCCATTTACACCTCCATGGCCACACACATCACCCTATATTGGACCAAAATAAAATGTCACACCAGCAAACAGGCTACGCTAAGGTCAAAATTATACCGTATGTTCACATGTAAACCAACTTTTTAATTTTTTAATTTTTTACTTTTCAACTAAATGTAAATAACATCTAAGTAAATAACACACTTGATTCGGATCATGTTAAAGCTCACTGCAATCTTGTGATTCTCTGAACTGACATGGAATATTGAGTAAGTTAATGAAATCCTCTCAAAGACAGGAACTCTATTTTTACACCATGATAATTAAAGTACGACACAGTTATAATTTACAGCCCTCGCTTAATTGCATAGGAAAAGTAAAATGGGAGAGGTCTATGAGAGGAGATTAAATGTGTGTATGTGTGTGTTCGTGCATGCGAGTCCGTGTATGTGTGTGTGTGTGTGAGTGTGTGTGAGTGTGTGTTTGCGCCTCTTCACTCAAGAAGAGTGAATATAAACGAGCTTCCTGTGCATCTAAACAACAGGATTGTATCTTTTAGCATCACGCAACATATCAAAGATTAGGTAATGAAATATGCACTGTCCTATTTTTCTGCTACTGGGCCCTTTGACGAATCGAGTACAATCCAAAATCTCCATAAATCACTATTAAAGACAAGTATATCATCACCAGCGCATATATCTTCCCCAGCCTGACCTGTAGACTAATGAGAAAAGGCCCAGACTATCTTGTCTGATTAATTAATTCAAAATGTCGGCTGTTATTCAAATGTGAGGCTGGTGTTATTTGAATAACACTTGACAGCGACGCCTGAAGAAATAATTTCTGGTTTGTGAGGCTGCTGCGGCATTACTGATGATGGCTCATGGAAATGTTGGAAGCCTAGGAGTATTTTTTCCCTCTTCGCCAGTCCTCTTGCTTTCCCTCCCTCACCTTCTCAGTCATGATAGCTCCAAGAAGTATTTCATTACTTCAACCCCCCCACCCCACCCCACCCCACCCACCACCCCTCCTTCTTCACAATTATGGCTCTTACCGTTTTTTTCCACTGTCTGTCCTTTCTCTGTGTTTGTATTCCCTCCCACAGCCAGCCCCAGATCTACAGGGCAGCGCTTTGGCTCTGCAAGAGACATGCTGGCAAAGAGGAAGGTCATGGTTTTTACAACTGCAGCTCCCCAATGCTGACAGCCCGTGCTGCCAAAGTGACACACTCTGTTTGGCTTTCCCACGTTCATAGAGCTCCACAGCGCTTCGTCTTTATCACGGAGCGCGCACACACACACACACACACACACACGCGCGCGCGCGCACACACACACAAACACACACACATTTAATCAGCCTCAGAGCTGAATTCCCTGTCAATGTGCAACAAAATGATCACACGTAGAGACATAATCACATAATATTGCAACAGACAAAAGTGGAAATTATCCTTTCTTTCTTTCTTTCTTTCTTTCTTTCTTTCTTTCTTTCTTTGCAAAACCCAGTGGACTGGGGGTAGGGAAAATAGGCACTGGAGAAAGAAAACCATGAACGTACGTGCTAGGGCCTAGGGGCAGTGCACACCCCTCTATCGCTTCCCTCATCAAGCATGGATTCTAATCAGGGCTGGGGAGATATAAGACGCTCAGTCATTAAATAAATTAACTCTGCCACTCCATGCTCTCCTTCAGCACCCGCGAGAGGCCCACCGTGCTCTGCATACTTACAGAGCATCACGCACCTCACCTTCACGCCACACCCGAGCCGGCCTGCCAGCACTCACACACACGCACGCACGCACACACACACACACACACACACACACACAGGATAAGAACTGATCCTGAATATTTAGAGAAGGAGAGGAACCACACCTCCTGTCCCTCGACAACTGATGTTCACATTCACAGGGAAAGCTTTTACATCATTTTATTAAAGAACCGAAAACAAACCCTTGGGACGTTTCAGGGATGTCCCACAATCTTCACGCGAGTGATAAATAATCTGAGAAAACCAATGCTGATTCACAGCGTCTGTGAGACAGCGTAGACACAAGTTGTTTTTTTGTTGTTTTTTTTGTTGTTTGTTTTGTTTGTTTTTCTGAGGATCTGTGCAGTGTGCTGCCATTCATCAAGAGGAGCCAAGTGCAGTGACGAACAGTACGAGAGCTCAGTGTCGGCTCGGATCACTGACACAAACAATCAAAGCTGACACGGTCTTCGTATAGCACCTGCCACTCCGGCAACGCAAATAGATCAATATGAGGGGAACTCATCCTCTGTTTAAAACTCATATCCTTGCACCCACATCATCTTCCAGAGCACCGTGATGTAAAAAGCGCACGCTTAATACATATCAATCACCGGTGACAGAGGAAATGCTTATTTGAGGAGCCAACGTGAGGCAAATACACCATGTCAGCAGAATGTCCGTTGTCAAAACTTGCCATTTGAATTTTCAACCGCGTTGTGCGGAGACAAATGTCCTTAGAAATCCCTTACATTGCAATTTATATCATTTTAATGTGCACTTTAATTCTCCATTACTTAGAGAGGAAGTACCTGGGAGGGTGGAAACACATTAGGGAAAGTAAGATATGAACAGAAGGGTCTGGGGATCTCTCTAGCAGACACAATTAAATATTCATGTGTCTCCTCCTAGGACACAACAGATACAGATCATTATCATGGCAACAGCACACCACCATTTTGTTCACACGTTTGCATCTGAATCAATGGTGTATAAAATTCCATATGAAAAAAAACAACAACAAAAAAAACAGACACTGCCAGAACATCAGTTATTAGCTCCATTATTAAAATTAGAAGTGCTTCCTTTATAGTACAAATTATCATTTCAAATGATCCTGCACAGGTTATTAAAAATATATCTGTAATTATCAGACTGAGATTCAGACTGTTAATTATTACAGGTAAAATTACGAGCAGCGGGTGAATGTCTTTGCAGAGGTACACAGGTATGTGTCTCTTTTGAGCCACATGCCATGGGACAATACACTGGCTCACAGCGTTAGTGAATCATTCCAAAATTCATTACAAGCGCTCAGTCCTTTTCCTGCCTCCTGCTTGAGGAAAAAGCAGGAGAAGAATAGCAGTAATGTACTCTGGATGACCTCCACTTTCTAAAGAGAGGAGAAACCAGCCTTTTTTTTTTTTTTTTTTTTGCTTTTCAATCCCCATCAAAGACGAGCTAAAGGAGGGACAGCATTCCCCTGCTCGCCGTCATTAATCATAGCTTTCTGGGAGCAAGCGCATATTAATTTCTGTCATCCCAAACATCATTTGGTATTGTTATGCCACGGCTTAGTCCTCATTCACCAGCAGACGCCGGCCGTTCCTCCTGGTTTGAGGGAAGACAGGGCCTGTGTGGCTGTGTTTCAGAGCAAGAGGCCTTTATCCCTGGGGCTCTGACACCAATTAAGCCATTTCACCGAGAGACGAAAACAGGGCCCGCCGTTTCACTGTAACATGAGCCAGCACCTAGCTGCTGGCCCCTCGCCATCTTTCCATTACTTCAGACACAAAAATGAACTTCAAGGACTTAAGAAAATAAAGAGATAGTATGCTTGGTGAATGGTCATACTGACGAAAACCCCCCGCCCCCCCAAAAAAAAAAGAAAAAAAAAAGAATTTTCAGGATCAGTTTCAGGTGACCAGTTTCTCTGTCGTTAACTCCACTAACACATTTATTCATAAAGATTTTAAATATATATTTAAATTCACAGGCAGTATCAAATCAGTGTGATAGTATTATGCCACAACTGATAAGAAAAATGCTCAGTCTGCACTTCCTTTTACTTCTCTTTTTTCCCCATAGTTGCCTCTTGGCAGGCAGCAGAGTGGAGCTTGTCTCAGGGCTAAAGCAGAATAATGCAAGGTTTGTTATGAATTAAATATCAGAAATCTTAACACAGCAGCCAATAAGAATTATTTGCCTTATTAAAGCAGCAGAAGACGCTGATTAAAATTTCATTGCATTGCAGTCTTTTTCCCATTTCTGCCTTCAATATATCATTCTAATGTATGAAACATGTGGAACAATGGCAGATGGAACAATGGGAAGAGGGGCTTCATTTTCAAGCTCGCAAATGAGGAAAAGAGCTCAGATTTCTTTTTTTTTTTCTTTTTCCTGTTTTTGGAAAACAATCTTGTGTAAAGAAAAGAAAGGTGACGGCAGTGTATCACTCTGTTTTTGTCAGGCAACAAGCTAAAGTGTCAAAATATTACAAGTGGGATTTAAAATGTGTACATTTACTCACTTGTGTGTTACCTGTAGGAGTAACACCTCCACATACACACACACACACACACACACACACACACACACACACACACACACCAAAATGTTCTAAAATACAGGCATTTATCTGCCAAGAAAAAATTTCAGTAGCTGTTTCTCTATCAAAAATTTAAATAAAGAAATAGTTACTTGGACAAAAGCAACAACAGGGACAGAAGCAGGATTGTCTTCAGTGTTCTTGCACTCACAAATGATAGGTCATTTAGTTGTCCACATGTAATGTGTACAGAGTAAATGAACATCATGGTGTCTATTGTCCCATGAGGAAAACTCTTCCCTGAAACACTAGAGCTAATGAAATAGGGACCTATAAATAGCAGAGTCATTACTGAGAGAGGACTTGCTTTGCACCAGTCGTTCGCTGTAACCCTTTTTACACTAATAACTGGCTCTACGGAGTTACATCTCCTCAGCCATCGAGTGACACACTAATGAACGTCATGTCATAAGGAGACTTAAGGAAAAGTTCATGTTGAAAGAAAAAAATCTGAGTGTTTTTTTTTTTTTTGCTGTAAATAAACAGAGCTGGACGCTGACAGAATAAGGAGGATACACGCGTGAGTTTTCATTTTATTTTTTGCTGCTTTGTGTTTCATAAACACAGGCTGTCAGCTTTTTTAATTTTGCATCATAAAACAGAAAGTGTGAAATATTAAAAGTGTTTGTTTTTGGCATTAACTTTGTTTCAAGCAGTAAAAAGTCCTAAAAAAAAAAAAAAAAAGGAAAGTTTGGTTTAACTGTGTCTGGCAGGTCAAAGGTCTTTTACAGTTTTGACAAGAGCACAGCCGCAGTGATGCGTTCAAAAAAAGAAAGTACATGTTGACAAGACAACAAGTTGTATCATTCACATCTCTGTTCAGTGTTTCAGGTCATCACTTGAACTAGCTTCTCCCTGTCAGTTTCGGGTTTCTATCTCTGCACTCAGCCACAAACAGATGCCGCAAAAAAGCAAAAGAGGCAACAGCCACGTTCCTACTGCTGTAAACTAATTTCAATCAATCCTTCCTTTTTGCATCCAAAGCAGCCTCTGCTGGCTGCCACCGCCTGAAGATAACTATTTCACCACCTCTGTCATGCCTAATTAACAACTCAGATGTACAATTCAGAAATTTCGCAATTAACCTACTAAAATATTGTTGGAGAATGCTAATTGTTATGCCAGTTGCCATAAAGACTCATTTGCATAACGTATGTGCAAAAAACAATTATGAGCTGTTGATCGCGCAGGAGCCCGCAGAAAACGCTTGGAGCGATTGGAGGGGGAGCGAGGGAGACGTGTGCAAGATGGGTGCCCGTGTGTGCAGATGGAGGGACAGCACTGAATCATCGTACAAAAAAAAAAAAAAAAAAAAAAACAGGTTTGAGGAGCCGTGCGCGCGGATACCAGGCAGCACCGGTGCACAGGCATCCATCTCCACGGCACAAAAGCATTTACCCTTCCAAACGAAACTGACATGTATACGCTTTGTTTTTTCTCCCTTTTCCTCTTTGTCTGCCTCTCTTTCTTCTCATCTTTGCTGATGGGGAAATGGAGGGTATTTGGGAGCTACTTAGATAATAACCACATCTTTCCCCGGTCCCCCTCGTGCTTTAGAGGAGGAAGCACTAGTGGCCCTGCCATTGAGCCAGTCAGGAACCCAGCTGTGCGCGAGCCATTCGGCACAACACTATCTAGTCACTGCAGCCGCATCACTGGGGCTCTCTGAGACAAAAAGCAGCCAAAGTCAATTGTCTCTCCTGCTGTCTCTGTCATGCCTTTGCTGGAGCTTTTTCAGCACAAAGAAAACCCATAAGGTAGAAAAATAAAGTCAAATTAAAAATATTTTTGTTCTCTGCCTTATGATAATAATAATAATAATTGTAATAATAATAATAATAGTAATAATAATGATAATAAAAATGATAATAATAATAATAATGACAATAATAATAATTTTGTATTAATAATAATAACCCTGTTGGAATGAGAAGGCTCATTAACTTTGTCAGGGAACATTGAAATTAATGTTCCCTGTAGATTTCAGAAATGCTTACCTCCTCAGTCCTAACTCTATTTACTCCAGGTAATGCTTTTAGTCAGCCTCGCATGTGGTTAATTACAGGCTCATCCTGAACTGTCTTTAGTTAACACAGTCCTTCCTAGCTGAACATTACATATAACATAGGCGAAGCGATAAACAGACATGAGAGCATGTTTAGCGGTTTCCAGAAGCCAAATCAAACATGTGAAACACGACGCCGACATTGGCTCGGACTGTGAGAGTAGTCCCTCCCTAATCTACTGCTTTAAACACTGGATCGGAGCATTTATCAGCCTGAATCTGCCACACGCTCTCTCTCTCTCCCGCTCTCTCTCTCTCTCTCTCACTCTCTCTCTCCCCTGCCTCTCCAGACCCCCCGTTTCAGAACCTGATGAGTCAAAGGTCAGGAAAACAACAAGTCAATACGCAGCCAAAAGAAGCGCCATGCAGCTGAGAGAGCTGTGGAGAGGGCTAAGCCTCTCTGTGGCACTCCGTGATTTAGCCTGTAATAGTTTTCTGTAATCTCTTTCTATTGATTAAACCTCACATCAAAGAGGAGTCCTGCTACAGAACCTCTCTTTTCCTGGTCAGAAATACCATATGGAGGTAATCTTTCACCTTTCTTATTCTTGCCGCTCCCGCTGCTGCTGCTGCTGTGAGCCTCTCTTCCAAGCATGAGAGCAAGACAAGGGAGTAGCCAGCAGGATAAAACAAACCCAGCACAGAGGAGTAACTGCAAAACTCATCTGAATCACAGGCCATTTTCACTCAATGCATTCATTGTCTTCCCATGCAGCCTACAGGTACAGAGGTGCAGCATGAACGCAGCCTTTGTCCTGGAACGGTCGGAAAACGTGAGAGAATCAAACACTTTAATTGCCATTTTTCTTTATGTATACAACCAAAAGGAAGAAAAAAAACATCACACACTGAAGGACAAAGAACACCACTCGCCAACCGAATCTCACATGCAGCTTATCTAAATGCAAAACCAAGAAAATCTGGGAGGAAAAAAAAAACCCCTCCTGCTAAAAACACTCAATTTAGTGACAGGCAAATGACTTCATGCTGCCACTTAATCTCATTTCTTGCATAATGCTCTCTAATTAGCATATCAAAGTGAATTAATACTTCTAGGGCATTAGCAATGCAGAAATATGCTGTAGCTCTATAATAACAGTTAGAAGACTGCCAGAAACTTCTAAACACCCTGAAAAGTCTTCAACGTGGCTTTCCAGTGCTAGAAACAGCACGTCTTCACCTCTGCTAAAACCCAGAAAAATCAAGATTAACATCGTTCTCACCGCTTTGACTTTGTCTCACAACATAATACTTTTACCATAAACACGTCCGAAGCTTTGAAGCTAAACCATATACCCACCATTCATCTGCGCACGAGACAATAGGTCGAGATAACATGATACATGTGCGCAGTAATTACACAGATGATTCTTGGACGGCTTTCAAATTTATTATTAAAAGTCATTTTCAGCCAACGGTGGATTCCCATGGCTAAAAGACAGCGGCCCCTGTGCCATCTGAACGCACATGAAAGGACCAAGGGGAGCCCTGTGAACGGTGCTACAGGAGCCAGTGAAAGGCTCAGTGTGTGCTGGAAAAACAGGCCGGTCAACAAGGCCACCAGACCAGCTGAGCTCTGTCAATGGCTAAGAGGGGGAGGCTGTGACTCTAAACCACAGGTTAACCATGCACACACACTCACACTCACACTCACACTCACACACACACACACACACACACACACACACACACACACAAGCTTGTTCTCCCTCTCCTCTCATCTCTTTCTCACACACACATATTCCCGAGCACATACACTCTTTGACACATGAACATATATTAATCCTTTCTTTTTTTTTTTTTTGTTGTTGTCATTCTCATTTACTTTTTCATGCTACTTAAAGCGGCAGTACAAAACACCGAAACCAGAGTCAAGTTTCCACAAGCAAACTGCTAAAACATCTGATGATAAAGTCACTAGAGTAACAGGATGATAATATAACTTTAGTTTGAAAATATAAATAGCAATCTTTTTTTTTTTCTTTTTTCACTGAGGTTTGACAGACGCAGCAACGATTCTGTCCTGGAAGACACTTTCACATTAAATCAATGAGCGCACACAAAAATAAAAGCTGGCATCTTGTGAGATGTGTGATCTCACACACAAACACACAGCAGAACACCTCGGCTCACACTGTGGACCCTCTGCCTGACCCTGTGGACGCCACCTGTGTTGGGGAAGTTCATAAACTTTTATGATCTCCCCGAAGCCAATTTCCTCATAAACTGCACAAAGGTCACAAATCTGACAAGACATCAGGTTTGCTAAATTACACTCAACCCACAGCATTGTTTTCTACATATTCTTATTTGCTCTTTGTCTGAGAGATGTACAGATCATTTAGAAAATGTACAGCAGTTTCAAAATGTGAAGCATCAAGGTCAGTACAAAGCTGTTATCACCGAAAAATCATTTAAGAATTTAAAGGGATGCAGTTTATTATACGCCCCATAAACATTGTGGGGAAAGTGTAAAAACAGCAATCTGTCTGTACAAAGGTGTATTTTTAAAATATATATATATAATGTAAAAAGTTGAAGCTATAAGAAAAATTATAAGACACAAAAACGACAGCTTTAATTTGAGCTGTCTCTCATATATGTGTGTAAATGTGCACACACACACACTGAAAGTTTTCAACCCTGAGAGTTGATGCTTTTACAGAGCAACTGCACAATATGCAACAAAATTTTTCTTTTTTTCCAAATGAATTTTTTTTCAATAATTCCCTACAAGCTGATTGTGTTTTACAAGCATCAACAGCCCACGTTTGTGGGAAAGGCGTCTGCATGCAACTGCAGGACAGTTTCTGACTGAGAGTGTATAGTTGCCTTCATATGTTGAAAGCGTGGAAATTGTTGGGAGGTTATAAAGCATGAATTCTGTGTGATCTCAGCTATGTAGAGCATATGCTGCGGGATTTCCCCCATCCTGTTCAGAGCCAGTGTAGTGGGGCTGGAAGCTGGAGCTGAACTTTCTGTTTAAATCCAAGCAACCAGTGCTGGAGGAGATGAAACAAGAGCATCTTCAGTGGGAAAAGAAAAGAAAAAAATCTACCTCTGCTGCTACAACAGGACTGTTTCTGTGTGGCACAATGACATATTTAAAAAAAAGTGATTGATTAATTTGGGCAGAGGTCCCCTTGTAACCTGGATGCAGGCTGCCATCGGATCCCTGGGAGGTTGAAATCTCTATGTGCTATCGCATTCAGGCTCCTGTGCTATTTCTCTGAGAGTTGATATTTTTACATAAAGGTCTTACCTGTCTTTTCTTTGATTTCACAGAGAACGCTGAAGAGTGCTGGTTTCATTCTGTGACAGTTCAGTCCATGTTTCCTGTTTCAGTATGAGAAAAGATAAAATATTGAAATAAGTTCACTGATCAATCACATGTTAAACATTAACAAGTGAATGGATATTTTCAGATATAAAGTTTAGTTGTCACTATGTTCCAACACAGAGGTCTTTCCAAAGTTATCATTTGTAACAGTGGAGAATTTGCACAAAGTTGGGAAAAAGGAAATAAAGGTATCTGTTAAATAAATTAGGCTAATAATAATGCTCCATTATAAATACAATGCCAATGCAATGGCAATTCATTTCTATAATGAGCCTACAGGCATTAATTTTCTTTTAGCCTATAGTTGTGCAGATGTATGAACATTTACTACAGGACATGTGTGCACATGAACTTTCTGAACAGCACGACCTCTTTCAGTTTCACGCAGGCAGTTTAAATAAAAAGCTGTTGTTCCCTCAGTGACAACTTTCTCATGTGTTAAAGCCCTGCGACGCACTAAATACACCTCAGTGGAAGATTATCATTAAAGCCACTCCAGTCTATTGTTATGCATTGGGGAGTTAAGTTAAGCGGGCCACAACTCAGCAATGATGCGTTCAGCGTTTTGGGGGGGCGAAGTTAATAAAACATATAAATCAACCAACTTTGCTTGCGCCTCGTCCAGACTCTGATCAGTTATGGTCATTATTTGATGGAGAATGTCACCAATGTCTTGTTTTCTTCCGTCTCCGTCTGTCCCATCGTGTCCATGTGGAGGCGGCAGTGCCATGCCTCCTTGTACCGAGTGGCCAGCCAGACTAACGCCGCCGATCGACTGCATGATCCGGGCTTGATCGTCCATTGTAGCCGCTAAAGAGTCTGTGCACTGAGCCACACAAATTGAAAAACTCATATACGAAATCGGCTACAACATGTGCCGCAGACTGGAGGGATGTACGGCCGTGGGCTTCTTCAGCGATGCAGAGCAGACACGGTGATTTTCTTCTTCTTCTTCTTTTTTTTAAAATGAAGACTAGCAGAGATGTTTTAGCGTAAATCTTGTGTCCAAGTTCTCGCTGTCCTCTCGCTTTTTTTTACGCGCGGTCCAAAGTGCCAAAACGCGTGGCTGCGTTTGTAGAAAAATGCATAAATTTTTATTTTTATCTTCTTCTTAAAACTTCTCTGTCAAAATTGACGGTCCATCGTATCCCGCACGAATCCTGATGCCAATCTGTCTTTTCTCTGGGATTTGACGGGTGGTTGAGACAGAAACGCTCCTTGGTGATCTCTCATTTATTAGCGCTCTTCATATGGGATTCCCATCGCATTTCCTCTCCAAAAAATGTCCAAATCCTCCGCGTGAAGCACCGGCAACAAAAATATCCAATGTGGAAACGTGTAAACAAATCAAAAAAAAAAAAAAAAAAAAAAAAAAAAAGAGAAAAAAAAAATCTTAGGCTTGCAGGTGTTGCCAACTATAAATGTGCAGAAATGACTCCCGCGACAACTGACAGCATTTAAAAAAATATATACACAATCTGCTGCATAAGGTGTCCAAATGTGACTATAAAAAATATGAAATGTACAAAAAGTTAGGGGTTTCTTTTTAGAAAAAAAAAAGGCAACAGCGAGAAGAAATTAATTAGGATACAACGCTGTGTACAGGCGATGCGCAAAAAAATATCTCGCCCTGCTGAAATTTATGAGCTCCAGCCTCTGCCTGTGTGTGTTTTATGTTGTTTGATGGCAGCGGTAGTGAGCGATTGACAGTGTGCCAATGCCACTCACTCAGTGCAGACGTGTCAGAGCAGGGAACAGGGGTAGAAAAAAAAAACATACAAAATACGAAATGAAAATGCACGCTCCGCCCTGCAGAGGAGGGGTCTATATTCTTGTCACTTCTCGCCTGAACACCGAAAAACAAAATGTTAAGAGCTAGTACTTAGGATGGTGATTATAATGATGAAAGCACGGCAGAGTCCCCCTCTCTCTTTCTCGCAGCGGCGGCAGCAGGGTATCCTCGTTTCCTCACGCGTGCACGTGCAGCTATGTGCATATTCTCTAGCAGTGATAAAGATTTAGCCCTGCAACCACACAGCCAAATACATAATGAGAGTTTTTATACAGTTTGATGTAGAACTGCACAGTCCCCTGTAAGCCTTGGTTCAAGCCAGGCAAGCAGTAGACATGTTTATATTATTGGAAAGTCAAGCTCCTCGACCAATCCCGGGCTAGACTGACGGAGACTGACGATCCGAGTGTCCTATTACTGGCAGATGCATGATGGCGAAAGCCCACCCACTCCATCCCTCCATCTTCACACTGCTGGTACAAAAGGATGGGAACTTCTGATTGGTCGTTGCTACGAGTGACATCCATTGCACAAGCAGGCGGCGCTGCTCTGTGCTCCTCCGCAGTTGCTATGGCAGCAGACAAGTTGTTGAGCTGGATGCGAGGCAGCAAATACACTGTGCACCTCCACTATAAACATCTAGATCGTGGATTTGTAAAGAAAAAGGAGGGAAAAACGGGGTTTTGCTTTCATTTTGTAGGTGTTTCATGATACTCATGCAGGATTAGAGCGAGAAGAGTTAAAGGCAGGTTAGATTTTCCTACATTGGAGTGTTATAGAAAGACAGCATGTCATGATGCTGAACTTTTGACAGAAGGGATTTGTTTGATTTGGGTTTGATGATGACTATGGAATAAAGTGGCAAAGTCGACATAAATAAGGACAAATCTGCCGCGTCATGTACAGTTCTGTTTGCTCACATGAGATATTATCTTCTCTGGCAGCCAAAATAACCATTATGGGTGTAATTTCTACCAAAACCCATCAGATAATCCATAAATATGTTAAAGTTTGGCTTCTAAGTAGTTTATAGTGACACATTATTTAGAGATCTTTTATATTTCCAATGTTTCACTGAAGTTTTATATTTAATTAAGCTAAGAAGAAAAAAACAGAGAGAGGAAACAGCGTAAAAATTCATTTGAAGAGATGTGTGACACTTTGAGCTTTTTTTGTTTCCATTAGTCTCTTTTTAAACTGATGCACTGTTGAACTTGTGCACTGATGAGACAAACAGGGACCAGAATTCAGACAAAGTTGACAAAAGAGTACAGTTTATTCTGAGGAAGCTGGTAGAGAGAAAAAAAAAAAAAAAACATTTCTCATGTTCCAGAGGTTTTGTTGGTGCTGGTATGTTTACCTTTTAAAGGCACTGTGTTATCCATCCTTACAGATTTATTTACACTATGCACAAACCGACAAACCGTCATTAGGTATTTGGTTTCATTTGCAGTTTGAAAACACAAAGGGAGCTGAACAATGTCATAAGATTGTGAAATTGGTCAAAAACATCTGCAAATTGTCTTGCAACACCGTGTTTATCCCCTTCAAAAAATGAAAAAGTAAAAAGAAAACAAACTTGCGGGACACCAAGTAAAGCATCACCTTCAAGTCTGAGCTCCTGGTTTGGGATTAAATGAAATAAACACCAACAACATCTCTGACAGGGAAGCTCTTGGTTTTACAGCGTTACGCAAAGCTCAGACTGTAACTCACTTTTCTTAGTAAAGATCAAACAGACATAAACACCATGTGTGAACACACAGGGTTGATAATGAAATACAATTTTCATCAATTTCTATTAAATTCCATCATTTGTTATTAGTCATTACTGCAAGCTCTGACGAATACTGAGTTAATTGCGTCCATCAAAAATATTGTGCTAAAAATAACATGTTCTCTTTGGTCAAAAAATGGTGGACGGATCGGGAATTACCTGGTGTTTGGTTGTGAATCATCTTCATGCATCAGAACTGAGTGACCGGATTTATCCTCAGAAAAGGAAGCAACTTCTACTTTGAGTCACGATACAGTGAGTCATTACTTCAAATAACTGCTCACAATGTTTCATTATCTTGCTCTACAATGAAGGGGACATCACCCTGTCTGTTTTTTTTCAGCAACTGAGGATGAGTCAAAACTTCAGAGGTCTGAGAACAAATGATGCATTACATAACTTTTAGTACATTTAATTTTATATGACACTACATGAAAATAAATTGATATATTTTGAATTTATTAATGAGTATCTTCAGACATTAATACAAGTGTTCAGCTTGTCCTTAAAACTTGAGGACATAAGTAATGTTGACCTGAAGTTATAGATCTAAATATCACAAGATTTCAATATTTGAAGAAAAAAAAAAAAAAACAGATTGTATTTAGCGGCCTGTGTTGTTCTGCTCATTCATTTGACCTTGAAGCATCGGAGCAACACACTCTTGAGTTTAGTAAATGGGAGTCCCAGGACTACTGCATTTATCATTGAAATACTGAGCTGTCAAGTCACACTACATACCTGTCAAGAAGGGCTCAAAGGTACAGCTCCGGCTCCTCTCCTCTGTTGCAGTGCATGATTCTTCATTGCATTGCATAGCAGCGCTATTCACCGTTGTTTTCAGCCATATGTCAACATAATTCATTTCCGTATGTGACAGCTCCTTACAGTAAGACACTGTGGTGCTACTAGTTCACAAAACCCTGTTTACACAACCAAGGGGTTGTGCTACCCACTGCTTTCTGTACACTTCATTTTCTAAAATGTCTTGAAAATGCTGGTGGTTTGATTCTTTGAAGAGGAATCATTTACATGTAATTTGACAAGTTGTTTCCACATGTACCGTGCATTAGGTTAAATAAAATGACAATATTTTTACAAATGAGCTAAGCGAGGCATAGAAATAAGCACCTATGAGTGTAGAGACAACACTTTGTCATCATGCTTCTCATTGTGACATCTGAAAAGACCCACAGGTGCTGTAGAAAGTGACTGTGTTGTCATATTTCATTTAGGCATCCTTCTGCAAAGCTGTAATTGCCTAATTAGCTTGTTAATTAGGAGATTAGCATTTACTGATAGAGTGGCTTGCTCTGTTGTGATGAGAGTAATACAGATTAAGTGAGAAGTTATGGGTGCATGATTTCACAATTTTGCTGTCCACAAAGGGGTCACAAATCATTAAAAGATTTGTGAAATCGCTGCTTGTATTACATCTGAAGATGACGTTCGTCTTTCCTCTAAGCTTCCTCGAATCAGAATTGGTTTTGAAGACAGTGAAAGTATGCTGGTGAAGGTAGCCTGTCACACGGCGGCGAGATACCTCCTGGTCTGAATGACGCCTGTATGATCCCCCTGTTGCTCGGGGAGATTGGAGGAAATGACCGAGCAGACGGTGCCAGAGACATTACTAACCCAATTATGAACAGTCTTTCATTTGGTTTGGATACTTTATTCTTATTTATTTCCTGGTATTTGTCGCCGGTACGCGTGCACTTTGTCTTCATTACGGCTGCACACGTGAAAGCACAGAGAGGTAGCATGAATATTTGTCGAATCTGCTCCTTGGTTTCGTGTAGCGAACTAATATCCAAGCAGAGCTGAAATGCAAAGTTCCTGGTATCAGGTGTTGTGTGTTGCAGACACTGGTGCATGAAGCGTTCAGATCCTTAGCTTAAGCGAAAGTAGCAATGCCACAGTGTAAAAACACTATCGAGCAGAATTATTATATATTACATTACTGAATAATTTGTGCTGATGCATACATTTATAATAAGCATTTTACAGTTGTAGCTAGTTGCGGAGGAGCTCATTTTAAACACTTTATATACTGCTGAATACTTTAATCTACAGCAATGTGTCATATTTCATGAGCTGATCATATGTTTTCTATGTAAAATCCTAATCTGCAAAGAAACTGCTAACCCTGCTGGACTCGATGGATTTGTTACATTGCAGCCCTGACTGTACAAAGTGTGTTTGAAACTATGCAGAAAATATTTCATCTTCTAACAAGTGCTGTTAACTCCCCCTGTGGTTATTAAATCACTTCAAGTGTTAGTGTGGGAGGTAAACTAATAAACTGGTAAGAGTGTTACATGCACGATTAGAGGGTTGATACATCTCTGACATGTTTGTGGGACAGGGGTAGATTTAACTTTGTAGTTGTGAGTTTGTAGTTTGTAAATCTGGGCGAAACTACTCCAATCTTAATCAATACACCACACCTACTGTGACTTCAGCTACTCCAGTGGAGCTGCTCAGTGTCCCCACTCTGGCCACACTTCATTCATGTGTGAAACTGCACAAATACAAAGCAGGATGTTCCTTAAAAAGTCAACGTTTTGATAGAGTTTTAATCCCAACAGTGTTATATGTAAGGAATCTGTTTCTTTAGGAAGTCAAGACAGATGTGAGAGATCAGGAGCAGGCAGTAATCGGGGGGGAAGGTGAGAGGTACACAGCTATACTGCTCACCACGATCAATCATACTATACTTGTCCTCCCTCGACTCTCTCGCTGTTACTGTCTCCACTGAATGCACTTCTCTCTTTGCTTAAAATTATTACACAGGCCATAAACCCAGAGAGGTGAGTGTCCTGTTAATGTGGGTACATGTAGTGGTTGCAGTAACCTTTAAGATTGGCCAGCCAGTGGTGGTGGCTTGGACACGGGCCATATATTCTGGTCAATACCAGAGACAGGGATTGACTTGGGGAGGCATTTTAAGGCCTTACATTTTAATTGTTATCCAGGCTGCAGCCCAAATTGATTCTCAGGAGCGCAATAAAATCAGACCTTGATTGCAAAGCTTTCATTGCAAAATTCACGTGTTTGACAGATTTCTAAGACTTTTTTTTTTTTTTATGTGACAAAAAATTGGCGGAAGTCGGCGATGAACGGGATGTCATGGAGCGCTGTGCTCACTCTGTTGCCATGTGACACTGATGTGGATCATCTGCAGGAAAATTGATGGACAGATGTAACGATCTTCAGACGAAACTGAAGGTTTTCATAAATATCAACTAGTGTCCAATTAAATATATTAATCTGAATTCCTTTTGAGCATACGCTGCTTCGTTTCTAAAGTCAAAATTGAAACTTAGGCTCATTTTGTGAATCCGAAGTCTTCATCGAACTGCACCCGGCATACACAACATTGACTCTGGACTTTATCTCACTTACTTTATCTCCTTCATATATTTAATTGTAAAGATTTAAACATTAAATTTTACAACTTTTGTCTCGCTTCAACATCAATTTGTCTGGTAATGAAGAGAAAATCTCCGAAGAGGTCAGAGTGTAGCGTGTCTAAATCAATGTGGCCAGACTGCCCTCAACTCAGCTTGAGTATTGACATTATGCCAGCTATGACACCATAACTCAGCCCACTGCGATGGTCATTTGATAAATGGTATCATAAATTGTTGACAAAACAATTTGTGATGTATTATGTTACCGATGGGTTGTACTGCTTATCAAATCAAGTAATCTGGCAGGGCTCTCCATTCATCAGCATAATGCAAGCTCGCGCTGTAGATAGTGATGACTTTGTTGCTTTGTCGACATACAGTTCAAATGTAGTGTTGCTGGAAAGCAGGGAGAGCCGCTACAGTCAGAGTTTCATTATTTTTATGAGGCTCTTATGGAGGTACAGCCCCACTGTCTTTTTTTCTCAATCGAGGGGAAGAGTGTAGCAAAGCTGTATCAGTATATTGTTCAGAAAAATAACTCGTCTTATCTGAAATGGTCTTTGGTGCATGGAAGAACAGCGGTGTGTGAAAACAAAAGTCACATTTGGATAAAAAATGAATGAAGCAACAGCAAAAAGAGGCACGATGCATATTTTGTACATAAACTCTGACAATGTTTTCACCTGTGACAAAGTTCAAACTTTAAGTTTGATATTTTGGCAAATTATGCACTGTCTTAGTTAGATGAGAAGACTGCCACGACGCTTATGTCTGTGCCGTAAACATGAAGTTAGCTTACAGTAGCTTAGCAGAAAGAACAGGGTGAAACATGTTGTTTTTACACTTTGGTTTGTGTAAGGATTAAACAAATAAGACGTATGTCAATTGGTGAACTTTAAGGAGTTATTTAACAGCTGTTTACTTAGTAGTCGAGAGGAAAGGTTGTGAGTTCAGCATCAAAACCTCATTCCTTTACTCATCAAGAGCTGTCTCCAGTGGTGGAAAGCAACACCAATGTCAACTCTATCACGTTGTCTCTGTATTTTCTTCTACAACAATGGCCAAAGTTCTTGTCAAGCAACAATCACCACCACCTGATCCCGGCAAGAAACCATGTTCGGCGGCAGAGAAAACTTACAAATAACCACTTTAAGGGATGGTGAAAGGTGAGTTTTAGTATGTTAGTAAGGAGCCAGGCCAACTGTTTTCCCGTGTTTATAGTCTTTGTGCTGTGCCTAGCTAACGAGCTGCTGGCTATAGCATAATTTTGCCGGTACCAAAATACTTCCCATCTCAGTCAGAAAGAGTATAACTATATTTCCCAAAATATCAAACAACTTTTTTCATATTTAACAGATTTTCCACATATGCATGAATATAATTCGATGATTGTGAGTTAGCTCTAAATGAACAGCTTCTTTTTTTTTTTAAAAAAACACCTTGTTTAATATTATTAAATAGAAAATTCTATAAGCTGAAATTTCCATTTACTGTAATAAGTAGGTTTACTTTATAATGTTTTGTTTTGACATGCTGACACACATGTCAGTAGATAAGACAGTTGTTTTTCCTTTTTTCAAGCATGTGTCATCTTTTATTTCCCATGAAAACATGCCACATAGAAAATGATCCTATGGCACCTAACAACTCAGTGAGTGCATTAATGTTGGAGTGGTGACAAGCGGTGGTGCGAATGTGACCATATTCACCAATAACTGTCTTCTTCTTCTTCTTAAGTGTATGGAGAGCTCAAAGAAAAGAAAAATGAAAACAAAAAGAAAGCAAGAGAAAGCTCAAATGCATCTCAGCAGTCAGTCTGGTTTGTGTAATCAGGAGTATTTTAATAAATGCCAAAAGCAAAATTCTTTATTTTTAGCTTCTATGAAGTCACAACATTACACTTTTTATTGTCAGCTTTCTTCAAACATCTCCAGGTGAACATGTCTTGTCTGTGTCCCGTTCGTCTTGTTAGCAAGGCATTCATGTGAAACATACAGTACAATATTTATGAAGCACACCACCATACAGCCGGTGCTACAGCCACTTTTCAACTGAAACATTTGATCTTAAAAGCCAATGCTCAACAGAAGCCTCGTGCTCTTGATCAAGAAATAATGTTGTGTCTTTTCATCATGCTGTTCTTTGCTGAAAGTCTCCTGTCCATCCTTTCTCTGACAGTGCCATTTCTGTTTGGCTGGCAGTAGGCAACCCCTGGGCTTCAAAGATACATTGAAGTTCTGCAAATAATCTGTCAAGCATGGAGACCAACGACTGTAACAACATCTGTCCACCACGTCTCAACAAACCTATTCATGAATGCGCCGTTTGTTGTTGACATGACGGAAAATGTTTGTTGTCATCAGAGTATTTTAGCACATTGAAGCCCTCCAACACAGCCGCTGTTCATTCCTTATAATTGTTTTAATGTGGTTTGTTGAGGAAAAGGGATTAGCTGACCCACTGGTTTGTGACATTTAGTATCCACTATCTCGCTGAGGAGGCGACGGGATTTATGAAATGGGTCATACGCATGCACATGAGTCTTACTTAAGCCTCCCGTTAAAGCCACATGACCTTAAGAAAGAGGGAAACGTATCACAGGAAAATGCTAATGTGGTGCATTTGGTGCACATTAATTCTGTGCATGAATACGACACATATTTCACTGCTGGAAAAATAAAAAACGGAGCATTAGAGTGATGTGTTCTTTTCTCTAACTTAAACATTAAGGGAATGTGCTCTTTAGCAGTTAGGACTAGTAGTAATTTGTTAACTGGTGATGTCATCGTGGCTGTAATTATTTCTCTTGTGACGATATGCGAATTATAGAAAATTGCTGATTTGAGAAGTTCTCAGTGTGTTAGCGAGAGCATCTTTAAACCCGTTAATTACTGTGTATATGTGTGTCAGTCCCTCAGAGGGGCGGTGGAAGGTTGGTGAGCATGAGAGGCGATAGGTGTTCAGGTTTTGTTTAGATGAGGTATGTGTGATATTTGCATCAGCATCAAACGACTTGTTGTGTTTGGTGAAAATTTTGTTCCACATTTTAGCTCGATTTGCTTCCCAAGTTGCATCCCCCGATTTCTCTGGAAAGTGTACCGCACCACATGATCTCAAGGTTAATGCTTCTCAGGGGCCTTTACCTCTGGCCTTCTGTGCAGATCGCCGCAATTAGGCTTTTCACTTGTGAATTAAAACTGTCTGAAACAAAGAGGTCAGCTTTCATCATCTGACCCTGTGCCCTCAAAGTGGGAAATAACACACAGTTCAAAGGTCTCATATTACAGCGTGAGGATTATGGTGAATTCTGAGTGGTGAATAATTTGCTGGTGAATAACTCTGGGTTTTGACTGTTTTTCTTGCAAATCTGTGCACATACTGGGTGTGCTCATCAAGCCGTTATTTCTGCACTAATTCATTGCCATGAACCATGCAGCCCTGTCCCCTAGAAATTACATATGTATTATACCATTCATTTAATGTCCCAGTAATGTTTTGAGGGAAACATAATTACTGTGAGGATTATGTTCAGTGAGAATCTTTATTTCCAATGAACAAAATCTGCCCCTGTACTGCACAGATGTCATGAGGAGGTGGAGGATGGTGGGCCGATGAAGTGCAGGAGAAGACTGTTAAAAAAGTAACACATTGTGTCTTGCTCTTAAGCCACTGCTGACAGTTCAAATATTTAACCTTTCCTGACCTTAAAACCACAATAACTCATTTCTTTTGGCCACTTGGGGGCAGTTAACACACCACTGACACACCAACTCATAAAGTTGAAATAGAAATCAGCTGCTCATTCACACTTCAGGTAGACACAGAGCAACACTAGCATGTATTTGGAGTCGTGTTTCAAGCAACCTGGTGAATTTAAGTCAAATATTCTCTCTCCTTTTAGCTCTGTTTCTCTCTCCACTAACTTTCTAGAGAAATACCTAGCATTTTAGCCTTGTACTTTGTAGCTAGTCACTAACACTGTCTGTGTGTGGTTTGGTGCTGGGCAAGTAGGCCGATCTGCGGTGTGTTTTTTGAATCATTTGGCTGAAAACTGCTGCCTGCTGTGACCGAAAATGTAAAAACGAAAAAGTGGATCAAAACAGTGAGGTTGTGTCCAAAAATCAAAACAATGAGCTGAAAGACTCGGAAAAGCTCTGTAGAGCTGACCACCCCTTTCACACTCAAGAGGTCATGTGATTCATTGTTAATATGAAAATATCGATTTTGCCGGTTTATCAAAGTGCTGTGAAACCTAAAAAAGTTTTTTAGTGATTTACAGTGGATACGAGATGATAGTGCAGGAAAACATATGAAACCGGTTGGTGAACATTTAGTTCAATGTCAGCAATTTGTCACTTATATAGGTGGATCTAAGAATTATAATAAATCTTTTAATTTTATGTCTTTTATCTATCTATCTATCTATCTTGCTTGAGGAATAAAAGTAGAGAATTAACTGCAACATAATGTTCGAAAAAGTGATTGATGAAGACAATGTTAATACGATTGACATCAATTGCAATTAAGCATGCTAACCATGTGTCTATTGATATTCTGAGAAAATAGCACATTGCAATTCAATGTATTGGAAGGCTGCTTTAGAGCAGAAGATGGAGGAAGGCTGCCTGTGCGAGGAGAGATAGCACAAATAGTTCTGTTGATCGGGAACAATTTTTTGCCATTTCATTGTACTGTGACATATCTTTCATTAAGGTTTAAGCATTAGATTAAACTAGAACCAGTGTCCAATAGTAATTAACTTGAGTATATCAGGAGGCCATTATTCACATTAAAGTAACCTTTTAATAGCTGAGCCTTTAACTCCACTGCAGGTAATGACTTTAAAGAGTGCTTATTAAAAGAGAAATGGTAATGAGCTTTAATAAAGCAGAACAACTTTGAAATGAAGAGCGCTTTTCAATAGAAAAGGATGGAGGGATTGGACCTGTGATTCCATTAACGAGACTAATGATTCTTTATCAGCCCTCTTATGTGTACATGGAGTTAACATTAACAGTGATTGAGGATGGGTTTCAGTGAAAAGATGGGCCTTTTCATTGCCCTTTAAAATATCAGATAAGAGAAAAAGAACTTTAGTAATTTAAATCATTGAGAATTGATAACACGAGTCCTACGACCTCAAACTCAGCGAGCGGAGCCAAAATCTCCTTCAGCACTTATGGACTGTAACAATACAGTACATCTGTAATTATAAAATGAATCTGTGTCATTATGTATGAAAATGAGCCGAATGAAAAGAAGTAGATGAAGTGATACGAGTGTCAAAATTCGGCTTTAGAAAATGTGAGTTATCTAGTGCTTTTTTCTATTTGACATTCTGTGTGCTGCTTTGAAATGCGAGGATCACAGTGAGGGAGGCTTTATATTTGCATGAAACCAAATGTATAGAATTGAATATATATGATGTATTGTTTTGACAACAATAGACCTTTAGGTTTTTATATCATCACGGAGTCAAGAGTGGGAGAGAAGCCAAAAGGCAACAAGGTAGAGAAGACAAAGAATTAAAGAAATGCAGGGACAGAGGGAATGGAAATAATTAAATCAATCTTTGGCGAGCAGCTGGGGCAGGACTCCAGCTGACAACAGCACCTGGGTGTGCAGCACAGGCTGCCTGGGGCTGCGCTGCCCCCCCCCCCTTCCCGCACCCCCAACCCACACCCCCTCCTCTCCAAAAGCCCCCCAGCCCCTGCTGGAGCTCTGGCTGGTACCCCCACCCCTGTCTCTGTGTTTTCAGACAGAGGCAGCGTCGTCACTCTGACGCTCACAGACTAATTAAAGGGATGATTTGTGAAATGCCATCATTTTATTCAATTAATCACAAACACAAAGCCATAAAACCCATCATCTAAAAATATTCTTGTTGGTTTGCTGTGTACCTAATAGATTAAGGTACATTAAAGAGGCGACGGGATGATCTATTTTAAAGCATGGCGCCAGAAAAGGTTGGCAAACCTCCCAATATTTTTAAGGCCTGTCAATCCGTTTGGTGTGTCAGCATCATGGCAACAATACAAACGACTCCCTCTCGCTATTAGTGACAACAACTTGCTCTGTGTTCGTACATCACTTTGCTTTCTTTAAACAGGCGCCAAACATACATGTCCAAATGAATGACTGTGCAGTTCTCAAACAAATGCTTCCCTTCTTCCATGTTCTTCCTCATCTCAACATGTTTTAATTAGTATTGAAAAATGAGTTCATTTGGAAGATAAATAACGTGAGCTGTGCATGTCTGTTTTTGGTTGGCAAGGCTAAAGATGGGTGTTTTTCACCCCCGTTTGCACAGAGTGGAGAGAGAGAGAGACGCAATTTGCATAGTTTACGAAGCTATTTAAACAGCAACGCTGATGGTCTCATAATCCTTTAAAATAATATTCATTTATAGAGTAGTCCGCAAATAAAATTGTAATGTCTGTGGAAGGTATTAATTGAAAGGATTTTGAAAATATTGCCAATGTGGACTGTAATCATGTCCAGTGCCACTTGATTAAGATGTTAATTAACGGCTCCACACAAGACAAACAGTAAACAGTAATCCTTTTCCTAACATGTTACTGTCAGTGAGTTAATGTGCGATATGCCAGTGCAGTACATTATTGAAAGTAGTAGTTTTTTGTTACCACATGAGCAGCAAGAAGGCAAAAGTTACTTCTCTCAAGACGCCAGTTCGTATTGAAATAATTCATAACTAACACTAGTTTTTAATTGTTTGAGTTTCAACTCGACTTCAATAAAATCTTTCAAGTTTTCCACCTTGAGGAACTGGCCTTGGCTCTTTTCTACATTTTTACCTCAGAGCACCAGTTTTTGTTTTTTGTTTTGCACCTGAGGTCAAACAGCGAAAAAATATTCTGCAAATTTCTCCCGAAAGTTTCTCATTCCATCTTTTTTTTTAGCGAAATATCTTCACCACGTACAGAAGAAATTACACGTATCATCGATAAATATTTATTCAGTGTTTGTGGTGAGCAATGGGTGTGAGCTCAGGTGTAATTTGGTTTCAGTCTATCAAGATTAATTTTGTCAGGAACATGATGAATGCAACGCGGGGCGACGCTCCGATGCATCAGTGTCAGTCCAGATGAGATTTTTCACGGGAGTTGAGAGTTTCTAAGATTAAGTGCAGTATTAGTCAATGTTTTTGGGATACGACTTCACACTAATTTAGTGAAGAGCAACAACCTGCAGAGGAGGCTCCATTAGCAATGACAATGAACTACAGCTCTGGTGGGAAAATCTGATTAACGCCGCTCACTGGAATTGTGAAGTCGTTTCGCAGGTTGGGTGATAATTCCACATTTGCGGGAATACCAGCTGATGAAGTGCCTTTGTCCATGCCAAAGTTTCTCTTTACTGGAGTACTGTCATATTTCATCAGTCCCCAGAACAGGCAACACTGGTTAGTTCTGACACTAAATTTATAGATATGTCAGGGGAATACTGTACAGCAACATATTTCAAAAACCATATCAGAAGAGAGGTATTTGTTTATGAATTCATGTTAGATCTCATTTGTGCTGCAATGAAATGCACCAAATTTCAAACAAAAGCAATAGCGTGCCTGAGGCAGTGTGGAGTGTGAAGTGGGTAAAAGCACGCAGGTAAGATGTGTGTTTTATTTTAATATCTCCCCTCATCAGGATACTGAATACATCCAAAGCTCTCCTGCTCTGTGTTTTAACTTTATTCACAATGTAGGATTGACCTTTCACTGCCATATATCTCTTCATTATTCCCCTTTTTCTCAAGGAAGTTTCTCTATAGAGATCAGATGTTCTGAATATATAACACTGACAAGCTGCTGTCAGCATTGATTTCCATTTCTCCCTGAAATATGGTGTTGAAATCCTCTCCAGGCAGATAAGTATCTTTACACATGACTGCCAGATTTGATTGCCTTCTGTAAAGGGGGCTGTGTTGGAGTCACTCTCAATGCATGCCACAGTACATTGTATTCTTCCTCTGTTATGCCATACTATGCCCCTCGCAGAGCCCTCATCTAAATAAGAATATTTCTTCCATGCTCGGCTGTTCTCAGAGGGATTTGGTTGTGCATGGTGGGGGTGGAGGGTGGGTGGGGTATCCACTCTCTGTTCACTGTAATGGAACATGTGACCTTACCAAACTGGAGATGTCGGCTTGTATTGCTGTAAGACATGTTTTTTTGTTGTTTTTTTTTATGTATTGTGCACTACGGATGTCTGTTTTATCCTGAAATATAAGTAGCCATTCCACATATTAACCCAAACCAAGCACATGCACATGTACATTTACTGTAAATGGATAAGCAGTTTATTTAGTGACTTAAGAGGTCTCTTTAAATGTATTTGGTTCTGTTTGATTTGTGTGTTATCCAGTGAATCTAGATAAAAATGATAATCCCTGATGTCCTTAATTATTATTTTTTCAAACTAAAAGGACAGGATGCTTTTTACAAAATACTTCAAATATAATGTAAACATTATACAGTCATGTCAGATGCCAAATGTGTTTTCAAGTAATGCAAATAAACATTTACTCAAGCAGTTTAAGTTCTATTTCATGCTACAAGCAAGAAATATTGTACTTTTTACTCCACTACACTTATTCCACTGATTAAGTACATAGTCACTTTGCAGGTTAACAGCGGCAGATCTTGAGAAATATTCATGGGTTGTCATGGAGACTTTAAAGGGTGGCAGATATATGCAGATTTAATCATAAACAATCAGTGTTTGCTTTGCAGAGCCTCCAAATGAAGATATTTTAACAATTTTAAACTCAAAAATGTTATTTTGGCACGAGAAAAACATTGAATTGAAATATAATTGAAAATAAGATTTTCTAAACTAAACATTTTATGAAGATATGAAATATGATTCATTATTATAGACAGAACCACCCACGAGCATATAAAGTTTGTAGAAACTGTAATAACACACATTGATGCATCAGTAATGCATCAGTAATAATAATCATTATAAGTTTCAAGCTTAAGTGCTGACAGTTGCAGGACAAACTTGTAATGGAACACACTACAACTACGTGAATGGCATGAACACCAAAAAAGTTTCTCTGCATGATGATGTTCACTCATGACAGAAATGTCTCCGTCAAAGGAAATGATTGAAAACAGATAAGACAATAGTTTTGGGGCAGACATCCCTGATGACAAACTGCTGTTTGGCCATTCAAAGTAATTACATCTCATGATTATACATCTTGGATCCAATTTCCATTATGATTCTCAGAACAATGCAATCGTCCTCGTGCAAAATAACACGCAGTTAACAACACAAATCTTTCATCTAAGAGAAGGAAGATAGGGGAAAAAAAAAACTGGGATCAGAAAATTAGAGATTTTCATATGGGTTCAGTGCTGAGAGCATGATATGTGTTTCATAGTGTGAGAGCAGTGATGAGTGTGGTATTTTGTGATGAGGGGCGCTAGGTTTGATGGTTGCTGCTTCACATGCAGTACAATAATAAATTTGGGGCTATGGGGGTCTGACATTGTCTGCGCTCAGTATAATTAAGCGGTGCATTAGAAAGAGGGCTGGAATAAAACATGAGTATGTAAATGCAGCCTGGAGCTGATGTTCTAGTGATTATTACAATGCAGATAAAGCATTTCTCACAACTGCCTGTGTCTACTGAAGCCTCCGAAAACATCTGGACCTTTTAATTGAAAAATGGCATGGTGTTTCGCTGTGCTGCTTTGTGCTAAGTGAAGTCAACAATTAAGACAAAAATGTAATTGATAAGAATTGCATTGCTTCATTATTTGGTGTTCTAGTCAAGAAAATTGATTTATCAATTATTTACAGGTCACAGAGCAGAGGCCATGCATTTCTGTTTTCATTGAATCACCATCTTAAAACATACAGTAGAGAGCTGAGAGCATCTCTGGCGTTCCTCCACATGAAATCAATCATAACATGCATATTATGTTCAAAACTAATTACTTTTTCTTGTGCTGGTGTTAGTATACATGTTGAACTGGAATGAACGGCTTGGTTCTTTACTCACGTAAGTGTTTCATTATAGCAAATGTTAAATGTGAAACGATGAGAGAAAGAAGCAACCACAACTAAATGCATAAATAAATGAAGCTGTGCAACTCCTCATTTGCTTGAAGAGGACCCTTAAATCCATAATACTATGTAGTTATCAGGCATGAATTATTAATTGGGTTAAATTATATATTTCATGTGTAATATTTTAATATAAAGCCGTTAAAAGTACTTAATTGTAATCAGAGACTCAATTCTTTTTGCTTGTGTGATGACATAATTTGTAACATTTAATATGAAAAATAGCAACAAGAGTAAGGTGATAAATATATTGATCAGTGGTTAATGGCGGTATTTACATTGGTGTGGGTGAGGGTTTATTAGTTCAGCGCACTGGTCAGTGTGACATAATCCAAGTTTACTTGCTTAAAATCTGTCTTCAAGTTATCACCTCTCAAACTAACTTCATGTATCCTGGGTATGTTTGAATTCCACCTGTTAAATGTATGAAGACCATTTATGTAATAATCAGAACACAAGCAACAGTTTAGAGTGGTTACTGCACATACCACATGGGTGCAGGTGCCCTGAGCAGTGAATCTCTGACCATACTCTTTGTTGCATGTTATTCTCCAGCTTGCTCTTCCTGCATTTCTATCTTCACTGTCCTGTCTAATGAAGGGAAAAAAGCAGTTTTGTTGTGCTTAGCTTAAATTGGTGCAAACTTTAGTGTTGTTGTTCAGAGTTGTTGTGAATGCTAAAAAAAATGATCTTTTAACATATTTTTTTCTGCTTTCTCCTTCAAGTAGCTTCAGTTTTGGACAAATCATTAGTGTTACATACATATGATGCTCAAACTGATTGAAATATCATTAAACACAAGACTTCATGTGTTTGATGGCTACACCCTAATAACCCTAGTAATGTGTGGCTGCACAGCTGTGATGACTCGCACACAGCTCGGTCAGCAAGTTTCAACGGCTTAACTCTGTGAGTTGCACCCTTCGTCTGCTGCTGCGGTGACAAACAGGAAGAGTTGATCTGACCCAGTAAGAACTTGAACTTTATAGGAAGGAAACTAGACTATTATAAATGCCAAGGATGTTGGCATGTGTCTTTGTGAGAAATGGAAAACTTGTTTGTTGTCATTGCTCCTTTAGTGAAGAAAATCCCCAATTAAAAAAAAACAAAACAATAATTGACAATCAAGACAATCATTGTGCGCATTTCATTTATTACAGCAGTTATTGCTCCCCTCCATGAATGCTGATGCTGAGCTGGATCTATATTTGATCTGAGTGAAAAGAGCCAGTCCAAGGTTTCTGATGCTTGCCGAACATTCCTTCATCCTCCCTGTCTGAAGACTGTAGATTAGTGGGCTTGGGGCAGAGGCTGTTCATCTGCCAATATGGCACCAGCCTGAGTGATGGGCATGTGGCGATGTCACTAATGATCAGACCATAATGATTCGCTGACAGGGGAGGAGAGCAATAGATTGTCACTGGGGGTTGAGTTAAAGAGGGGCCCTAATGATCTGCCTGCAAACACTGCCAGAGCACCTCCTATATCACTCCATCTCTTTACTATACCACTCATCAGGTTCCTCTCCAATGGAGGGAGCCACTGTGTTGTGTCTCAATGCCATCTCGCAACGCACTGTAAACATCTGTCACCTCCGTATCTATATTTCATGCTATTACCTTTTAGGCCTTGGGCTGCGAGCTGTAAGCCTCGGGGTACTTGATTTCCGCCAGCGTGAGCTTTCAGTGGAGGACAGATCAAGTCGTAATCATGGTGCCGCATGGCGGTGTTTTAGCAGCGGGTGTCCTATATACCAGCATCCCAAGTGGTTCCAATTCTGTAGCACTCAGCGCAATGAAGAATACCTTATGACCTCTATTTTTATCAGATGCTCTGTTACCCCTGTCTCCCATTTCTAGTTCTTAACCTGCCGTGAGAATAAATCTGACAGGTCTAAATTTATGCAAAATGTATATTCAGAAAGTGTACAAATATAAAAGATTCTTTTGCTTTTCCATTCTCATCCCTTTTTCAGCATATTATATTCATTTGGAACAGATGACTCCATGTGCTGACTCAAAATGCGACACCATTAACTGTATGAAGTGTATTCAGCCTAACTCTGTTGCAAAGAAAATAGAAGAAAAACACTTTTTTCAAGCACATTTCTTTTGACTCCCATAGATCTGTGCTCTGCACTTATCCATCACACTCCCACAGACAGCAGCGTGGATTGGAACATAAGTGCCTCACACGATCTTAACTCACAGCAACATTTTCAAACACCACCAGCACTAGAGAACACTTTCACCCCATCAGTGTATTTAATTATGGTTGGACTTGATTCAACGCTCATCCTCTCAATATTATTTTATCTCATTTAAGGGGAAAAATGAAAGGTGGAGGGAAAAAAAAATGCCAAGTACTTTCGTAATTTAAGAGAGTGTTAATGAGTGGCTGCTAACCTTTCTCAGTTATCCATCATCCGGTAATGGAGGCAAGGATCCCTTTTCCAATCTGCTTCATTAAAAACTTTCTATTAAATCTAAATATGACGCCGCGTACTGCTGAAATTAATAGAGTTTCTGAATGTCTAATTCATCCTTATGGTGCTAAAATCCTCCTTGAACATTTTAACCGCATTGATTTTATATGAATATTATTTAAGAAGACAGAGGTCCTTAAAAGCATGTCTGAACAATAAAATGCTCAACCAGAATTACTTGAGACTGAAGTTGCATCATTAGCATTACATTTATCATACCTGCTGTGCATTACAGGGGATTGTTTGTCAGCTGATGTCTGGGCTTTATGGTTGAGGGAAAAACAAACCAAAGTAAATTTCTAACTCCTGTTTGAATGGACTAATGGCCTCAGGTTACAGGGACACAGTGTTCCCCTCTGATGCTACAAATCTGTTAAAGTGCAAAGTTTATGGGGCAGATAAGCAGCTCTGTGCTATTACAGGTTACAGTATTTACCATATGTTTATGAGTTTGAATAAAGCAATTAACCTGAAGTATCTGTATCTCTCTCTCTCTCATATTTTTTTTTCTCTTTGCAGTGATTCAAATTTAAATAGTAGAAAATGAGTAAAGTGATTAAAAAAGCAATACTGGAGTGTACAAATATTCCAAGTTCTTGAAAAGTATTCAAACTTTTAAAAATAACAAAAGTAAAATGTAGCAGCAAAATGTACTTAAATTTACAACACAGTAAATCACACCTGTCAGGGTTACATTATTTTATATTATTTTATTATTATTACTGATGCATAGTAATAATATATAAACAGCATTTTAAAATGCAGCATAAGCATTTCACTGCTTTAGTTGGTCAAAAGGGATCTGACTTGATCTTATTTATAACCATGTTTATTTACTGATCATAGATTTCATTTGTTAAAGCTGAATCTGCAAAGTAACTAATGATTACAATCAGTATTAAAGCACAAATATGAATGTACAGAAAATGAGTTACATATATTTCAAAACTGAAGTAAGTAAAGTACTTGAGTAAATGTTCTTGCATTTGCTTATTTACACTAAACAACAATAAAAACAGATTGTTTTGATGTTTAGTTTTGATGAACTTGCTGATTAAATTCTTGTATAGTAGATAATCATTTGGACTAAAAAAAAACCTTGGGAAGTGCTTGTCGTTCTGTTTTTGTTTTTGTTTTTTCTGCTTGCAGTGTTTTTCGGTGGAAATGAGATTACGGCAGATGGAGAAAAATGAGAGAAAAGGGGAAATATAGCCTATTCATTATGGAATTGCACTTTATGTATTTTACTCTTCCTCAATAATAATACAAGGCAAAAAAGGCAGAGTTAATGTCACTGTTTTCCTGTAAAAAAAAAAAAAGGCTAACAATGATGATTTACATTACAGTTAGCTGCTGCTTCCATAAATGCATCACATTTTGACAAGATTTCCATCAAAAAAAAAAGAAAAAAAGAAAAAGTGACTTAAATCTTTCCGTCAGTCAGGTTGCAGTTATATTTCAACTGACACACCCTGCAGAAAACCTGCACTCAGCACTGCTGTGTTATTTGAATTAGGGTTGGTTGCTGGTAATATCCACCAGTCAGCATCCAGTATTTCTGTGTATGAGAACATATGCTTGGAAGAAATATCTTCTCCCTAATCTGCATTTACTTGAAAAAGCCCACAGGCACATTATTCTTATTTCGAGTAACAGAAAACTTGACAACGAACTCTTGAAAGCCGACGTTGGAGGCCTTAAAGAAAACAATAATAGTCTTTGTCATGGATACTATTCCCTCTTTTGCCACATCATATTTCCATTTTGTAATTCCCACTTATATTCTTCAAATGGTCGCTGGCTTGAAAAAAGGGCCTGGATATATCTCCAAACCAGATGTGTGCAGTTGCTGTGTCAATCCAATACCCCCAAACTCCTCTTGGACGATATGGAAAAGTGCAGGAGGGCAAATGGTGAAGTCAGAGATTCCCCCCTCCCCTTTCTTGTCATAAATCATGCTTGGCAGCACAGAATAAGCTACTTCTAGAGACATCGCTACTGGCACTATACCCATTGCCATTCATCACCTCCGAGGAACTACAAAAAGCAAAAACATATAAAAAATTCACCACAAGCTACCCATGTAACCTCTGGACCAACACCACCAACATTAGCAAACGTGCATTCCTCTCATGAAGACGGGCCGACGTTCGCCACCTGTACAATCATTTCTTTTTATTGCCATTGTGGCCTTTTGGAGACTTTAACAGAGCTAATTGCTCTTCATTTACTCGCAGGGATAGATATAACCTAATGAGGCATTTGAGACCGAAAAAATGAATTTCTCACATGGAAAGATTTTTCCAAAGGCAAATCTCTTCCAAAGTGCCAAGTACAAAGCGGAGGACGCTTTTACTGTGGTAGAAATGTTTTTCTTCTATTTTCTTTTTTTTTTTTTTTCATAATTTCAGCTTCATGAACTTGACGGCCTTTCAGCTTTTGTATGTCCTATAAAACCAAATCCAAATGGGTCTGTTGGTGCCAGGACTGTTGCTGTTGCACTTTTTTTTTTCTGCAGATACCAAATTCAGAGACTTTTTCTGAACTTTTTAGGGTGCACTTTTGCAGCGCTGCGCACAATGAAATACAGAATACAGGAGAGACGCGTGCACAAGGAATGATGTGCCAGACTCCCTCCACATGAACTAACCTTTCTAGCCTGTACCTTAAAATGACTGCTGTTTTTCATTTCCCTCGAAGAGATCTGACGGGCATGGCAGTAATGGCGCTGATGAATGCCAGAATAAACAGACGGCGAGAGACAAGACAAAGAAGAAGATGAATGTGTCTGAAAGGTAGGACTCTTTGGCAGTTCTGAATTCAGAGAAAACCTGGATTTCATTTCTGGAATTCATCTGCTCCCAGTCTTTGTCCAGACTAACACTAATACACTAACACAGCAAGTGTTTTTCTTTAGATCACATCAAATTAGTCAAATTGGTCATCTCATTCTGTCAAGGTCTCTGTCTCTCTCTCTCTCTCTCTCTCTCTTTGAGCATGTGTTGCTCTTTATCATCTTTGTCTTTCCTGCCAGCTTCAGGATGAGAGTGGCACAGCTTTGGTCACTATGAATATGTTGGATGAAGTGTTTAAAGTAGAAATAACTGCTCTGGATAGTATAATTGTGACTGTAATGGATGAATAGTGGATTATTCCAAATTAAAGCAGTACTTAAATAAATTTAGATCTGGGAGGCCTTCTCACTGCTTTCAGTTTTGGCCTCCAACTCTCCATCTCTGAGTCCCATTGCCAAACTTTGCCTCTGTTGCCAATCCAGATCCGCGGCAGCAGTACACAGCGACTGCCCTGTACACTGTGGCAGACGAACAGAGTCCATTTATTTATTCAAAAGTGTTAAATTGCTCTAGCTATCATTATGGTGCTGAGTTTAGTCAGCTAGATTGGGACACCGATTTATTTATTACCTGGAGTATTTACTTAAAATATTTACATCCGTGCACATTAGTAAAAAGTATGATCTGTCAGTCATTTGTTGGTTTAATCTCACTTCAGGCAGGGAAGCCCATTACCTAAAGAGTGACAGCCACTCTTCATCTTTTCACGTCTTAGATTTGTTTCCTATATTACTTAAGAGCAAGATCTTAAAAAAAAAAAGAAAAAAAAAAGAAAACAGATGCACACTGTTGCTTCTGAGCGCACAAGTTTCCTCTCAGAGGGAGCTGCCAGCAGATTTTTGGATTTCAGCCCATTATTTATTGTAAAGAAAAGTATGGACTGTAGATTATTATCAAAAATGTTGGAGGCTTTCCCATTAGCTCCACAAAACTATCAATGTATCACATTCACTGCTACAGCAGTTCACTTTGTTCCACTGAAATATGAACGCATATCAACTCTTAATATCAGATAAAAGGACATTTTGAATTGTTTATTAATGTATTTATTAACAATTACTCCATGTATGAAGCTTGCATGAAGCATGTGTTTGAACAGTTAGAGGAGCTATTTGTAGGTTTCTTTTGCCTACATAGCCATTGTTTGTATTTACAGCTGTTTACTTACCAGTCTAGTAAAAACGATGTGAGTTCAGCATCAAACTTCAGCTGTCTCCAGCGGTGGAAAGCAACACCAATATTAACTCTTTGTTTCTTTGTTTTCTTCTAGTGAAGTTAGCATGCTAACCTGCTAGCTCCGGCCCATTCCAGCCTGTCGCGTCACTTTCTGATAGCGACTCACTGTAGCGTCCAGTCTGCCCTGAAGAAGGAGAGAAGAAGTGCTACTCAGACCGCATATTATAATGTCTAACTTGCAACAACGGCTGAAGCTCTTGGCAAGTGACAATCACCAACATCCACTCCCAGCAAGAAACCATGTGCAGCAGCAGAGAAAACTTAATTACAGATAGCCCCTTTAATGGATGATGCTGCTGTAATCATATTGCAGGATATGTGATTGCACAAAAAACTATGTAGAACTTACTGAACTTTAACAGGTAGTCAACTCCACAGCTCATATTATTCCAAAACATACTGTGTGTGTCTGATTTTCTTGGCGCTTTTTTTTAAATGTGAGCTACACCTATGGTTTAGTGTAAGGTAACCTTCACCTTTTCTTTCTGACAGACATCAGGCTCTGGAAACAGAAGCTGGACTGATGCCTAATAAAAAAATTTTTTTTTTTACATTAAATCGTAACTCATTGTCCATTATCTTCTTCTGGAGGTTTCAGCTTTGAGTATTTGTGAATATGTAAATACTTATTTTGTAGATATAACAAACCAAATTCTCATAATCAAAATATCTCAATAATTTCAATAATCATATCGTACATCATTATATCATATAATTAATACACATAATGAATAAATGCATCACATTTCATATTCATAATTTAGATGATTACAACTGAGTTATTTTACAGTTCACAAATACATTAATGAACTTACTAATGAAAATATCCTCATATCTGATTAAAACTACATTAGTGTTGCTTATAAATGCTGGATTAGCAAAGTAAAGTGACTCTGCATCCTGACACCTACTGTTTATTCACCAGCCGCTGCTGTGAAATATTGGTGATTTTACTGTAATAAGAATATGGGATGTGTAATACTAGGAGCTAGAGGTCAGTGGTTCCTTAATGATCTTTGAACAGATAGCTGTTACACATACACAACCTCCCACTATCACACCCAAAGGGGCAGTTGTATTGGTTGCCATACTGCCATATTTCACCACATCCCTGCATGTCCTCCAGCCCCCAGGGGAGAGACAACAAAAATGGTAATTCACAGACAGGAAGTGGAGTGTAGCGTGGTGTCGTCGCACTGGACTACAGGTGATTGTTTCTGTGGATTTTTTTATTTTCTTCAGAAGAACACTTGGAAAGCTTATCGGTATTGTATTCTTAAGAAAAAAAAAGCTCTTATGTTATATTATAAATCAGCGCAGAGAAAGCCAGTGCAAATTTACATCATCAATGCTTTGATGTATTTTTATCAGAATTTTTGGGAAACACACTTATCATAATGCTCTTGATGCACTAGAAATGCCAAACCTTTCTTTGAGCATCTTTAGGAGAGTGTGCTACAAAAACATAAGCAATATAAATGAATTTGCTTGGTTTTACACTTTTTGTAGCAAATGAGAGTTTGCAGCTTATTCATGAATGTTCCATTGTCCTTCACATGTCTTCCCTAGATAATTCACCTGTAGCTTATAGAACCAAAAAAAAATCGGATGCTTCCCAGATACTTGACCTTACCGAGGACTTCCACTTTAATTTGCATTAAAAATGTGAAAAATAGATGGATTTACAATGACAAATGTTCTTGGATTGGTTTCTGCACAGCAATATGAAAATTTACAGTTGGCATTAATATTAATGCATCATTATCAGCTGTCTGATTTCATAAATAAGTACAGCAGTGTCAGCGCTGGTATAGATCACTTGGATAGGGCACACTTTGCAAAACCACACTTTAAAGAGCTTTGTGAATTTAATTGGGAAAATTGCAAATCAGGTAGTCAGCCATATAACTCATTGTCACATTTAATCAATAAACTTTGTAAATCAACTCATTTAATTTATAAATGATCTTATATAGATCAGGCAACCAATTAAACAATTAGCATACATTTAGCAATTAATTAATTTAATCATTAATCACGCCATTACAGCTGAAATTTTAAGCCAGCAAATTTGGGAGCAGACGTGCAGGCTGGCGTTGGAGCAGTACATCATGCCTGTGGAGTGCAGATTGTGACACAGCTAGATTTACTGTGTTAAAAATCAATGCAATTAGGAGAGAGGCTGGAAGCTGGCCTGGGGTCCAGCATGGTCTTTAGGAAATTTTTGACACACACACACACACAAACACAGAAAGCGAAACACACACACACACACACACACACACACACACACACACACACACACAGAAAGCGAAACACACACACGCACACACACACTCTAAAACTTTTTTCTTCTCTGTTTTTTCTTTTTCTTTTTTTTTTTTTGGGATGTACTGAGTTCATCATCAGCTGCAGTAACATTGAACGTCCAGTAGTCACCCAGCAAAATATCTGAAGCACAGCTTAGGGTGCAATGTGTTGCCTTTTTAAACCTCAATATGTCATTGTCAAATTAAGTGTGACACCTTGGTATAATTATCACAAGCAAATGAGACAACGGTCCAGATGATTGGTTGCCCCTGTCTCTTACCATCTTTATTGATGTTAGTGTTCATCAAAGACTACATTTCCCATAGATCCCATTGCTAATACTCCTACTCTGGTCTACGTGGTTTACATGTTGCCATCATCGTTGAGCAAGGGCCTGAAGGTTTTCTGTTAGACTTTGAACATATTTCATATAATTGCAGTGAAAGAACTTGTTTATACTTCTCAAAGAATATAAGGCTAAAGTGATAAAAGGGCCCGTAAATATATGGGCAGAACAAAACAAAACAATAAACTAACTTATGTGATGAATGAAAACTACATTAAAGCTGCATCATTTGATTTCTATGGCCACTCGGGGGCTGCTGAACAATGCAGGAAACCCAATACTTCTTGCCACCCGGCAAATATAAGTCCAATATAGACTCACTTTTCGCTCTGTTTTCGCTTACAACCAAGTCTGGAGAAATATCTCTGGCTCTTTTGATGCTGAGCAGGTCGCATTCAAAAGGTTTATCAGAGCTTTTTTTTTTTTTGCTGAAAACACATGCCTGCTGGTGGATGAGAGTGGTAAGAGTCAACCACACAGTTGTGGGCCAGAAAACCAAAACAATGTGCTAAAAGCAGTTTAAACTGTCCGCAGGGCTGAGAGGAACTGGAAGGCTGGGGGATCATTCTCTGTGGGTGTGACCCCTTTGAATCACATACTCATTTGTTCCACCATTATTATCAAAGAACATATGTATGCCGCTTTAGGAATTAGCATTAGCATTATCAACCAAATGCATCACATCTGCTTTAACAATGGAAGAATTGAAGAATGTTCCCGAGCAGTGGCTTCTCCTCCTCACTGCAGCAAAGGGAAAGCTGAGTTCAGCTTTGAGATGTTGTGGAAAGCTGCCCTCAAACACTGGATGCGGGCAGGGTTGAAGAGCTGTCCAGGCCTTGGGTTGCTGATTGTCTCATCTGTCTTGGCTAAGTCAGCAGGATGTGACAGCCGCCCTCTCTCTGTTACCCGCTGACCACTGGGCTTGGCATCCTCTCCACTCACCTGCCCTATCACCGCCTCCACCGTATCTCTATCCTTGCCTCACTCTCACCTCAAAGTCTTTGCAGCAAGAATGAGGATCAACGCCTTGGTGTCAAAGAGAAGGAATGTAGGCTAACAATTTCTGACTGCGGACTTACAAGTGTCGGTTCCGGGTGCTGACTCCGGTGTGTTGGTGTTTTGAAAATATTTCCTTGTCTGACAAAGGGACACACCTTCACTTCAAATGTAAGTGACTAATTAGGTTTTACTGACTTCGACTCACAGAGATGCCATTTTTGTGGGAAGTTAAGATTTTAGTTTCAAGAATATTGTTTTGTTTTTGTTTTTTTTCCTTTTTGTGATTGTCTGCATTGCATAGTCACGTAGTGTAAAATAGTATAACAACTGCGAACTAACAAGGCAGCACTTTATCTTTGGTTTGGTGAGCTTCGTGTTGATTCACTGAGCTGTGCTGAATATGTATGGAGAAGGTGGAGCTTCCTCTTCATCCTGAGCCTGAGCTGCAAATCCTCACTGACGCAGTGTTTGTCTTTCAGGTCGCTCAGTTCACTGTGTCATCTTGTCACTATACCCGTCACTGCTGGACAAACTCTACATCATATATATGGCTGTCTGTGGTGCCATGCTACTTTTCTTTTCCAATGCGGGATGTCAAAATAATATCATGGTTGGTCATGTATGATTACTGAAATATCATTTTTGAGAGCGTTTACTTTGTCATACACCCATATGTGTCAGTGAAGTTCACAATATGTTTGATTTTATCTGCGTGTGGTCCGTCATGTTTGACAAAAGCCACTTGGTGCCTGCTGTGTATTTCAAATTTGGCATTACAGCGCCAACAATATTATGTTTATGAGGCAAATGATATTTTATCTTTGGAAAACATAAAAGTTAAAAAATTCTCCTTGAAAAACAAAATTCAAACGATATTTCACATCTTAAGATCTAAAGTTGTGATGTGTGTGTGTGTGTGTGTATGTGTGTGTGTGTGTGTGTGTGTTTTATTACAGCTCCTTTTGACTCACTGTTCACCACAGTCCTGATCCCCAGACTTGAAGCAGCGACAAATGCCGGCTCGTCAGGGATAACAGATGAGCGCAGATGAACAGTGTCAGGTAAAGTGCTGTGAAAGACATTTAATGTGTTTTATATCAGTGTGTCTGAATTGTCCAGGAACACTTGAATCACTCAGTGTCAACCAAATACGGCGTAATGAGACTCGCCTCCTCTCATCTGAAGACACATGTCTCTCTGCTGTCACTCAGGCTAACGGAAGAAAAAGGGCTTTTCAAGCCTTTTGAAGCACACTGGGCTATATATGATAGCACTGCGCTTTGCATCAGGAATTGCTCATGCGGGATTATTTCATTTGGAGTCTCCCAGCGAGAGGACAGAGGTCACACTCTGGAGCTCATTCAAACATCTGGAGTTCAGGAACATAAATTATTAAATGAGGCAGCGATCTGGATTGAGACACCTAACTGTTTTTCATGGTGCACTTGATTGAGGTATTCAATTTCCAAAGGCTGAAAAGCATTACATTTCTTCATTTTTTTTTTTTTTTTTTACTTTGTATGTGTACTAAGCTTGAGCTGTTTTGAGCAGTAGATTAGTCTTGGCTATGAAACACTCCCTGGGTCCCTCTGCCTGTGGTTTTGCTGTTCTTCTTCCACTGCGATGACACAGCCTGGCCTGACAGGAGAAGGTCTGCTATAGATCTTTCTTTTTTTTTTCTTTTTTTTCCAGTGGGATGTTTCTTGTCTATTTACAAAACTCTTAGTTTCCTCTATTGTTGCCAACACAAACCATTGGTAGGCTGGGTCCAGTGGTGTCACTTATTATAAAGGAGAAGCTGTATGGGTAATGTTTTGTTGTTCTTACCAAGACTTCCGTGGTTAAGGAGGTTGATGATGGGAGGGGTGCAGCCTAGTAGCCTAACTTCCTTTCGCTTGTCACAACTTGAAAAAAAAAAAAAAAAGGACTTTGAGCAGAGAGAGAGAGAGAGAGAGAGAGAGATCTCTAATTATCCCCACCTGTGCCCGGCTACAATGGGAGGGTCGAGATGAAGCCATTAGCTGTCTCTCCACTGGCACCACCAAGAGTTTGTATACATCTGTGTCTTATTTTCTTTTCTGGCACAATCAGTCCAGCAAGCTAAGCAGGCATGACCGGATTTGGCAAGTTCCAAGGACTTTGGCAAAGTTAGACAAGGAGGAAGCGGTGAGATGTAGAGAGGGGGATGAGCTGGCATGGACTCTGTGTTTGCTTTCTCCCCTGCCTGTTACTTGAGCTGGGGTGTGTTGCTTGGAGAGGCTGCTGTGTTGGTCAAAACAATCCGCCGAACGCTGAGGGAGACAGATACAACGGAGAAAGTTGCAGAGAGCGGGCTGCGGAGGAAAATGTGATTAAAGCGGTATCAAGTCACACGTGGTTTTCGTCGTTGTGTCGTCAACAGGCGGCAGAATCTTACCTCTTCTGCAGGTTATCTGCGTCGTGCGGGTGCTGTTCAAGATTAGCGGGATACTTACGCTCATCTCCCATTTGACTCATAGCACTTGATAGAGAAAGGCTCATTGTGATTTCAGTATTGTCAGTTTTGATTAGCTGAGTCAAGCCTTTGTCTGGCCCTGCAAGTGTGCATGTTGTCAAAGCTATTTACGAGCAATGACCAGATATGAAGCCCAGACTATTGTGGTCATGTAAACAGCCACATCTGTTTGAACCCACCTGCTCCCCACTGTTTACCGGCCTTGTAAATAATGAAATAAGTCCTGGTGCATGAAAAATATTACAGCAGCTTGGACTTTTGCATTAAATGACACAATAATTAATCAACACTATGGAACAAAATACTGCCAGTAATTGCATATTTCTAAGTTAAAGTAATCCAAAAAAAAAAAAAAAAAAGGAAAGTCAATGCATCCCCGCTACAGTATGTTTTTCTCTGTGTGCATTCATTCATTCAGTCCCTCATTCATTCATTTCCGTCTTTATTTATTTATATATCTCCTTGAGTGTTTGTTTTCATTTTAGTCCCTTGAACCTTGCCACCCTGTGTGTGACACCCGGGCTGTGAGCGAAGACGGAGAGGCGGGCTGGTTCAGAATGATCACTATCATTAACATTCACAGGGGGTTCACTTATCATCCCTGACTGGAGGGACATGGCAGCCATTATGAGACGTCCGCAGGTGGAGCGCCATGATACATATTGCATCTTGCCACAATGGATTTATGTATTCAGTAACAAAAGAAAAGTCTAATGAAAAAATACAGAAGGTAATCCTTTATTCCTCGCTCTACTTCAAGTGAGGCTACCATGTCCTGCGATGAGGAGGAGGAGCGGCGGGGAATTCCAGGGCTGTAAACTGACCTGTCACTCAGGCTGCGTGCGAGGGGCCATGTGATACCTCACCTTATAGCTAAGTTTTATTGGCAACACATTGGTGCTCTTAACCCTCACCATCACCCTTCACAAGGTGATATTTTCATATAAACTCATGTCCAATTTACTGATCACCAATCAGGCACAGTATTGATTCAGTTTGTTGCCAGTTTATGAAGCAATTTACATTTGCAGTCTGTGTGTTCATGTGATAAATGTTTTGGAGGAAATTTTCTTTCCACAATAACTACACATGGAAATTACGGTATGGCTAAGTTTAGGGAAAGATGATGATTTAAAATTGTAGTCTTGTGACAAGACATGACGTCTCACATGAAAGTAGGACTTTCACAAATCCACCACCTTGACCTCCACATTCTCACCTTCTGTCTCACCACATAACAGAGACTTTTGAGGGACAATTATATAAGACACATGGCGGACATGAATAGCTGAGCTAGCACTACTGCTAATAGGTTAAGCTGCTAGCATGTTTAGTGCTGACTATTTGCAAGCTATTATTACAAGGTTTTGTTATATATGTATGTATATATGTATATATATGGCTCTGGGTTTGACATTGTAGTTGTATATATATATATTTCAGTAGGAACTGGTGTTCAGCATTAATTTTTTACAATAGCTTTGTGCTGTTTCCTTAGAAAAATTTGAGGGAAAAACATAGAACTGTGACAAATAGAAAAGAAATGTTCATAATCTGATTCCATCGAAGTGATGTTTGCGTGAACATTTATGAATAGTGTAATTTATTTGAAAGGAGGTTGTCTTTATGTAGTTTGTTTCCCTCAGATCAGTTTTTGATGATTTATCTTAAGCGTTTATGTTGGCACACGACCTCCTGCGTCGACAAAGAACATTGACACTGGACAGAAATTGTTAGGTGAGTGAATTGTATTTTTATTGCTAATAATATCCTCCAAGAATGACTTCAGGGGCTCATTTCAAAGTAAATAATGGATGTTTGAATATTATGTTATCACTAGAGACATTCTAGATTCCTAAATATACTTAATGAAATTGGTAAATTCATTTAAACAAAGCATAAGGAAATACATATGTGGATACCAAATTAAATAAAACACCAAGGAAAGGGAACTATTCCATGACAGATTTCCTTATGCTTGATTAAAGACACAATTTCTATTCTGAAATTTCCTTGAGTAGAAAGGCTCCCAGACCAGTAATAACCTAATTGGAGAGAAGCCTCTAACTAGTGTTGCTCCTCTGTGTCCCTGTGTATAAATAGAGTCTATAATGGACCGAGGTGTGATGCCATCATTCATCTCTGCTCAGAAACACTCCAGGTTCAGGTCTTTGCTCATTTTCCTAATGATGCTCTTGTTTTAGGTATGTTTTCACTTTAAGGTTTGTAAGATTCCAGCTTAATGGATACTATTCATCACAGGCTTCTGTACCCAAGTCCAGTTTACCCAGCAAACTTATTTGACATAACAAATTGCCAAAATGAAAGGCTTTTCAAGCAGGGAATTGGTATATTTTTCAAACCAATGGGTAAATGTGTGAAAAAGAGCGTATCCCAGTCCTGTCTGCGAGGTCAGTCTCCATTTCCTGTTCACTGTGAGTGTGTTTGCTCTGCTGGGGTTCTATGATGCTTCCAACGTCACTGACAAATGAATCTATTGTTTGCTAATTTACTTAACATGGCTGTGTAAAGTGCTTTTTAATTTTAAATGTTAATTGACTAAAAGAGGCTTTCAGTGCCAAATTCCATTGGCACCAAATAATGGGAGGTCTCTATAAAAAAAAAAAATGGTGTCTTTTGGGAAGCATATCCCATATGATAGCCCCCGGTTATGCCATGCCTTTATGTGGTAGATTACTCCCTGGCTCTAGCCCAAAAAAGCCTGCTTTTTAACCACTGCTTCTCCCATTTGCCTCGGGATGCTCATGGGCTGGCAGGTTGCACAACACATTACCATCCTGCAGTAGCTCTTAAAACACATTTTAGCCCTGAAACACAGCTGGCATCTTGGCCGGCACTGTTGCATTGGGCACGGGAACGACCAAACGTGGATGTTGTGGAGAGAAATTAAAAATGGAACCCAGTTGGAATAATGAGAGTGGATCTATGCTGTGCTGTCTGTGCACTTCTCATTCCCGACACATTCCCTGTGTGAATCAGCAACTCTTTGCGAGAGCAGGCTCTGATTATTGTGAGCTCATTTGAAAGACATTACACATATATGTGTATATTTATGAAAGAGGGGGCACTCGCACTATAATGCAGTGTAAGAGATAGTGTTCACATGCATGGGTGCCCCTGTGTGCATTAGTGTGTGTACTTGCTCATGCCAAATACAGGGTCTATGTGTAGAGTTATGTGTTGCTAAACATCACTAAGATCCAACAGCCCAGTGTGATGCCTTTGGTTTCCAATCTCATGCTTCACGCCCGCTGCCCCTCTATCATGGATTCTTATTTACAGGCAGGACCCTCGCTGAATTCCCTGAGGAGCAGATGATGTGCAGGTCTAGGTAGGGACCATATCCCATGAATACTGTCCCTATCCCTATGAATACTATTCAAGAGTTCCAGTAACTGATCCAACTAGCTTCTTTATGCGCAGGGCTGTCAACTTTAAAACCTTTCACACTTCCAGAATTAGGTACATGTACACGTACATGTGAGGGGATGTGTGTTGTCTGTTTCAGTCTGCTCTGTTCCTAAAACCCCCTGTAGATTATTAATCTCTGCGATATAAATGAACTAATGGCATTGACTGATTCTTTTTCTATATCCTGGAGCCGCTGAGGTTTTACTTAACAGACCGTACAACTCTGCTCCACGTTCCCTCTTTTTAAATGCATCATAAATTATATCCTATCTTTAAACATGCCCAAAATGAAATGTGCAGGAGGAGGAGACAGTATATATGAGCTGTCCAGTGCTCTTCTTGTCCATGTCATCAAGATGAGCGCATTCAAAAAGCAGCAGAGGAAGCTAATTGTGCACAGAATCACAATACAGTAGTTTTATTAATTTGTTATCCCACAAATAACACATTATGATAGCATGCTCATTTTGATTGATCATCATGGATGTAAGAGGTTCCTCCAATACCAGCACCATGAAAAATATAGCAGTATTTTCTTGCACCATCATATTGTATTGGATATGAAATATATGTTTTAAACGGATAAACTGTGTCTGGCCACCGAATAGAATGCATGATAGATTCTTCATTTAATATTTTACAAGAAAAATAAAATTGTGTGAGATAAACAACATAAAAATGAAAAGACACCTTAGAAGATTTTTGCAGTTATTTTTTCAATTCAGAATCAAATTAGAAACAAAGCATATTCTGGCACCTAGTTGTTTCACAAGGCATCTGGTTCATAGTAATTCTCCTGTATGAGATTACAGATAGAAAAGGTTGCAGAGAGCGGCAGTGCACTGCTGTAGAGGAGATGCATACCGACGAACTTTTACAATGGCAGACACAGGATTCAGCGTTCAGATGGATAAAGGAAGTTTGTTGAAGTACCCTGATGTGGTGGGCTAAAGGTGGATATCCCACAATGCTGCAGCCCGCCACCTCCCATTGTCTTGATAGGGGAGCAAGAGATGTACAGCGGCCTCAAATGGAGGTGGCATCTGGTGCCCAATTTGTCATGCCTGAATTACCCAGGAGCTGATAAAGGCTGAAGTTTTAATAAAAGTTGGGAGCAGCAGATAGCAGGGTGAAGGACACTGATGAAGTGTCTTGGGGCCTATTTCCAGCTAGAGATAAGAACCTACAGAGAGAGGTGGGTCGAGGGTCTAGCGCAGTGTGATAATACGCTGATGCTGAGGAAAAAAAAAAGTGCTGTTGAAATGCAACACAGCACACATAATGGAAAAAATAATAAATAAGCAAATAAATAATGATGATGATCTAAACGAGGAGAAGCCAGGGTGGAGACTGTGGAGTCCTGAAGCGTCTCTGCCTGTAATTTGGCCACCCGCCAGCAGCCATTGCTCACCCTCAGCTGCGACGGCAAGCTCCAGATGTGCCAACGGCACGTTTTGGATTTTGCCAGCTGACTGCACCGTTTGATAGCCCGCTCTCTGGATGCCCATCACCGGCCGCAGAGATAGAATTAAATGATGATGATCTTCCCACAAGTTGGGTGAGGAAACAACGCATATAAATCTTGATTTCATCTCAGCGTGAGAAGTCTTTATCCATCATCACTCTTAATGAACAAGTCATTAGCCGCGATGAATGGCGCTCTGGGCTCCTGCTCGCCACTGCTGCTTTTGTTTGCAGCTTTCAGGGGCAACTTCCTGTGCCCTTTGAGAGGGTCAAACTCATTTCTCCAGATGTGGGGTAACCTCTCTGCTCCTGGGGTGGCTGCACACCCATGTACTAAACAGGGCCTGGAAAAATGAGGATATACTGAGGATTTCTCTGCTTTTGCCACATTGTCTGTTCCTCAGCAAGTCTCTGCATGCCCCATCATCCAGAGCAGCACATTAGCAAACTCGGTGGCCGCCTATTATGGTAATTTTATGTGCACAATCCTCCACTTGATGCAAGCTTGCTATGTAAACAGAGGAAGGCTTTTTGTTGTACTGTAATAGAAAACTACTGAGGAGATGTAAAAACCATGCTGTGCTCTACAGCTACACTGTAATACAAATATATACCATCAACACTGTAACTACACTGGATTTTTTTCTCTATCAGAAAAGTTGATCAGTCTTTTATGTGGGCTGATAATCCCTGTGTTTGAAATGAATGAGCTGCTCGGGCGAACAAGATTTCTTCAAGACAAACATTTCCTGGGTTGCCTTCGTTTTTATTTACAATCATTGTGCCGCTAAAAGCATTGTTAAAGAATTTAACAGTGTGCACCACATACCCCCAGGCTAGCAGAATCTGAAACACCTACATAAAAGTTGCCTCAAACTGTTGTGATCTTCTCCTCCTCCTTCTCCTCTGAAGTACAACAGTGCTTGAAATATGAAACGAGGAAGGCGTCAATCCAGCTGTACAGCAGTAAATGTGAAGAGATAAAGGTTGACACCAGATAATTGAAAATATCTGGCACTAATACACCAGAGTCTGTGTTTGTATTTGAACATAAAGGAGAAGAGTGGCATGTGACTTTCCTTGTTAGTGACAGCTGCCATGTTCCCCAGTCTGCAGGGACATACAGTACTGCAGGATTCATCTGACTTGTACAGTATGTCTGAAGTTCCTCAAATCCCCTGAGACGCATCTTTGCATGTTTGATGATTTTCCTGAAAAGAGGTTCCAGTTAAATCTTTTCAGAAGTTTTGCGCCTTGAATTCCCCGAACGTTTAAGTCCCAGAAATAACAGAGAGACCAAACACGAGAGTGATAGTGGATTTGTAGTAGCTACTGTTTTACCCATGGGATCGTTTCTGCTCTGTTAAAGCAACGTTATAATTTCAGTTTCTAATGGCAGTGTGTCCAATGAGCAATGTTACCACCACACTGTGGCTTTCTGGTGATCAGTCTAATGCTTCAGTTGATGAAATAGAAATTTACTGATGTTGTGGATACGCACCATATTTATCTGTGTTTCCAGTTCCAACACGCACTCAGTATAGGTGCAGAAGTGAAATACCCATTACTGCATGTGTCAGTGTCATAAACAATAGCGTCGACTCCTCGGAAGGAGGCAGGGCGGTAATGGAGGCAGTGCATCAATGTTCAGCACAAGGTCTGCAATTCACACCAGGAGAACACTCACCTGAGCATCAGGAATGCTGGTAGGAGACGGCATTAGCAGGAACAGATGTGTAGAGGAGGGCCAGTTTGTAAAACAAGCTCTGTACACCCACAACTTAAAGGGTCAGTTCACCCAAAGCATATTTAACAGATTTTTTTTTTCAGTTATACCTAGCCATGCAGATATTTTCTGTTGCATCTGTTAAGGTTTTGACTGAGCTAAGACAAATGCTACCGAGATTCCGCCACCGCATTCATACAATGGAAGTGAACCATTTGAAAAACAACATATGGAAAACTCCAACAGGAATGTCTCTTCCCAGAAATGTTGTCCACAGATCTTGCTGCAATCAGTATTTTATTAATACTTGACAATAAAATCAACAGAATTAGAATCAAACTGGATAGAAATCTCAGTAAGTACAACCAAAAACTGTTAGATGAGTGGAATGACCCTTGTGTGTAGGCGTGAAGCACGTATTGAATGCTTTTCCCTCCTCATAAAACATGTTCAAAAATATATTTTTAATTCTGCTATGGTTGTTAGCTTGGAATGTGTTGGTGCCACATGCATGAGGTATAAACAAGAATGGGGATACCGCGGATACACTAGTGCTCAAAAGTCCACAGGGTTTCTTTAACAATGTATTGAAAATTAGGTCTTTATCAGAAATGATTAAGTGCAGTTTCTGTTATTTTAATTTAATCGTCTGATTATTACCATTAATCCGTGGTAAAAAAGAAAAAGAAGAAAATTTAGTATACATATCTTGAACAACCCATATGAAACTGCATGTACGGTATTTGAGACACTGCATTTATTCTGATTCTGAAAGTGCGGATTAAAAAATCTTCTTTACCCCCCACCCCTCAGCATAAGTGTGTCCAAATTCAGCTTGGCCATTTGACAATGAATAATGGAGGCACGCTCAGCTTTCTTCAAGCTTGTGTCTATAAAGGAGTCAAATATACGTCTCTCATGACCTGTAATGTGATGGTGCCTGAGGCAGAAAGTGCAATTATGTAAGTGCAGAGTAGTTTCCTAATCTGAGGGAGAACATATTTAGAAGTTTCATTCAGAATATCACAAGTAGAGAAACTGGGCTGTGTCTTGGTGGCACTGAGCTGAGGAGTGTGAAGAAAGTTCCATTCATTTGACCTGTTTTTTTTTTTGTTTTTTTTTTACAGTGGAAACTGTGGTTTTAGTTTGGGACTCTTCTTCACCCACTAACAGTGCAAATAGAAATCTTCAGAATAAAATGTAAATTGTCTCCTGGACAGTAACAGGAAAGCACTCTGTCCAGTGGAAGCTGGACACGATCATGTCATTTTATTCATTTGGCACAAAGAAATCACACAACAGCAGGAGGGTAAATATGGGTTTAGTGTGTGTAGTTAACCACTGCACATGTTTGGGACAATTTCCCACACTGTCCTTAGGAGTTGCAGAGTTGCCTATAGTACCCAGTAGAGCAGCTTTGATTATCCTCTTGCATGATAAGAGGCTAAATTACTGTTGCAGGAAAACAATCGGTCGCCAAAGACAAAGTGTCCCGGTGTCCTTTTTTTAGATTCTGTCAGAAACCACATCTCAGCCAAGTGCTTGACAATTTCACCAAAGAGCAGCGAGAGTGCTGCCAACTCACTGTGCCTCTTTTTTTTCCCTCTGTCGCTCCGCTGCTCCTCTGGTCATATCGACAACCTTTCCCTGCTGTACTTGGTGTCCTTCAGTTTTGTTTGGTCATGAACATGATATTTTCCCAGAGGACCCCCCTCAACCGTTCTACTGCCCCAGGGACCAGAGTCTCAGGTGAGGCTGCTGAAGCTTTCAGTGTGAAGTGAGGAGTTGTAGGTCATCTTGGTCTTACTACTGCAAAAACTGAGCTCATCCCTGTTTAGCTAAGTAAAAAAACATCTAATTTATATGCTGGTAGTGATTATCTACCTGAGTTGGACTTCCACTGCTTAGATACAGTACAAACATGCAATGTATTTGCAATAAGATGCTAATATAAAAAAAATGACTATGATCCGATACTCTATTATGGTTCCCTATTATAAAAACCTTAATGCAGTCCAATATCCCACAATGACTAACTATTGAGTTATTCAAAGTGTTAAATTACAGTCTACTAGCTGGGAAGTCACCCATTAGAAAAAATAAGTATCATAGCTTATATTTTTGAAATCATTTTTGTACAGTAGAACATTTCTATTAGTTAAATTACAATCTAATGATTAGTTGTTAATATTTCCTATTATGAAATATAATCAATTTTAAGTACTTCAAACCTGCAATAACAACCTCTCTGGCCACTTGGGCGCAGCAGAAACAAGTTATTTACATAACATAACTGGTAAATTTGTAAGCAAACGTTTGCATATTGACACATTCAACGTGGAGCAACATTAGTTTTTCAGCTTTCTTTTGGAGTCGTTATTTCTGGCCATGTGCTAAGTCTAATATTCACTCTTCTTTTAGCTTTGTTTTGGTTCTCCACCAACTCCTGGGGGAAATACCCGGCTGTTTAGCAGCTAAACGCTCCATTACGTCCGCCAGCTACAGTGGCTAACTTTGTCTGTCTGCTACTTGGTGTCGGCCTGGTACTGTACACTGGGTTTTCTGAACCTTTTTACTAAACAGCACCATGAGAGTCGTGGGACTGAATTAAAAACTGAACCAAAATAAGACACGACCAAAATAATTTTCTTAAAGACATTAAAATGTTCTGCAGAAGTTACAAGAAGTGCAGAGTCGTGTGATAGTTCACTGTGGATTAATTATTTCACTTTTTAATTAATTATTACACAGTCATTAGAGCCATTATTATGAAAACATTAATTACAGCTGCTGTAAAGTCCTACCTGATGACTGAATGAGGCTGCCACTGTCATCTACTGCATTGTCAGTAAGAAATTTGAACCATCTTTAACCTTATTTTGACATAAAGAATCTTATCTCTATGATTAAGCAAGGTGTACATTGGTATAGCAATGAAGAGAAATAGTCTCCTTTAGATAAAAGACACAGAGAGTTTGTTGGCACACCGGCTCCAAGCAGGTTTTTTTTTTTTCACAGCGCTGTTATTTCCCTGGTTTAAGGTGAACGTAACGCTGCTGCTGATGGATGTCGTTGGAGAGAAAGGCAGAGCGATACGGTGATGACTGTGGCCTTGTCAGTAATTCAGCAGATCAGATGACACTTCAATAGAAGAGCCAGAGTGTGGGGTGGAATTTGAAAATTGAGTTGACAACACCAACTATAAAGGCGTTATGGTCTCTGGTATTGGTCTTTAAATGGCTTGTGATTCTGTTGTTGAACAATGTGCTTGTGAAAGATTGCCCCATGAAACACCAATATTGCCTCTTGTACTTAAAAGTTTGAGCTTTAATATTTCTGTGTAAATTGAATAAGATCACAACAGTAAGTCTCAGTAGGTGTGGATATAGTCTAAATTCAGGCTGCTCTGTGTAGCGTGATAAATGCACATATTAGGTATTCTGTAATTCTTATGAAAATAAGTCAGGAAACAGCATTTTTATTCTTTAAGACCATCAAAGAGTGAAAGTGCAGAGAGATTATAAAAACCAGCAGTGATGCAATATTTTTAAGAGCTGTGAATGCGCTGGATTTAAACAAAAGCAGCTGTGGTGTAACATTAACATTGCGCTATCCTGTCAAGATTTCCGTTTAAAGTGTTATTTTTCACCCTCGCTGTTCTGTCTGATTTAAAATGGTTTGGAGGAAAAGTCTGCAAATCCTCCTTGAGCGGATTACAGCTGAGGTTGGAAAACTTGGGGCAATTTCATGTGCTTGCTAAATTGCATAGATATCAGTGAGTCAGAGGCATATAATACTGTAAAGTCCTTTTTTTTTTTGTGCTAAAAGCATCACTGTGACTTTGTTGCCTCCCTGTGCTGAATTTAGAAGTTCATCTAAAACATATTGTCTTTTTGTGTAATGTATAAAATGTTCATGCATTTAATATGGACAGTGTGTGAATATGCGTAAAATCCCAGCGCTGTTTTAGCAGAGCTATGAGCACTCTGCATGAAGCAAGAGGTACATGCAGAATGTGTGCATCTCTAAAGGAATTGCGTCAGCTTCTGAAGAATGCCTTTATGTTTTCAAACCCGGCTCTTTAACACACATTTCAGAGGAGGGCTGTCAGCTTATGGCATATTAGCTGGATGGGTTTGTTTCCCAGGGGACACAAGAGGCTAGCTTGGAGGGATCCCAGGGAAGAAATGGAAGACACACTATGTGAAATGCTTTGCTCTGTCATTCCAATTCAGCACAATAAAAATCAAACGCAGCATGGCCACATAGCACAGCTTCACCTGGAGCCTTCCACAGTACAGTACCAGCCTCAGACGCTATACAGCTGTTTCAAAAATACTGCTGTCCACATTCATTTTACACTTTCACAAAACAATGGACCCTAATTGAAAAATGAGCATTTTCCAGCACAGCAATAGTTCATAACTCACACACTGAATTCCCAGAAATTGCAGTGTTTGTAATTCAAGTAGCACGTGATTGGATGTTAGATCTGAAATAACACATTATTATTTTTGATTGCTTGATGTTAATATGCATGGATATTCCTGTGAATAATGTGAGCACAGTAATTTCTATAAATAAAATGAAAACAATAATCAAAAATTTTAGGAACTACTTCTTAATTATCTGAACTGAAGTGTTTCTTAAAATATATTTTTATTATTTTCTTGAAGCTGTACTTTTTTTTTTTTTTTAAGCAGCAATCCTCTCCATGTTGTTTTCTGCATTGCTGACTGAGTACAGTAAAACAACCTCCGCCACGCTACTTGCCCTTATGGACCCAGAAAAACATGAAATCAATACTGCATGCATTTCAAGCAGGAAAATTCTGTTATTGAGTATACTGCTATATAATGGTTTCCATTATTGACATCTATGAGTTATGAAATAAAACCTAATGCAATGAGGATGAGGAAAATAGTATTTGAGGGTTTTTATTGGATCAATTTAAAGTCAGAGCAGTGCGTTCTGATGACAATAAAATGCTAATCTCGTCCCGTGTATACAGCATCAAAAAAGGTTAGAAAAGTGCAGAGGTATCCAAAATGTTAACACGAGAGCGCGGGAGAAATAATCATAGCTTCCACAGCCTCGTCTCTCTCGATTTTCTGAGGGGGAATTCTGCTGGAATTTAACCTGACAGTCGTGAATGTGATTGGTTAAGTTCGGCAAACACAGAGCGATGGATTCAATGTAGGAAAATACTTTTCAGGTACAGAAAGTTGATGTGATAAATGATCAAATAATCAAGTTATCGCTTCATCTGTGGCAACAGAAACTTCTTTTTATTGTCCTTCTTACGCTTTTGACAAAAGAAGAGAGCAACGGGTCTAATGCATGCTGTTTCTATCCTTATAATTGTATTTAACCTTGGTAGTATAATCAGTAAGGTCTCTTAAAATTAATATTTTCCTATCTGATCCTTGCCATTGAACAACCATTTGCAATAAAACCATGCAAAAGTACTGTTGATTCTAATTGTAATAATCACTTAAAACAAAGAAGTCATTTTAGGCAGAAGTCTACATTCCATCATTATTATCTTTACCGTTCCGATCATCTATAAATAATTATTGCAATATCTTGCAATAATAAGGACATTCCTACAGTGTATTTAACAATCTCCTCACAAAACGCAGCTTGTGCATACTGTAGTCAGTGTGACTGTGCTATTGATGCAGCCCTCTGAACATGGCTGATCTCAGATGACCCTTCCTCTCCCCCCCACCCCCCCACCCCCTGTTGTCCCCCACCCCTCCCTCCTCCTCCCCTTTCTTATCCATTACATGGGAGCTGAATGATGGTGATTTGGTTGAGGCCCAGTGAGTGCCTGTAGAAAATTGGTTGGTTGATAAAAACCCTCCTATCAAAGGGGGCTACTTTCTCATTTACATTTAGATGAGTATTGATTATTTATTTACTCAGTGGAGTGGGATTCTTTTCCAATCTTATCTCTCGTCTGTGCCTGTCACCTGGAAAAAAAGAGATAGAGTTCTTGACACCGCACTAAGATAACGGCATTTTGTCGAGCAGATAAAACTTGGAATGGTGGTCTCTGCCTCTATATTCTCCTTTTCCTCCTACCCAATTTTGACGGAAAAGAGAAAGTTTGGAAAATTAAAACTGATAGCCCTTGTTCAAAAAGGGGGGAGGCTGAAGGAATCTCAATTTGCAGGGGGGACAAGTTGAATTGGTTGTCCAGATATGGTCAGGCTGCTTCCATTGGGAGAAATCTTATCTTAGTTGTCTCAATAGTTTAGGATTTCCATCAGATATAATATAATATTGTTTGATAATTGTGATGTGAAACAGTTCTGTACATTTGATCTGATACCACCCATAATGAGATTTTATCACATACTGCCTGCTGAGTTACACATGATCCCAGTGTTTGCAGACTGTGTGGAAATGAAGCCCCTGGACGTGTCTGTCATGTTCTAAGTGCTAAACTCTGGTGATGTTTGGATGGTTGAGCTGCGGATTGGTCATGCATTGCCAATGAGTCTGGAGGCTTGTGTCAGCATGAAGAGCTTTGTGAGACTGACTAAAGGTGTTTAGGGTGGGAGGTGCAGCATGTGGGTGCTCTGTTGGAATTGGGAACCCCTGACAGACCCTGCCTCTTCTTCTCAGCTCTTTGATGGAGAGTGAAGAGTCTCTTGAGGTGGCCTCTGTCAGCTCTACTCCTCCTCAAAGCAGACACACGGCTTCAGCACAACACTGCCGCGCCTTCTCACCCTTCACCCTCCGGGCCACTCCCATCCTCTCATGGTCACTTTTCATCTCCTCTGTCTCAGCGCAGAGGATGTTGCCACATGTAAATGGACTTGTAATCACTCTATTTAGAGTGTGTCTAATGGGAAGCTTGCATATGCTTTGACCCCAGAGTAGATCAAGGTTGGCTATATACTGTAGGTTGGCACAGTGAGCAGAGCTACATTGACAATGACTATTCACTGCTGCCTCACAGAAGGTGACTTATTATGCCGCTCAAGGATTATAGCCCATTTTTCTTTGTTAGTCAGTCAGTCATTAGCCTAGTTACACATCTGGATCCCCACAGCAATTTAAGGATATGGAAGGTTCCCTCAAAAAAACCTAATTAGCCCAACTGGAGAGGAACATCTTGTTTTCCTACACCCCTAATGGATTGGATCAAGGTCTTTTGAAATGCAAACCCATCAAGGAGATGACTGAAAACAGCCCCCACCCCCCAACCACCCCCACCGAGCTTAAGAGCAAACATCCTTACTGCTAACGTGCTACCTGAGGTCCTTTCTGCTAATGCAGCTTTCTTATTATTTCATATATCAAAAAGCCAATTTACAAGCATAGCTCTGGACCACTTGTAAAGCCAACCCTGTCCCATTATTTGCTAATTAGCTGCTTTTGATTGACTCATGGTACATTGAAGGTGAAGTTGTTATGGTGTAATTGGCTGATATCTTCACATTAAGACCTCTTATTTGGGTGTTTATCTTTTGAAAACATTTGAATGACATTTTATAAATAACATTTTTAAATCTAACACTGTGCTAACACTGAACACAAATTATTTCCCATCCGAAAAGTCCTATATTTACAGGTTTATAGTAGATGTAGTATTTGTAGTAGTAGTTGTAGTACTAGTAGTAGTAGTAGTATGATAAATGATAATAATGATATGTTTATGGATTACATAGACTTGTGTACTCACAGAGAGAATAAAAAATGGGAGCAAGAACAGAGCCTTGTTGCACACCACACTGTTCTTTACCCCCCCCAATCAAACTGAAAACTGTCTCACAAATGCACACATTTTCTGAAGCAGCAGTCAGGTACAGGGTGGTTAGTATTTGTTTGTGAGCAAATGAAATTATGTTCAGACCTTACTGCTTTCATTCACCTCTTGATAAGGAAAAATAGTGGTTTTTGAAAAAAAAAAAAATTCTATAATGTCAAAACGTTCACAGTATTATCCTCTGAAAAACGCATGTAACTTATGATGAATCATATGATCAAAAAAAAGTTAATCACCAGAATGTCATGAAAGGAATCTGGGTTCAAATTAGGACCGTACAAAGTATTATTATCGGAGGGTGGAGGGTCAGAAAAAGGGTAGATTTTGTATTTTCCATAAATATATGTAAATTTGAGATACTGGGTGTCAGGGGAAGGGTCCACAAGAAGGGACTTGTTTTTTCTCTTAGGTAAAATATAAGATTCAGCCCAAGTCCTCACACCAATGATTTTTGTACAGTTTAGCTCAGTCAAGACTAAACATACAAAATGAAAATTTGGTGCAGTGGGCAAAGTGGGTCACTGGAGCAGATACTTCACTATACAAATGAAAGTACAATAAAATGCATTGACAGATAAAGTTGTGTAATGGAGGAAAGATATCTAGATTCCTAAAAAAAAAAAATCTATTGCAGAAGTAAGAGCATGATTCCTGTAAGTGCTTTGGTGTCACTTCCTGCATCTGTTTTCATCGTATAAACATTATGCCATGACGTAAACCTGCCTGTCACATGCTTTACATAAAGCCTATTGCTGGGTGTAATAAATGTTAATCGGGGTTGTCAGATACTTGCCGGACAGTAAAGGATGGCCAACAAAATTCAGTAGATCACCGTCAGTCAGCCTGTCATATCTCTTATACAGAGAGAAGTAAACAAGCCTGAGTCTAACCCACGTTATCCTCACTGTTTGCCCACAGGAGAGGACCACACATGTGACCCGAGCTGTGTGGCATGCCAAATTGCCATGTTGTGAAATCCACTTGTAAGTGACACAAAGCTGCACTACATTCGATGACCATACACATTAATGTCATAGTTAACATGCAACATGTTCTTTTTCCCCTTTTATCTTTTTTTTTAAATTGATTTCTATTTCTATTTTTGTTCTACTTGGGATTATAAAGTATTCACAAACTAAAAAGTGGCAGCACACATTCAGCACACTGACTCATCCAGACCTCTCAACACTGAATGTGTGCCTTGGCATTGTTACTGTAGCTGTGAAGGAAGGGAAGTGAATTGGTCTATCAGCTTTCCAACAACAACAGGGAATGAATGGCAAGGTAAGTACAGCACAGACTTGGTTAGCTCGCTGATTAGATGACAAGCTGTAAGGTTCGGTCAATCAAGTCCGCTTCAGAACCGCTCATTTAAGGCTCTCGGTTCGAAATGACGTTTTCAGCTATCCCCATAGGAAAGCACAAATCCAAGACGAGATCTCATGTTTCTATCTTCTCCTTGAGCTTGTTGTAACACTAAGATGAGACCGGGAGTTTTCTCCTATTTCTCAAATCCTGCTCGAGACAAACAACCGCAAGCTTATGTACAGTTTGTCTAATGAAAAAAAAAACTATTTTCAGCACTAACTTTAGTCCATGAGTTATGATTGTCCAAGAAAATGGCAAAAAATGAAATCTTACCCTTTTCTAATAGATTTATTTACAGCTCAATATTAGAAAAATAGGTTAATGTCATTAAATTAAGCGTGCAATAATAATGTTTCACTTTTATTAGAATTTCATTTTAAAGTTGCCTTAGGTGACTGTTAAAGAAAACTTTGTAAATAAAAAAAAAAATCACTTTAAAAATACTTAACCTTTTAAAATGGTCACTTTCTCTTTGCTGTTTAATAAAAGTTTGTATTCTACATTTAACTTTGTTTATCAGCAAATCCAATCTCCATCTCTTTTTTTTCCTGCAACCACATATTTTATTGCCTTTTATTTTTTTGATAATTTATTTTCATTTTATTTGTGTGACCCACTTTTGACAGGTGGTGCCACAGACTCCTGTTGCCAAAGTTTTGCAAGAGCCAGAAAACTCACCTTCCTTTCAGACTCCCACAACCCTCTCTGTTTCTGCAGCGGAGCCGGGCCAGAGGTTGGGAAGCAGACCTGTCTGAAACATCACTACCTCCATTCCTCAGGGCTACATCTGCCAGAGCCACCTCCCACCTGTCTGATGCAGCTGAGATTTATGTGGCTGTAAAGGAGGAGGCCAATCCAGTGTGCCAGGCCATGTGTAGGCTTCCTCTTATACTGACAGTTGTGTGTATGATACTGTAGCAGGCTTCTAGTGAGTCTTGGCCCAGTGTATCTGGAATCTGTCATAAGTGAAAGCTTGAAAAGGTTAGGACAGTTCAGGGAAGATAAATGGTGAACTGGGAGGACAGCTGATGTAGGAACACAAACAATTCAAGAGGATGGAATGGACTACAGCTCCCCATACCACTACACACTGTGGTGGTTCCTGATACCTGCTACAGATGTAGGAAATCATCCATTGTGTATTCCACTAACAGAAGTTTCTGCAGAGCACGCCGTTCACATGAGCCACTCTATTACTCTCATCAAAACAAATGATAAAGAATGGTTATTGGGTTTTCACAATGTCTTTTGTATAATAAAGCTCGTTAACTGCATTGCGCAAAACAAATGGGCAGAATAATCAGTATACTTATTGACATTGTGTCATTTCTAGTTAGGGCAGGAAGAGGACTCTCACTATGGCTCCAGGCTTCGCCTTCTATCTCTCAAGAGGAAGAGCGCTAATGGCTTCTGAAAGCAGGGATCGAAGGAACTCATAAAGCTCTGCAGGATGAGACGAGAGGAGGAAGAGCATTATTAATCCTTTTAATCTGAATACATGACGCTCTGTGCCGTATAGCATCCAGGCTTGAGACCAATATCATGCTGCATCACACTAACTAATTGCAGATGGCAGTGTTTATGGTGCAGGGCCTGCAAGTTTAAGGATGTGACTTGAAAATAAACTTTTGTTTGGTTTAGCTTTGAATTTACAGCTCAGGCTACAAATTCAACAATTTACGCCAACACATTTAATTGCATTGATTTTCAACATATGATGATGTGATGAATATGATTTATTTTGTTCCACTGAAGTTGTCCACATTCACAAATGTGTCTCATTATGTTATGTTATGTTATGTTATTTATTGTGCATGTATCCATGTGTCTCGCCCACATGGACACAGATCTTTGACTTTTGGCTTCACAATTCCGCTTCACATACGGTTCCACACTAGTTGTTTTTAATGAGACAATACAGTATGTTCATAATTTTAGGGTTGTAGCAAACATCAACACACCATCTTTCCATGTATATGAGGAAGAATTTTAGCATCATGAATAATACACGTACATTATACATGAATAATAAAGATTTTTATCTCATTGTCCCAGTTAAAATCTTTCTTGTGAGTTGGTCTTTGCAAACGTGGTTTCTGTCTCAATAGTGATGGTTGAATTAGTATAAACTTATGAACTCCTGGAAATGGGCACATAGCTCTCGGGTGAACTGTGTTACAATTTAAATGTTCATGTCATGAACCTCCAGATGCCAACACTTAAGAGTTGTGTGAAAGAGGGAAAGTGGGTGACTTGTAAAGTGAGTTGTATGTAAGAGAAAATAAACAGTTGGTGGTTTATTTTGTTGGGTTTTGTTACCATCGGACAGAGCCAGGCTAGCTGTTTCTTCCCATTAGCTAGCAAGCTAACCAACTGCTTGCTGTAGCTTCATATTGAACAGACAGACATGAGCGTGCTATCAATCCTTTCATCTAACTCTCGGCAAGACAGCGAATAAGCAGATTTCCCAAAATGTCAAACTATTTCTTTAAGCATGTTTTTGCAGATGTTTTTTTTGTTGTTGTTGTTGTTGTTTTTTGTTGTTTTTTATCCTCAGCTTGTGAAAATATATAATCTGGCAATGCTCTTCTGTAAGTAAGTAAGTATTACCCATGTTTCTCCCCCCCTGCTGTTTTATATTTGCTAATAAAAGCCGATAGATAGATAAATCAAAGTGTGTGTGTGTGTCTCTGTGGCCTCACAGGTCAAACCCACAGCGTGTGAGCTGCTCTGCTTCCCCGTTATTAAGTGATGATTGACAGCTGTCATGTCCTCATCACTGCAGACTGATATTTGTCAGAAGCCATCTCTTTGACAGAGGATCTGAGGGTCTTCTCAGCCAAGAGACGGCTTACTGTATGACTGCCTCAGTGCACTGCGAGGCTTCACCGAAAGGAGAGCGGCGCCTGTAATCAGCCTCTGCAGATGAAATTATGTCTGTCTTAATTTATATTACATGTTGTCATATCAAAGCAAAATAAAAATATATCCATTTTTTTTATTATATTGATTATGCATTGCACTTTAATGTATCATTTGATCATGTTATTACTGCAAAAGCAATATAGCATGAACGCACAACGGGATTTACAGTAATGATTATTAACTTGAACTGCATTATTTGCAAGGGAGACAGCACACATACCTTTAATCCGTTTCTGCATCAAGCTGTTGTCTGAGTTTTAATGATGCATACTTTATAATTTATTTAAAAGTCTATCTTTCACCACGTGTCTCTGCTAGGTGTTTATCATCATTTATCATCTGCATCAATGTGCCCGGGCTGTAAAGAACCATGCTGGGAGAATGAGTCACTGCTGCTACTGTTGCTTTGTACTGCTGCCTTAACAACCCAATCAGCTGGCTCCCGCTCCTCACTTCCTTCATCAATGCGAGCCCCGTAATATATGATAGAGCTATGATTTATAATCCATGTTCAAAATTAAACAGCATAAATTACTCTTATTTACTCTGCAGGTGATAAAGATCCCGTCAAATAATGTCACTTGAGCATAATTTTTATAGAACAAATGAAATTTGTTATCAGGGAAAAGCAGGTCAAGTTCATCAATTAAAAGTCTACTCTTTTTTTTTCCTCCCTTCGCTGTAAACGGTCCAGTGCTATTTAAAATGATTGATTTTATTATTTCTTCATTTATTAAAGTACTACGTGAGGCTGTAGCATGAGTAATCAGGACAACAGAAACTGACTCAGCAGAAATGTCTAAAAACTGGCACATTTCAACTGGGATTCTTCCCGTCTTTATGAGTGTTTTGGCCACATCCATTAGGAACAAAACACCGGGGGGGATCATTGAAGATAAAATTCAGAAAAGGTGACATTTTGTGTTTAAAAAGGCCCTATTTAAAGAAACACCCTCTACTTTTAGCGGCGCACAGATGTTAAGTGCTTTTATGTCTGTCAAACCTTTGGGAAATGACTTTGTGAATAATATATACAGCAGAGGGAAGTGGAAGGATTTTAATAAATGTCTTGTCACTAGCTCGAATCATCCTATAAATGAGACAAATCCATTTCTACATAATGTATTTTAAATTTTTTATTTTGTTATATCAGCGTATTCAGAAGTGACCTCCTGCAATCAAGAGTTGAAAGGGTTAAAATCTACTATGCTACTTGGTGTGTGTGTGTGTGTGTGTGTGTGTGTGTGTGTCCACCCCAGAAAAGGAATGAGGTCCCGGGGAATGTTCTACAGATAAAATAAAAAGAATCAGGAGAATGAGCGAAAGAAGAGAAGTTGAATATATATTTCATGTGATAAGAGAAAGATGAAGCGCAAGAAAAAAGATTCCATTACAGCTGCGACAGTTACAAAACTGCTGCTGTGTGGAGTAGCCTCTGTTGAAAAGATTGATGCAATAAGGACTGACCTTGGCTTGGAGCAGGAGTCGGTGATGTATGTATGAGCATCTCCCTGCTAAATGGACCCAGATTTGTAGCACTAATATACATGGAAGCCCAGTACCAAACTCGCCACGGCTATAAATCAACAGCCACTTTGGGTGTCATTTCTGGTTTATATTCTACTATTGTTCTGTGCTTTTAATTCGTGTCACTGCCATCTGTTCATTTGATGCAGTTTCATACTGTATGATTTGGCTGCGGAGATACTGTGCAGACAATCCCTGTTAGACCATCAGTGTGGATTAACTGCACCGGGTAAATTCCTCTGAGGCTTTCTCCGTATGTAAATAGAATCTGAATTGAGTGAAATCTTTACACATTGGTTCAATGCAGGAAAAAAAAATAGGAATATAAAATTAAAACTTTCATGGTTTGTCAGGAACTCTGCAGGAAAGTGGTTCAATATAAAAACCACAAAGGAGATGAATAGTAAGAAAAAAAACCTCCTGTTAAAATGCTGTTGTGGAGTCTCATATATTCTGTTTTATTCACTGTCAGACTGTAGGTTTATAACTGCATTTAACTTTAACTGACAGATGTGTTCCTGTGCATATATGTACCATCTACTACACATGAAATTAAACATTAAACATTATTATTTTGGGCTACATAAATAGAGGTGACTTGACATTGTTGCTCAAAAAACATACTCAACACTGTTTATATGACTTTTTCTATTTTTATGAAAATTGCTTATAAACCTGATTTTCTTTTCCTTTTGGGGTCTCAGAGACCCCAGCTGTAAAACATGGTTAAATACGATGAATTTTTAATTTGCTATAAATGAGATTTGTGTGGATAATACTTTTTATGCACCACTTTCCCTCTGAAATCCCAAATAAAGTATTGAACTATTATTGGTGTTTCTTAACAGTTTGTTCATGAGAGGTCTAACAGGAAGTTGTCTGCCTCCAAATATAAGTAACATTACTCTGTAGGATAACATACTGTGCATACTATACATTTCCTACGTATGTATGACAAACATTAAATATTTCTTTATCTGGTGTGGTAACAAGGTGCAAGTTCGGTGTGTGTCAAGTTAATACGTTTAATAAGGTTAGAAGAAAATCTCATGGTGAAAAAAATTGCAATCATTTATTTATTTTTGACACATACATGGCACAAAACACATGGATATTCAGAAACCTCTGCAGAATTTATTAGGGTCATCTTCAATAGCCTAATGCTGCGTATGTGCTGTTTTACATTGAACCTGGATATCAGCCTCTGACAGGAGAGTGGTGTTTCATATGCAGAGAGAGGTGCACTGAAGGAACAATGTGACTGATTAAAAGAGTCATTACCAGACTAGATTAGATATTGGTCAACCCTGTCCTCATCTGCAGCTGTAATATGTCAGGAAGACTGATACGAGCTGAGAAGGAATGTGCCACTGAGGAGAGATAATATGACTTGATTTCAATGCAGTTTCACCCATCTGAGGAGCCCTTACTTTTGAATTAAGTGACACCAGATAAGGAATAGTGTCTGAAGAGGGTAAACCATGGAGGATTTTTATACTTTCACCAGGAAAAACTTAATTTAGAGATTACTTTAGATAAACTATAGTTGTAATAAATAAAAAATAATAATTAACACTCTCAAGAGCTAAACTCAACACTTTTTGATGTCTCCAAAAAAGTTTAAACACCGTCACGTGTCCTAACCTTAGATCTCTTTTCATTCGCATCACATTTAGTAGAATCATATTTTCTCCTTCTTTATGTGTGTATGGGGAAAATGCATTAGAGGCCATTTTTGTTTTCCTTTTTAAATCCCTTGGCAGTGTTACATTGGACATTGTGTCTTAAATTGTGTACATCACCCTAAACCTAAAATCATCCTCCGCTGCCTTTAATAAAGCACCCGATAAGTCCCCTTTCATCCCATGGCCGCCTCAATTTTAGTGTGCCACTGAAGTTATTTAATCAGTGCTGCAGTCTCCCATTCACAGTGTATTACCAATTCTGTCTGCGATCTTTATCAGTGCAGTGATGTATGTATGAGGCAGATGTTCCAAGAGGCAGAGGAAACAGAGGCCATGAATGAATGAATTATTGGACTCACGAAAAGGAGCTATAGATATAGAATTTTGAGCCCTGTAATATGTTTGCTTTCTCTCCCTTATCTTGCCAGACAAAAATATACCTTATCTCAGAGTGCTGGGGTCTGCATGAATGTGGAGCCTCTCCAGATCATCCTCTTGTTCAATTTCTTTGTGTTGCATTTGGGTAGGTTGTTGCTGTTTGTTGGGGGCTCTTGTTATTCTTGCTGTTGTGTTGCTCCTCTGCGTGTAATTCAGGACGGGATCTTCTGCTTTGTTTTATGTCACTGCAGCCGTCCGTGGAGGTGGAGGGAGTGTGGGGAACTATTTTCGATAGTGAGTTTATGCAAACATAACATAATCACCAAGACAAACACACACACACACACACTCATGTATGGCCACACCCTTCATTTTGCCACACACACATGTACCCTGTCCTCCCCGTGCCCCAATTTGGCCGCCTTGACAACAATAAAACGCAAAGATGCCAAATGTTTTTTCCCCATGTTTCCTGTTATGCGAATTTGCAGTGAGTGCGGAGAAAGGAAAGGGCATCTGCACACACACACACACACACACATACACACACATACACATACACATACATACAGCTGCGAGCCAGAAATACACTAGGCTACTGGATAATGAGGGTGGACAGGGCGGAATTATCACTTCACATCACAATAATATTATCCTTCTCACAACTCCGGCAGCATCTTCCATGACGGTGTGACATTTCCATTTTACTCGAGTTTAATCTTGGTCCTCTAAATAAAACCATAGCCTACAGGCCCTTCCCAAACTGACCCAGTCCTATTTTAATCACATGGAATTAAATAACTACAGTTTAACACTGTACTTGTTCTGACAGCAGTCATGACAAGTGGTTTGCACAGCAAACTTCCCCTCTAGTCAAATAAAGAATAAAAACAAAGTAAATGGAGGCTGAAGATGACAGGAGTGATACTTACTGTTACAGAGAAGATTTACTTTTACAATGAAAAAGACAACAACTGAGAGAAATTGGGATTTTCCGAGTAGATTCATGTGACTCACACATTATTATTTTCATTTTCTTCTTTTTTTTTTTTTAAATAAATACAGTTGCAATAAGTTTTATTTTGAAATGCAGAGTTGCACTCTACATAACAGACAGAATAATTGTAATAACATACACTGTGAATCATTTTAAGCCAGTTCAACTTAAAAATATACATTTCACTGCTGCCTCAAAAAAGTGAGTTAACTGGACTAAAGTTGAATATTTAATTTGAAGTTGTGAAATATTAATTGTCATCCCTGTTTTGATCATTTTAGAAAGAAACAGCCATGACTTATCTTAACATGTAACACAGCAAGGTTCAATCATGTTCTTAAAACTACAAAAAACTAGAGATTTTAAGTTGAATTAGCTTGAAACTGCTACATCATGTATGATAACGTATGATGTCAAAAGGTTAATTGATCCCATTAAATTACAGCATGATAATTTATCATATCTCTGCTGTTCTATGAGTTAATTTGACAAATCCCATGGAAACAGTCTAACACATATCACAAATATAAGAGCAGGAGAGACTACACTGTGATTTTAAAATGTTAAGGTCATTGGTTTTCACATCATGCTGCAGTTCTTGCATTAAAGTGCCTCTGATCCTCATCTGTGGTTTAACAATGTGAATGTCAAACTACTCTGTTAGCTATATGATTTCTTGGACAGGGGTGAAAGAAATATATACTTGCCTGATTTTTTTATTGGCAACTTGAGTTTTTTTCTTTTTTTTTCTACAGGTCAAATAACACTGAAAGAACTTCCATTTTGCATCTCTTGTCAATTCAAATGCTGTGCATCTCTCCCTGTGAGCCAGCTCTCCTCCTCCATCTCATTCCTTTGTTGCACTGGGGCTGAACACTATGTTAACCTAGTAATTGGCACTGGGCCTTCCCCATTATACGGCTTTCTATTGAGCCGTTCTACATGACTAGTTAAAGAAGATGGCATGAAGATTAATGAAGTCCAGCTAATACAGGAGGGGGGTACCTCTCCAACACTTCCACTGAGGAGATAGCAGAGACCAACAACAGTCTGCCCCCAGCTCAGCCGTTTCTCTACACCTTCTTTTTTTTTTTTTTAATATTGCCTGTTTTAACCCGTGAACTCTGGACCTTCCACTTGTGTAGCAAAGCCACCACAGCGTCCTGGTTTGATTGATGTCGCTACAGCAGTCAGTCTTTTCCCTCTGAATTGAAAGGCCCGGCTCTCCAAAATAGATTTTCCAGCACAATTCACACTGGCTGCCAGTAGATAGAAAGGCAGGGCAGCCCTTTATGCAGTTTCATTTAAAACCATGAGGTAGCTGACGTGTTCATTCACTTTTGGCAAATGCAGCTTTGGATAAGGTCTACAGTCTTCACTCTCATATTGTCTGGGTAGGTTAAATTGCTGATCTTGAGCTACCAATAACAGTGAAATGATAAAGTAGAAAATGTGTCCTCAGTGTGAAACCAAGGCTAAAAAAACAAAAAAAAAAACAACTTTAATACAGAAAATATGAATCACCTGTAGACCTGTGTTCAGGGGCACTGCCAGAGATTTTGGTTCCCATAACAAGATATCACATTGGGCCCCACCACTCCACAACAACAGGCCATGCCAACGCTGAAAATATAACACTGTGCACACATGTATTCAGCAGCCTGCATACTGCAGTGGAATACACTGTTTGATTAGGTTGACACAGTCTATGAGAAAAAACTGCTACAGTTTAAATGTTTCATATTACACATGATTACATAGGACATTACATGTCATTGAAAAGGATTGACTCACTTTTCTTTTTTTCATAATAACAAAAAAAGAAATTCCCTCGCACACAATGCAGCTCACCTCCTCCTTCTGTCGGGAGTAGGCTTGGTTCATTGGTAGGGGTACGGTAATGGGGAGATGAAGCCACATCTGTTGGGCCTGGCACCAGGCGGGAGCAGGGATAACTGATTTAGTATGAATAGTATTTCACCATGGACTGAGCTAACAGGTTGATTTCCACCACTAATGGGACTACAGCCTTTCTTTGTGAAAAATCGGGTAACAGTGTTTTCAACACTTCGTTGCTCTCGATTACTCATCTAAAATATTTGATTCATTCGTTCTGATCCATTTTGCTTTGTCGTCTTTCAATCCCATCCAGCAGTTGTTGCATATTGTATGCCTGCAAATGTTTCACAATAAAAGCCCTATTAAAAAAATGAAGATTTTTTATCCACTGATGGCTTTTAATGTGAACCACTTACAGGAAGCCTTGAGTTTGTATTAACAGCATAATGCAGTATTTTAACAGGGTAAACGGTCCGGATCAAAAAGAACTTTTGTGCTAAAATATGACCAATTATACTTCAAACAGAGGTAACTAGAAATAAAGACCTGCCTCTAATAAAGGCCTGTTAACTTCTGAAGTGGAGGCAAATAGAAAGCCAAGGCTACTATTTGAGGAATTACAGTATTTACACATCCAGCAGCTATGGAGCATTAGCATTCATTTATAGTTGTGTTTCTGGCCACTTAATGAGCATAAGTCCAATATTCACTCTCCTTATAACTCTGTTTTGGTCTCCACCAACTCCTTCAAGAAATTTCAGCAATATCCACTAATTAGCGGCTAACCTCATCTGGCTGCCATTTAGAGCTATAGGTAGGTAAAGTACCGTGGATTTTTAAAGCTTTTTGTCACATAAAACTATTTCTGCTGAATGGTAAGATTGAACCAACTCTAGTTGCAGACCATGAAACCAAAATAATGAGCCGAAAGACATTAAAACATAGAGCTGAGGGGAACTGCAGAGACCTGTGGCAATTTTCTGTGGGTTCATCAAAAGCCACTCCTTTCATATTGCACATTGTTTACATGAAAATATTGATTATAGCAGCTTTAAATTTAACTTCTACAACATAGGTGCTCTCACCAAGCAAGCTTGTCGTATCCTTTTGTATTAACAGGCAAGAGAGGATGTCATATCTTATTGCTAACCACCACGCATTGATGGCTGTGTATACTCAAACACCCCAGAACTGCTTAGATGCAACACTTGTGAAAGGTTGACTGCAGCTTGTTCTTTAGGTGCTCTTGTAATCAGATAAATTAACCAAAGCTATCAAAAGATTGCAATAACACTCAACGGCGCCATAAACCTAAGAGCTGCAACTGTGGCGGGAGCTTTATGACAGACGTCACCAGAGCATGCTGATTTATTTGTGCACCCCTGTCCTATCGATCTTTTGTATGGAGGCCTTACTCTGCCTCTCAAGAGAGACCTCTCAAGCCAGGTTCTCACCGGCAACCATCAAAATCAACTCTAACACACCGGGATATTGAATGTGCATGTGTGTGTGTGTGTGTGTGTGTGTGTGTGTGTGTGTGTGTGCATGTGCATGTATGTATCACTGCTTTTATGACCCAGGACATGTGACACAGCGAGTGGCTGTTTTTTCCTCTTTTTTTTTCTTTTTTTTTTTTTTTTTTTTTAGTGTATGCGTGTATGTATTCCTCTAGTGTTTGTGTAACATTAGTACATCAGGAAAGAACGCGGCTAATGAAATTAAATAGAAAGCATGTGTGGGTAGCAAAGTGACCCGTATCCCGTTTGCGCATGTAATCAATATTATAGCTTGGCCTCTCCCGGTTGTTACTTTAATCAAGAACAAGCTCTACCTCTCTTAATCGCTTGGTCCCAAGATGAATGTTTCACAAATGCTGCTGAACATATGCTTTGATATATGCATCTGATTGGTGTATATAATATACGAGGGCTTTCTTTTTCAATTGGTTCCAAGAAATTGTATAATTTCGATAGCTAATTTCATTAATTATTCTTATATATCGAGGCCTTTTAAGAATCTCTTTTTTCATAAAGACACCTTTTTGCTGTTTTAATCATAAATGAAAAGTATGACACATAAGGGCACCCAATCATATGGTACATATTGCCTCATCCTTTTAACAAATATGTTTCATAGCCCTATTAAAAGGGGTCTTCATCTGTCCTGTCAAAAGGCAGCCTAGCAGGGTTTTTTAGTTTAATTACACTATCCAATTAAAAAAAAAAAAAAAAACTGAGCTGCATTCTGATCCGCCTCTCCTTGGGTTTGAGTGGATATGACATTTACAAGGCTCGCCTTTCAAGCAGACAATGGTGTGATTGATGAGGTGCAGACGCTATGAAGGAGGCGATTGCCATGTGGAAGCAGTGCTTAGTGCACTTTGATTTATTTATCATCTGTTTCTAAAGCAAGGCTGGCTGCTCCAGGTCCACACACTGCTAGGTGAGGCTGTAGGTGGACTGTAGCCTTGGGGCTCTGTGCTCAGAGTTTAAACAGCAGCAAGGCTGCAACATGACACTTTAACATAAGAGGTACCCCTGTAAAACCCTGAGTGGCAGTATCTTAAGGAGTATCAGGCCTCCAAATTGTTGTCCTCATTGTGTGGTGGTGTTGAGTCCAGTAAATGTTGCTGTTATTGACACTGACATGCTGTGGTCAACCAGCAGGGGCCTCTTGTTAGCTGACTCTTGCTGTTTTGTGTGTTTAGAGAATGATTAATTCATTCAGTAGGGAGAATAGCTGGATTCAGTCCACAGACAGATGCTGACGAGCGAAAAAGAAAGGCTGTGAGCGCAAGTATACATCGCCTTTCTGTCAAAAGTCTTTGATATAATACAAAAAATAAAATATATTTACAGGCTGATGTTAAATGTTTTCTTCTTTTTTTTTGTGGGTTATGGGATTGCTACAGAATTTTCTCAAAGATGACAATAAAACCGATAAAACAAATTGTTAAAGTCCATTTGTAAAGAGTGTAATGTCACATTTCTATAGGCTTTTATGAAACACAACCTTTCTGAAATCTTTTGTCCTAAACCGTACTATTAAGACTTTTTGGCACAAATGTGGGCTCTTGTATCCGGTTTTAAAAACTCACTTTTCTTAAGGAGACGGTAACATCTTGATTGGAACATCTTGAAAAGCGCAGCTGCATTGAAACTCAGTGAGGCGTGTTCACTCACTGTAGCAGCAGCACCAACCTCATCAGAATCCACTGATGAACTTAGCCTCTGACATCTCTCTTGTCTTCACACTTGTACCACGATGGAGTCAGAATAATTTAAAGCAGTATTTCATTTTTCAGCACATACACCTACGGGTACGGGTTCATGAACAGTTAACCACCAATCCCGGCCGCCCGATGTATCCATAGCGATAGTCTCTCGCCTGCTTTCACTTTGAAAAGTAATTACAAAAAGTCACACTTTTTACTCGTACAAAACAGCCTCATGTGAGACAAAAAAACATCCTTATTCTGTCTTTATTCTGTCTGCTTCCCTAGTTTATATATTACAGTCTTTAAGAGGTGTAGAAAATAATGAATGAGTGTATTTGAGTGAAATCAGTTGTAGAAACTGTGGGTGAACTTGATCTTTTTATTTTAAAAAGCAACGTATTTCCACTTTACGAGGGCAGGACAGAGCCTTTCTGATTCTTCACCATCATCTCCTTCATCCCAGTCAGACTCAGCAGTGATGGGTGGCACTGTTAACTCAGCATGATGATGGTCAGCCCTTGGAGAGGGAGCAAGGGTGAGCCACCTTTGTTGTTTATGTGCTGCCTCCCTGGCAGCCTCCTCCATACACAGACTGAAGGGGGGGAGTCAGGAGACAGATGCTTAACGACTCCCTCAAGGCCACGGCTCCGGCCCTTATCTCATCCCCAGTTTGTGCAGGTTGCCATAGTAACTGACCTGAACACTTGAAAGGATGAGTAACACTACAGTATATATTGGCCCACTAGCTACTAGAAGAATTTATTGAACACACATACCAATAAAAGCCAAATGTAATGTCGGGGTAATGAGGTTATAATGTTCACTGCTTTGTATTTCTCTTTTTACAACTATAAATGTGGATTTTTGTCTCAGCTAAAGCAACTATAGCACAGAGTAAAACATGTACATTTTAGTTATGTTTAGTCCTTAATAATCAACTTAATAATTCAGTGTCAATGTACAACTCCCATATACATCAAGCCATCTAATGTGATTGTTACCCTAAGCTATATTTGTTATGATAAAATTGACAAGGACAATGTGAAACAATGATTCTACATCTGCTGTCACAAAATTATTTATATTTTCTATCAATTACTGTACCACACACAGAGAAAGAACATTTGTAAGTGAGAAAAAGGATAAGATCTACATAAATCATGAGGTGAATTCAGTCCCTTGGGCTAATTCTGGCAAATGTGCATTTGAAAAAAAGAATCTGCAGAGTCTTTGTTAGCAGAGGTGTCCATTGTGTAGTCACAGACTGGGCCTTGAAGAGGAAACTAAACTAACAAGGACTGGTTGCACTGTTGCTAGTTGCACCAGCATGTGCACCATAGTGATCAGACAGGTGTTTTGACATCTCCCTCTCTCCTCTCAGAGAAACATCTGGCACTGCTGCCAGGCCTAATTGTAACAGTATTTTGCAGCCTGTCAGTAACCTGGACACTAACAAGCAAAACAAAATTATAATAATAATGCAAGTAAAGTCTTTTACTGTTGGCCAAAAATGCATATTTCTGGGAGAGGTAAAAATGTACTAGGCTTGTAATTATTTATTTCTTGTTTGACTTCCCAAACCAGGATTTCATGTGTCATATCTGCTCGGGGCTGGTATCAGTGGACAGCATGTATATGAAGCTTTGTCTTCAGATTTTGTACATGTACTGGATTCTTTTGTACCTTTTCAGCCTATTCTGCTATAGTATATGTATGTAGAATATGGAAAAATGTGGATTTTAAATTTTTTTCTGCCAGAACACACAATTCATGGATCTTTTCTTACTTACAATAAACACAATTACCAGCAAACTCCTATGCAATATACAGCCAATTTTTCAAGTTTACCTTTTTTCTATATTACAGTTATATCTTAGATTAGTTATTATCTGAGGATTAACATTAACCAAACAAAACATCTAAACTTTTCTACAGCAATACTGTGATATATTCCAACTCTTAGCTCAAGAGCTACCCTGCTGTGTTTTTTAGTTTCATTACCATATATCTGAAGAGAAAGAGAAAGTTACTGACAACTTCCTCCCACTTTACTCTTACTTACCCACTTTTTCAACATCATTATTTCTATTTCTTTTATTTCTCTCATTAAGGAACAACGTTTAAGACCATTGACCACATGGTCAGATGTCCCCTGTGGGTGTAATGAATGCTGGCAGCATGTCACCATACATATACTTTTTTGGATTATAATCATGAAATTCTATATTCTATTATATATTGTGGAATTACTCATGAAAAAATTGCTGTGGGGGCCGTGTTGAACCTGGCTGTAGGATTTCTGTGTGCAAATTAGTTGGTGGGTAACTTTATTAGAAAGAGACAAAGTTGTATGGATGGGTCATGTTTCCCTAAACCTAACTAAGTCATTTTAGTGCCTAAACTAAACCAAACCTCATCATAAAAAAGATTCACTTTTCGACAGTTATTTTTAATGCACAATGAAATCATGTCATTGTATGTGTCATTCTGGAGGGTATTGACAAATTGCATTTTCTTGATTGATTTGGAGGAACTGTTCAAAAGTAATAATTCAATTTTGACACAGAGCTATGACATCAGGTAGTAATGAAGGACCTGCTTTAATTGGTCTTATACATTTTAATAGTGCAAATTGGTAATAAATTTGCAGTTCCAAACCAACCAGGACTTTTGGAGGCCACTCGGAGGTTTGAGGCCTAGTTGATAATCTAGTCTGAGAATTACTGCATGCAAATAATTGTTTACTGTAGTGTATCCCATAGAGTATATATTTTTTTAAATGTCAGTGTAACATGCTGTTTGTGTTCTTTAGATCAACTTGAGATGAGGAAATTAAGTACTATTCTATTAATAATATAACTCTAAAACAGAGTCCTGATACATTTTAGAAACATCTGCCAAGTTTTAAAAAGTGAGCATTGTTTTTGAAAAATGTGAGTAACAATTGTAAAAAGCTGTAAAAATCTAAAACTCGGTCAAATAATAACTGATAAGTGATATTTACTGTCATTTAATTTCAATTTGTAACCATGTTTTGTGTTTTCATCAAGTGTGAATGAATGATGGCACAGTTAAATCAAACATTGTCAGTTCCCCAATAAGATCTCATGCTGTATATTCATTACCATTTACTGTAGAAATGACAACGTGTCAGTCAACAGGTGTTTATAGCAGACTGTAAACAAAGCTCCACTTCTGATTGACACTGCACTCTGTATGACTTTCGATTATGCCATAATACTGCAAACCCTGTGAGTGAGTGTGTGTATGAGTGTGTGTGTGTGTGTGTGTGTGTGTGTGTACTTTGACAAATAGAGAATGAACAGTTTTATAAATGTAGACAAAGGGTGTTAAGTAGGACCGTGGCAAAGAAATTAAATGAGTACAATAAAATTGGTGTGAGCCATTTTACGAGTGACAAAAGATGCTTACTTTTACAGCGTCCAGAGGACAAATTCCTGTGGCAGTTGTAAGGAACAATTACTTAAATAACTGGGCTTTCAAAGAAAAGATTGATTGTCTAAAAGCTGTTTTCTGTGGAGAATCCATTAGGGGGAACCATTTTTTCTGGCTCCTTGACATAGTGTTTTTATTAATTTCTACTCGCAAAGATGCATGATTCTTTGGTTTTTTGCAGCTCTGTCACTGGCCTGTATGATGAACTATGCTGCGTGGGGAAAAGTCATCAGATGAACAATTTAGATTCAACCTCTGATTTACTGTGGCTATGTACATATATATTTCTCCAGCAAAATTTTCCCTTTCAACTTGCACTAAAACAAATTTGTGCAGTAGTACTGGATGTGCTGAGTGGACTGTGATGTCTTGATGCACTGTAAAAGTGTGTGTGTGTGTGTGTGTGTGTGTGTGTGTGTATTTTGTTTTGTTTTGTTTTTGTTTTGTTTTGTTTTTTGGCTGCAACAGTATGGCAGCTTCTTTATATTCACAAAGCTTAATTAGCACCTATTCAGTACATGCTCTTCACACTGCGAGGAGAGGCGAGGGCTGGGAGGCTGCTGAAGGTTATCTCCCAGACAAGCTGCTCAGAGACGCCGCAGCCTCATTCATAGTCGACCACGAGCCACGTCGGGCAGGTCGTGCCCTGTCATCTTAAACCTGATTTTGTTCTGTCTCATTTTGAGGAATATATTTCCTCATCTAGATCTCATTTTTTGGCTATAGGCGATAAGCCCTACCTTTGACTTTAATGTAATACTGTAAGTACCCAGATGATTGATTCAGCATCTCCGGTAGTGTGATGGTGGGGGGGGGGGGTGGGGGGGGTGGGGGGGGCAGTTTGGATGTTGTTAAAAACGTATCTCGCTGGCGGGATGATAAGGCGTCTCCCTGAATGCTGTTAATGTGAAGAGGGGTGGGGGGGGACTGTGGCCATCTTGAGTCCCCCTTCTGTTGTGCTGATGGGACAGAGCCACTGCCATCTGCTTCCCATCCTCCCCATTCCCCCACCCATGGACGCGGCCGCTCTCTGATGCCCTCTCATCCAGCACGCTCGCATTGTCTTCCATCTCTCCTTGGAGGTCATGCGCTGTGCAAGTACAATAGCCTAAACAGCGTGAAGAGTGAATCCAGGCCTTCATCCTCAGTCTAACATGCTGCTACGGATTCAGATCTGAGACACAAAGTGAGAAATTAGAGGCAGGTAATGCAACAAAAAATATGTCAAAGGTATGAAAATACAAACATATTTACCTGCAGTAAACATGATGTTTTGAGTTGTACTGCTAATATTTTGGATTCTGATGTGAATTACTGGCCAGTCCTGCTGCTACATGCATCATCACATGACTCCATAAACCTTGGGGCTGATAGAAGTGATGGTGTGCATGGTGGAGTATTATGTAAATGTGAGGAGAGGGAAGTGTATTCCAGGAAAAAAAAAAAAAAAAAAAAAATCGCTTTATTTATGTGTCCTACATCTCAACTTCTATTTCAATCACCCCACCCCACCACCACCCCCCACCCCCCTCCCCCCTTTCCTCTGAGAAGAGACCGGCAGCTTTGCTCCGGGGCAGTCTGGTCCTCCTGTGACTGACACCCTCCAATGCTGCCCCCCCACCAAGATGCTTCACACACAACCTGGGGGGCCCGTGTAGAATTAGCTTTAAAAGTAGGGCACGGATAATTGTCTGGACAAGAAAGTGTATCAGTGCTCTGTCATGTTCAAGTTCCTGCCACTCAGCCTCATAAGGCTAATCCTGGGGAACTACCTTACGCTGTAGGGGCAGAATCGCTCTGCTTTTTGACTTATTTCTCTGCACTGGTACATACATGTTAATGTACTCCTCAGCCCAAGGCGGCTGAATATAATTAATATGTATGAAAGGTGAAACAGGGAAGAAAAGAGGTGTTTTTGATTAATTGTTCCACTGTGTTGGCTTTACCGTATTAATAACCAGGAGGATTAAGAAGGTCAGGACTGACCTGGTAAACATTAAAATTTCATGGAAGTACTACACATAGCTGACAGTAAAAAGACAGTAAGCATACACACGCAGGCTCTCACGCTGGCATGAATATAAATTACTCACATGCGTAACACCAACCAAATCTGAAAAGTGTGCTGGGATGTCATTAATAATAAACAGGCAGGCTCCCATTTATTAGAATAGTGAAAAGTCATGTTTTCTCCAATGTGGCCTATTTTAAAAGTGCGTCTGTGGGGATAGAGGAAGCGCTCTGCGCTTGTGTCAGAGCAGGCTTTCCAGGTCCCCGCTGGGAGGAGGTATGGCTCCTGAGCCGCTGAACACACTTCTCATTCTGGTGGGACAGCACTGGGACAAATAGCAGAGGGAATATTTTGCAGAAGCTTCACTCCAGCTAGATTTCCTTTAAACTGTGTCTCCATTCTGCTTATCATGTAAAGATCTGGGATTTTATTAGCCATGAAAATGTTCCGTATATTTTTATGCTTTAAGCTATAAAATGTAATGAAAGGGGAACACCCCACAGTGCATAAAAATTGTTCAGATTTTAGCACGCCACTATAGGATCCAGCTGATACAAGGCCAAAGGGTCCATTTTTATCTTTTGATTCCCGCATTAACCTTCCATTAAAAATTATCTATGTTATCATCACCCTAGATTTAGGCTAATAAATTCCAGTTTTATGAGCCATCTTGGAGGAGAATTATCATGATGTTATAGTTTAAGTAACATATGTTCCAATTTACTGACATCTACTGGATTTGACGCGGCATCAGCCATCCATTCACATCATCATCATTTCATGGCATGAAATTCCCTGCAATAAGTCGCCTTTGGATTTTGGTGATCAAGCAGCACATGGAGCCAGAAATGAACAGGCTGCTGCAAAACCAGGAACAGGGACTGGTGTAGAAATGAATGGGCTTTTATGCTTATTATGATCATACAACATAATGTAGCAGAGTCTCTTTAAATAAGAAAAGAGACAGCCACTGCTCTGAATAATCACCCAATTTCCTTTGTGAGAATCCAATTTATCTGTAATGCTGAATCCTTATATTTAAGTTCTTTATTGAGTAGAGCCCCATTAACAAAAAATACATTGAATTTTCAAGTGATTAATGTTGGAATATTGTTTAAAAAATCCTTCTTTTCAGTTTGTACCATATCAATGTACTTTATTTCCTCTGCTGATGTATTGGACAGTAGCCTATGTAGCAAAGGACTATTCAGTGATTCATTTTGCATGAGTGGTAACTGATGGTTGAATTATAACTAGAGTCAAATATTTTCTGAGGTCAGGGGAGATGTTTGAAGTCTCTAAGGTGTTTATTGCCAGTTTACCCGGAGGAGGTTGACAAATGCAGATGTAAATCTAATTTTTAAAGGTTAATGCTTTAGAGAATTCTGAGTCATAGAAAAAAGGAGTTGTATTCATAACTTTTCCTTTTCCTTCTGGAAAGCTGATAAACTTTTCCCCATGCTCACTTGATTCTTACTTTTGTGACAAAGAAAACTACTGTGTTTGAAAAAATGTATTATTTCTTTGTGTTATTTGGAAAAGGGGAAAAGCAGTACATGGACAAACTTACTTTGAAAATAATTATATATGTAGTTACTGATGTTGATTTTGTAAAAAAAATGTAGACAAGTCTTTTTTTTTTTTTACAGTGTATTGACGTCAGTAATATGCTGTATTACTGTGTCATGAGTCACGCAAATGTCACAAAATGAAACCAGAGTGATATCACTGAATGTCTGCCACCTCTACACAGTCGGAGCAGTAGCCTTTCCGTAGGTCAGTTGGAGTCAGATGGTGGGAGGGAGACTCTGGGGCAAAAAATTAAGCTTTTCTGGACAGCTGCTGCAATAACGTGAATAGATGTCTTCCCCTCTGCAATTAAACCCTCCCTGATTACGTCTCTCTGGCTATCGATTGGAAACTTTCACTTAATAACCACTAACATGGTCTCTTATCTTAACCCCAAGGTCTAGCCTTGGAGGACTGACTGCGAAGAGATTTATGTCCGCTTCCTTAGTGACTCCTCCGGGACGTTGTGTCATTTCTGTATTCCAAAGTGTGGAGAGGTCTGTTGATTTCATGTAACCACATTATTAAACACAAGGGTATGAAATGACTGAATGTACCGTAGCCCAACTTCGTCCGATAGTCACTGATTATAAGTTAGGTAGTTAAGCAGCATTTAAATTGTATGACTGTATCACTGTGCTCCTATAAGTAATAATAACACTGTATTTACCAAGATAATTGCTGATATTGCAGCAACATGGGGCAAGAAACACAAGCAGTAAGACGATTAGAGGATTTAAACAAACCCCAGGTTACCAACACCTTATTGACAAAATTAATCTGTTATCACTGTTACCCGATACTGCTGTCAATATTCCTGTCAATCAACACCCATCACAGTTTACAGACTGATTTCTTCAACTTTGATTCACAACACTCTTGATAACAGTTTTCTTGTTGAGTGACAGATTATTACTGACAATATACCCAGATGTTCCCAGATCTCAGCAGCCTTTCGGTGTACTCAAGAGAATTGATTTTTGATTTTGGTAGCAAAAAGCACAAAAATAAGACTCACGTTGTAATACACAGGAATTATCCAATCCTTATACAGTTGCTGGAATTATCAGGGTCAATAGCTAGCTTTTAATAGAACCAAGGACTGTTGACACTCCAGTCAGATTTACTTTTAGCGCTAACAGGAAAAAGGCATTTCAAGTAGGATATATTAGTAGTGTGTAGCAATGCCAATGTGTACCAGATGTCAGTATCTTTTGGTGAGTACAAGTTTATCATAATCAAGATAAATTATGTCTAAAAGTATCAAAATATGACAAAAAGAGTAATTATCCTATTGGCTAACTAATTAGCTAGCTAGATTGTATAAGATTCAAGGACTGTGATGCTCATGTCATGATTTATTTTGACATTGAATGCTAACAAAAAAAAGGCATTTCAGTGTTGGTATGTGGGATTGTTTTACTGGCTGATGTACGTAAAAGAAATCAGAATTTAGTTATCTCAAATTGTAAACACATCAGGGAGCTCACCATCTGTTCAAGGCTAAATAGAATTATCAGTTGTATTTATGGTAATTCATCGATGCACATTCTGCTCATAAACTATATTTGCTGCACTTGGCATTGCAAACTTTAACCACCAGCTACCACAAGACATTGTGTGAGCAATGCTAAAGTGTAAACTGAAGTGTGTAATAATTGTTTAATGAGTGCAATTTAAAGATTAAACCTGCAACTTCCTGTATTATTTCCCTTGAAGTACAGCAAAGCTCAGTGAGCATCTAGTGTCAGTTACATTGCGTCTATGTTGTTGTGAACCATCTGTGTTGCAGTACCGTATTGAACTATGGTGCTGCATGTTCCAGAGCGATGAATTGGGAGAGCACTGATCAGAATCAATCAGAAACGATAATAATTATGAAAATGGTTGGATTTATGTTTTGAAGTAATATGTAATAGCTTCAATTACCAAAGAATATGACACAATATTCATCATCCAGTTTATGAAATGTTTTGCCTTTGCTCTAGTAATATTCCATAGTCTGGATCTTGTCAAAGAATAATACACTGACGCATGAGAAGTGATGACTTTTTAACAACAGCTGCAACAGGGATTTGTTTAAAATAAATATACAGAACTGTGACAAAAGTAGTGATGTAGTCTGTGGGTAAAAAAAGAAGTCCACCTACACAAGCCGAGATCCCACAGAGAAAATCTCATCAGATTTTACAAAACTGACATTTCTGTTTAAAAACAGCACTGGCACGTTAGTGTCATGCAGATTTTCACCGTAAAGCTAAATGACATGCCATTATTTATATCATTCGTGACATGTTGATGGATGTGACTTAGGCCAATATTTACTCTAGGTACTTTAATCCTAGTAATAAAAGTGTAGCCTTTGAGAAGCTTGCCATGAAACAATAGAAACGCATTTTGGCTTATGAGAGGGAAAAAGTCACAATGCATGTAAATGTTTCCTGGGACAGCTCCAAGCCGCTGTTTGCTCCAAAAGCAACATTGACTTGTATAAGAAATTCACCCTTCACAGCTCACGCCTCTGACTCATACACCTGTTTGGTTTCAGCGTGCCAGTCTTCCTCACTCGCTCTCTGCTCAGCCATGTGAACACAGCGCAGGTTGTCCACAGTACTGCCCTCAGGCCCAGCAATGTGTTCATAGCCCGGCTGGCTGGCTGGCTGGCTGGCTGGCTGGCTGACTGGGTGGCTGGGTGGATGAATGCAGGGGAAGAGAGAAGAGGAGAAGGAGGAGGAATTAAATAAATAATAGCATGGCCTTTCTCTGGGTGAGTAAGCAAAGAGAGAAGCAGAGTTTTCAAGTGGCAGACACGGTGCCCTTTTATTTTCCGGAGCTTAGAGTCCGTGCTCTTTATGGTAAATACAAAGCTTAAGATGATATAGTACGTTTGCAGAGTGGAGAAAAAGCTTGCAGACATATTGTACGATGAAGGAAAAGATCCACCTGGACGTATATAACTGCATTTAAAAATGTTGAAACAGGCAGTGGTCATTTGAACATGTTGAACATCGGAGTGTATTATCTTTTGAACTGTATCTTGCAGATGGATAGATGGTTCTTTTTCTGTTCTCTCTGTTTGGTGTCTGATCTCCGGCTAACTGCTGCATTCATCAAAGGACTAGTCAGACACACAGAGACAATAGCTAATGAGTAGAAGCTCCCAGTTGGGCTGATCTGGGCTTTGGTGCTCCAGACAATGCAACAACATCTGTGCTGCCGAGTGCTGGTGTGTGCTGACAGAAGCGTCCCCGGAGAGATAGAGAGCGAGGGGGGGGGGCTGCCGGGGGGTTGGGGGGTTTTCACATGTCCTGGACATACAACCCTCCCTCCCTCCCTCCCTCCCTGACTCCCCCATCCAAGCCCTCTCATCACCCATCTGTACAGGGTCTTGACACACGGAGGGGATGGGTGGCGTGAAACCATGATCCATTTCTCACCCAGGTACGCCACTTGCACAAAACTCGAATCCTCAGTTAAAGAAGCTTTTGAAATGTCAAGAGTTTTGAGTTACCACTGGAGGAGGGAGAGAGATGATCTTTCCAGAGTGAGGAGAGGAGGGGGAGGAAACAGGTGTGGACCTCCCTGTGGATAGAGCTCCTCATGGGGAGGGTAAGCAATGACTGGGGCTGGATGGATGCCTCCCCACAGGGAGAGAGGGGCACATAATTCAGGGAAAGATGCCGGTCTCTCCCATATACAGAATTAGTTATGTTGAGTGGTGACAGGCCAAGCATGAACAATAAGATCCCTATCCGCGCTCGAGCATTACGTTACAGTGTTTAGGGGAGTATCTCATTGTAAACATGCATGTAGAGATAAAGCTGGTCTGAAAACAGGCACGTCTGCACACTCACTCCCACCAAGGCGGTGACCCATCAGGAGGACAAGGTGTACCTGGTAATTAAAATGCAATCTCTGCTGCTGTGCCCCCTGGAGTGGCAGTGGCAGCGGACTCACCCAGGAGCCTGGGGGCAAGAGGTGCCACCTGCACTGCCACACCACCTGCGCCACCACTGCCTCCCTTCATTAAGCCTGGTATTTATACTAGCGCCTACCCCCCCCCCACAGCCCTGGTCTTCATGGGCCCTGGTAAGGCAGCGCTTTATTAGAATTAATGTGGCACTTCAGAGGAGAGTGTCAGTGTGGCGCGTACCGGGGTGCCAGGAGAAAGAGTCCCCAGCTCTCCTCTGTCACATTGAATAAAGGCACCGCAGCCAGCCCAAAGCTGAGATGAGCGTGGACAGCACATGACAGAAATGTTTTCCAGAGCCAAGGGAAAGCAAAGTATTCTTTATTCAATCTGTTCTCATGTTTACAGGATGAGCTATTATATTGTACATGGAGAAGATCAAAGCCTCGAAGAGAACGTAACAGCGCGAGACACAAGGTTGTGTCAAACGCTTAACAAAAACCGGACATTCGACAAAGCTCGCCAGAGAGCACGTGTGACGGTTGGAAAAAATTAATATCAAATGGCCCCTACAGTCAGAAGGTTTAGTGAAGCCTCCCTGTCGTTGTGTTTTCAATGATGTAATTGTCAACTGGTCTAGATTTAATACATCATGCGGATGACACCCAGCTTTCTCACTTTACATGTTGGTTTTTTTGCCTCTGCTACGAGCTTCAGACGGCAGTCAAGACTCTACTTCCTGGGACTGATGACATAAGTATCACGTTATAAATCCCAGCACCTTAATATGGCCAAAAATAATCTGAAACAAACTTGATTTAATAAAGTCCCCACGTGAGTCATAACACTGGATATTTGTCCAGATCTTCACAGATACTTTTGCACTTCTTCACGTGCCAGGAAATAAAAAAAATGAAAAAAAAGCTGTGGCATTTACTGTAGATGCATTTAGCGTCTCATATCTGCATGTTGTGTTGCCACATTTAGAGGCGAGTTCGTAAGAGTGTGTTGCAGACATTGTTAGCAGTATGTTTGGTCATTTCTGCGAGGATAGATGGAAAAGGAGGGTGGCAACACTGATGCTACTTGTAGTCAGGCAGCAGGGGAGGGCATTAAAACCTAGTTTGCATCACTCAGCGCCTCCAATTAAACACGAATAATCAGATACAAGTTCCTGTCTTCAGATGTGTTTTATGAGCTCCTGTGCAGCAGGGGAATTCTCCAGAATATACTGTACATCTCCCCGCAGTTTGGCGATCTCTACTGCACGCCTCAGTTCATTAGTGTTAAAAATGGTAAGCATTTTAGAGCCAGATGTACTTTTTAAGTCTTATTAGCTTCAGATGATGTTGTTTAAGGGGCATATGAGGCCTCCAATTAAAGCTGTAGAAAACTTAAACAGAAGTTTCTCCAATATATATTTTTTTCCTAGAGTTAGATTCAACTTTTTCTAAGCCATGGGCCTAACTGTTAGCACCCTCCTTATCAAAGGCAGACATCAAAGGACTTGTGCAGCTTCTGCACACACAGCTATATTAATCCTTAAGACAAAATCTTACATGCTTGACTCTAAAAGAGAAATGAACAGTTCAATCATGAGCCGTTGATGTCGTCCATACTCCCATACTCAAAGTAGCTTGAAGATAGCCTTCGCGTAGATGTAAACAAATCTTAGCATTGGTAATGCTGTGCGCTATCTTCACTCAAACAAAGTTGATTTCTTTGCTCATTACGTTACTGCGGTACAGTCGCTGAGGCTTCAGACATGTTTTAAAAATCAACTAAAAAAGATACCATAACCCTCTTTTTGCTTCAGCTCTGTTAAAACTATTTAACTTACTTTGTCAGCAGGTCGTTTGCAAAAAGAATCCAAGAATTTCTTCCTAAATATGTTCAACTCTATTTTGACCAAGACACAGCTCTGTCTGTATTCTAATTTTGCGTTTGGCCCGTTCTAATGGGTTCATCCTGAGCAGCGGCAGAGGCAAGAACAAAGCCCTTTAGCATCTCGCAGTACAGGGAGGTGCACCGAGGCCGGGGCCGCGCTGCACTCCCAATCCCCTTACAGTGCTGTCACTATTCATTCACAGTCTGCCCTTCCTCCTCGCGCCACAACCTCAACAGGGGCATCGCTCATGATAGAAAACAATGAGCATGATTTGTGAACTCTCGCCGTCTTTGTAATTTCATCAGTGTAATGGGATTATATTTCAAATCACCACTCCTTTGTTCATTACACATTTAAACTCCTCTGACAGACAAAAACTTAAATAAAATGTGCATGTCAACCCTGGTTGACTTTGCCTGCTCCCGCACTTGATTAGACAAACAGCGTACCGGGGCTGTGGAACAGGGGGAAATAATGTGCTCATTTATTCATTTTTCAGACAAGTCACAATAGATTTTTAACGACCAGTGTCTGACCTCCCTTAGGTACTTCTTGCTTAGGGGGGTTAATAAAGCCTAACGCTGTGGCGCTCAAGCTCCACGGCGAGGAGTACGCTGAGAAGATGCCTGTGATGAAATAAAGACAGGGCCAAATCAAGAGTCTCCAAACGCATGATCCAACCCCAGAGAGAGGAAGAGAAAGAAAGAGGGCGTGGGGGTGGGGGTGGTGTCGGGGGGGTGGCGGGTGAGGGGGTGGGAGGCTGGAGAAAGAGACTGGTATTCCACTTAGATTCCAATTCCATAGGTCTCTGAGGGACAATTATACCAAGTGAGGAAGAAGTACTCTCTTTTCTCAATGCACTGGGGCGTGCATATTAGACGCCGCAACCATGGTGATACACTCACACACAGAAGAGTCTGCCAAGATTTAAACTGGGAAGCTTGTAAAAGCCGCTCTGAAAACTTCACATTGACATTTTAGAACACAGAGAGATCTCTCTCTGAATAGTCCTGAAATTTAATGTGAGGCTGTGTGCAGTTAAACGATCTTCTCTGAGTCATGGCAACATAAAAAAAAAAAAAAAAAGTGTGTTTGCGAGATTTAAATTGCATGTACATGTATGCAAGCCTATTACTTGTGCATCCAGACGGCTTTAGATGTGGTGTTTATGGGGAAAATGTCAAAAAGTTTGGGCTCACCAAACACACAGACACGCGCGCGTACACACAGCCAAGGAGAGGGAGCCTGTGCAGATGTGCTGCCACTAGACATCCATCTTGTTTTCCCGCTTAGCTCAGTGCTCTATTTGTCTGAATCTATGTCATTTTAGCTCACTCAGGTCAACGGCAATTCAACCTCCTCTTTCGTTTGAGGCACTTCAGAATCATAATGTGATGCATGTGGGATAGGAACCTGCTAAACACAGTCCCTGTCACTGCTCAGACATTGCTGGATATAAATGATATACGCCCAGCGCTTGCCTTCCCCTTTCTGAGCCATACTACATCCTGTTTCCACATGTCCATGATCGCTGCTCTGTGCAAACGTTCTCTCCCACACCTTCTCAGGTAGTATTCACGACGTGTCACTGTATTAGACTATAATCACACCTCCAGAAATGGCAGACAAAAAAAAAAAAAAAAAACTCTTAGTGATCTGGAAGAAAAAAAATAGTAACAAAAGGATTCGTTCAGAACAGTCGATATTTCATACTTCTTTCAGGGCTCAGCCTTGTTTCTCTCCTCTTAGTTGGTGCAGCTCTCCACTGGGCGCCTCATGGGAGCGGAGAAAATTACATCCTACCTGATAATTAGCAAAGTTCAGAGCAAACTAAAATCTGCCCCACTCTCTTAGCTCCCCACCACTGGCAGCTTTCTCTTAGCAACTAATTAAGTCCGCCTCTGAGATTTTCAGACAGCAATGGTGCTGGATGCTGCAACAGCAGAATTAAAAAACAAAAGGAAGAAGGATGGAAATGAAGAGTGAGAGTTCATTTTTTATTATGTTTTTCTGTTTCATCTTTTTATACTGACGAATAAAATATGACAATGGTATTCCTGGAGGGAGTATTATTATTTCACACATGGATGCATTCTTCAAATAGAAATAACAGTGTTGGCCGCCATTACGCACAGTAGCAGTAGCAAATAGCAAAGCGCCCTCTGTCCATAATGTTCTTTAATTATTATAATGTCATCATCCATATCCGGCAATGTTGCATGAAAAAGGAACAGCAGAACACACCGGGTATTAAATGCAAATCACTAATGTCCCCACAGTTGAATGGAATCACACTACACATACAGCATTATTAGTGATGTTATCGTCACTGTTGCAAATCATATTTGAGACTCCTCATATGAGACGTGTATGGTCACAGAATGGGGTTTGATGCATGTTTTTTTTTTTTTGTTGTTTGTTTTTTTTTTGCTTCATATTTTTCATTTATGGTTTAAATTGTTTGTGAAGACTGCTTTTATTTTTGCCAGAGTTGTCCCAGTCACCTCGAGTCTTAACAGAGGTGTTAGCAAAGAAGGCGAGGAGAACAAATACATCAAAAGAGAATAATGAAGAAAGTCTGTGATTCAAGTGCAACAAAAATAATCACTAATTGTAATCTGTCATAAACCTTGAGTCAAACAGTTGAATACAAGTTGCTCATTAGAGATGCTTGAGCCACTGGGCCACTGATGACTTGCAGGGTAAGTGGAGTCAGCTTTAAAAGGCAACCCAACAGCCTCCTTGATAAGGCTCTGGGTTGCACTGAGACTGTTTGTGATGTGCAATCCATGAGAGACAGAGGAAGCAGGCAGGCAGACAGTCATTATTTTCTCCACAATTACCTGAAGTCCTTGATAACGAGCAAAAAAAATGCCATATAATTAGAAAAACACCAGCAACACCATTATTGTCAGGAGAACACAACAGTATAATGAAGCAATTATAAATGAGCAGCTTTGTGCTTGTCATTAATTTCTGCTTTTAAGGATGTGGAGATGAAGCATGGCTAAACGTCAGAGGCGGAATGAGCTGAGAGGATGTTTAGGTGGGTTAGGCTACGAGGAGAGCACTCTGGGGTGTTGTGCGTGTGTGAGGGGCTTGCGGCACAGACAGTTCGGGGGCCCGTGCAACTGCTGGTGATAAGTCCACCGAGTCTCAGCATGGACAAAATGTCCACTGGGGGACACTTTAAACAGGTTATAATAACCTTCTATCATGCAAGTGCAACTAAAGCTCCCAGTCTGAAATGTGTGTTTACATGTAAGCACAGATGAGGACACGCAGGTTCCACTGGATATCATCACACACACCAACACACACACACACACACACACACACACACTGCATTCAAGTTGTTTATTTTGTATCAAGTGGAAGATGCTTAGTTGCCAAATGAAAGGTAATGAGGAAAAGTACAAGCTGGGCGAGGAGCTTGCCCTTTTCACACATCATCACAAAGATTGATCTCTCCTTCCCTTCCTCTCACTCCTATCTGGTCTCAATTGAGAGATACTACATTTGAAATTCATGCAGATTTTCCTTTGAAATGTATACTGTGCTCCTGATGCAGATGCGCAATTAGGTAACGTGTTGCATTTCATTAAAAAAATTTCCCCCCCGACCACTGAGTGGATTAGAGACAAGTTTTTATTAATGAGCCTTTTTCCCTCTTTGATTTCTCCACATATTGAGATGAGTGGAGACAAGCTGAAATCCCAGTTTCCTCCTGACATGTCAGGACTACAGTCGGCTCAGTTGTTTGCCACCTCAAAGGCATCAAACAGCAAAAAGGTGAGCAAATAAGAAAGACAGGGAGTGAGTGAAGTCACTCCACTTGGTATACCCTGAGAGTACAACTCCAAAGCACTGTCCTCCTCAGTTAGAAATGCCATCTTATTAACACGTCCTTCAGCACACTTCATCATATTGTCTTGAGAAGGCAATTGTATGGAAGGGGCAATTAGGACAGAGAAGCTGTGAGGTTGCCATTATTTTAGAATTTAATGACCACGCAATACGGAGCTAGATGTAGAAATGAGGGCTACAATACTACAATTATGCATAATCTGGCAGATCTTACTGCACCCCCCACACTCCTCTTCCTTTCGCCTTGAATAAATTTACATGGAAATGCATCTCTGCCTAATTTATTCAGAAAAAATTAGAATATACATTACAAATATTTCCATAGACGACATCAGCAACATGCGGTTATGAATTTAATGACTTATTTCTTTGTATTCGTGCTTTTAGGACCCCCACCCCTCCCCCAGGCAGGGTTTTTAGGGAAACATAAATAATTAAACACAGACGTATATATTGATATTTATATTCACCTTTCATTTTTTCCAGCTGCTGTGCCATTCATTCTATAGGGAAAAAAAAAAAGCTTTCCAGCCCATAACTCTAAAGGGACTGAGGAAGTGTGTGCTCTGTGTGTGTGTGTGTGTGTGTGTGTGTGTGTGTGTGTGTGTGTGTGTGTGTGTGTGTGTGTGTGTGTGTGTCAGTGTGTGTGTTTTTATGCTGTAAAACCAAGTATGTGTGCCACTTGTAGTGGCAAGATACATGACTCTGGACACAACCCAAAAGCAGGGATTATTGACACGGATGCTACACCATTAATAAGCCCCTGTATCCTTTGTGTTTGGGGTCGCCACTGCTGCAGTTAACTATAACTTGTCAAGGCTGTTCCAGCCGCACAATGCGTACCTCATGCATCTCCTGTCAGCAGGCATAATTCCTGGATGCTGGCACGCCGCTGATTTCTGCATAAGTGATGCGAGCCTTCTAGTAGAGTTAGGAGCACGAGTCTTTTGCCATTGAGAGATGTTCATCATTCTTGATCTGGCTCTGTCAAGACCTGGTGTTTTAGTGCCTCTCACGATTAGGCAGAATTGACAGGCCAAGAAGGCAGTGAATAGCAAAAATGTGAGGAACTAAGGGGGTGTGGTGTAGGCTGTAGGGTGAAGTGGAGTGTGGCCGCCATTTAATCTGCAATTTATCAGTTTAGGCTGCACCATGTAACATCAGGGAGATTACATTCTGGAGAGAAGGAGCTCTATCTCTCCTCCATCCCCTCCTCCTCCCCTATCTCCTCTCACATGCCTCCTAATGTCGTCTGATGGCAGAACGCGGAGGACAAAGAGGGAGGACTGTCTTTATTGTCACCATTATTGTTTCTGAAACCCTTAATTAATATATAGCATTGTGGACTCCTCTGTGAGTAAGAAATGAGGTGCCAGTGACAGAGAGACGGAGCGTAAGAGGTTTGCTGCAGGGAGAGAGGCTGTGTCTTTTATAGAGGCATGTTTGTCATAAAAAGAAATAAAAAAGAAAGTTGGGCCGGACTTGCACATGCACAAGCACACACTCTGCATGTGCATTCAACCACACATACACTCTGCCAATGATGTCTGCACATGACCTCTGACAACACTGATCACATTGGGCCAATAAATGCTTAATTGCCATTTTTCCATTGGGCTGCTTTATTGATGTCATTTCAAAAGTGATTAATATGAACTTTTAACTAGCTGTTGCATTTAGCACTAAACAAAACTGAACTGGCGTGTTGGATTCTATTGACTTGTTTGATTTTTCTAACAGTGTACATTGATGAAATTAATTCAAAAATGTGTTGTTGTAATATGTCAAACTACAATGATATGATATGTTTTTGCAAATGGAATAAAAAAAATTTGGTGCAGTGTTCTGCACTTGAGGATGAATTTTTTAATAACATCTTTTAGGAAATCAACATTTCTGCATTTTATCAGAGGCAGCATGAGGAGGCAGGTGTTCATTTTTTAATATTTACACAAATATCTTAGTCAAGTGAATCCAAAATATTTTCTCAACATTTGTGCTCCTTGCACACTCTCCATGGTGTTTAAAGGGGCCATTAACAGGGTCACTAATGCTTTTAATATACACTGGTAGAGGATACCAGCAGTACGCTCACTACTCCAGTTTTTATCTCTCGTTCTTGGAGGGCAGAAACACAAATATGAAGACGCTGGCTTACAGGAAGGAAACCCATGGCAGCCTGATATTAAAATGGTTCAGGAGTCAAGTAGAACAAGTCAAGTAGCTCGAGGGCAGACAAAAGAGAGAGAAAGAGGAGCGAGTGAACAGGTCATTCTTAAAAGCTAATGGACTGTCAATGGTCATATCGTAATATATTGAATATTCTAAAATATGTTTGCTTCATGTGAAGGCTGCACTATTAGTCATTGACTGCCTATTATTTAAATGAGACTATTGATCAACAATAATAAAAACATCTCAGCAAAACAGGAATGAATTCAATTTATATATTTATAGTTGAATAATGTTAATTAAACAGTGAGTTTCCAATTGTAATATTATTATTCTTTCCAAAATATGGTTTCAGTTATTAGTTTCAATCGATATTGAATTATTGATACACCTCCTTAATTCTTTTTTATGTCTTTTTCTACTTCTTGGTAACCTTTGCGGAGTCGGTGGAGTGGAGTCTGTCCACCAGCTGCTCAGATCAGTACTCAGCACTGCAGCAGCTTATAGTGATATCCACCAGATGGACTGCAGCCTCAATATCAGGCCATGCAGAGCTTTTACAAAGCACATTTCTGTGCCCGGACATACAGAAAAAGCAGCCAACACTCGTGCAACAGTATATACTTCAACTGTAAATCAGGGTATGTATGTATTTGTACATTTAAAATATTACGTTTTAAGATGAAGGGAGGACACACATGTTGGTGCAATGTATTGTTTCATGATCACCAATAAAGCAGGCTTTATTAAGCATGCCTGTGTCCCGAGGGTTATTTTCTAGACATTCCCAGGAGGAAGTATGAGCCGCTACACTTATCTGCACAGCCTCTCTCCAGCGACAGAGAGCTTGATCCATCCTGAAAGGGGGATTGAACTCTCACAAGATGAAGACATGACATCTTCGGCTTACTTGATGTCAATGATAGGACAGCTCACTTGTAGATCGGGCATGTTGCCAGCCAGCTCTCCCTGGGTCCTGAATGCCGTCTCTGAACAGAGGCCAACGACACAGATGACATCCGGGGAAGCCCGTCACCTGTTGCTTAAGGACAGAATAATCAAAGTGGGTCATACCAGGACGCTGGCCTTGCAGTGTGCACAGGTCTGATGTGTTCATCTTATGCATGTTTGAGTGTGTGTGTGTGTGTTTTCCTAGACTTGTCAGGGCAGCAGCCAGAGCTGAGCCCTGAAATCCACCCCAGTGACAGAGATCATCAGCATCAGCAGCAGATCTTCAGCCTGGATCATGTTCACAGTGAGGTCCTCGCCAGGCAGAGACACCACTGCACTGTCCAGCTGTACAAGAAATTGCTGTCTGCCAACACGTTTCTGAACATTGATTTAGCAATGTTTAAATCAGCAAACATATTTATAAGCACCAGGAGCATTTCTCTTGGCAATTACAACAAAGGTCATTTTAATATAAACAAATTACAACTTTATTGATTTACATGCATCCAGGTAAAATACATGTTATTATTGCCCTTAAGGGATTTTTTTCTCTCCTTACGATCCACACTTGACACTTGCCTAACAATGTTGTTTAATTGCAACCTCGATGAAACATGCATGCTCAATCACAGAGGGAGTTTACTGTCGAATTTATGGAAATGCTCGAAAGAGTCCTGTGTTAGTTGTAGGGTACACCTGCACTTGTCAAGGTACTCAAGTACGCTGGGTAATTGGCTGTTGATTGCTGCCATTAACATGTGATGGCTAAGTGCATCTAATTCCTGTTCCATTTCCACGGTTCAATTTAATGTCACCACCCACTCTTTTTCTCACAGGTGATTAGCCGAGCCTGCGAAATTTGTTCTTTTTTTTAATGATATAAGCACAATATAAGGAAGGAGCGGTAGCATCAGAAGCACCATTGTAATTGACACCTTTGCCTAGCTGATATGCTTTGTGGTGAGCAGTAAAGGAAAGCATGGGGAATGTCATTTATCCCTGTGTCTAATATTTTAGACCAAATCCTCGTTGGTTTAATGCCACAATAAAAGTGCAAAAGGGTGCATTAGTCCACATAAAGTCTGCTTTGGAATGATGTTATAGCTAACATGATTGGTAGTGTCTTAGCATTACTGCATCTCCGTGGTTTAATATTGACTCTCTATAGCAACCTTCTAATGAACCAGAGCTGTTCTGTCATTTGTTGCAAGACACAAATCTCCTTTTCAACCCTTTGTCTCTTGCTTTTTACAAACTGATGCAGAGAATGGTGCTCACTTTTACTATTTGCATATATTTACAGTATCACCACTTCAGGGCACAGAGACTTGGTATCCCTTTGAGTTTTAATCTCCTCGTCTGCCTGCATCCTCGCGGCTATTTCATTTAAGTTTTAATATGTGTATTTGACATTTTGTTCATTTGGACCCCTCCCCCCCACTTAATTTAATTGACGTGCTGCTGCCTTGTGTTGTTTATTTTGTCCTTTGTGAAGATTTCCCGCCACTAACCGCAGATTAGTCCACTATACATATGGATCTGTAGCATGGAGTACACACAGTATATATATATATATATATATATATATATATATATATATATATATATATATATATATAGCCTATATATATATATATAGCCTATATATATATATATAGCCTATATATATATATATATATATATATATATATATATATATATATATAGGCTATATATATATGCACGTGACGGGTGGGAAGAGGGCGCGCGCTTGTATGAGTTTCTCACAACATGGAAAATGCCACGAGGAACTTTGCACAACAATAGCCATTCTTATGAATTATTATTAAGTATTAAAAAGTATTGTCTTTTTTTCATCTTTAAGTGTGTTGTCATTCCTACTACTACTTCTGCTATTACTACTACTAATAATAATGATATTATTAATAATAATAATAATACATTTTTAATTTGTCTAATATCCATAATAAACAAAACAGATCCAGTTCCAGACAGCAGGTCCCACTGGTTTTAAAATGTCAAGCCGTCGTGCCCCGTGGTGTTCTTTGTCTGAGCCGCTCTCAGATCAGCTCTGCAGACCGTCGTCGGGAATGGTGCGTCTGCCATCTGCCGGACACCGAGGGTAAAACATGCACCAGTGCTGTGGACAGCGTGCAGTACACTGATATCAGACAGCAATGGGGATGTTTGTTGTGCTTCTTACAACTGCATTGTGACGGTCTGATGTGGTTACTACGAATACCTGCTTTAAGGGTAATGGATCTTTGGAATAAAGCTGGAATCTCTGTAAAATTGTAATGCTCATTTGGGGATTTCTGCATTTTGTGGTATCTAATAATACACCTTCTGTCATCTTATTGCACTTCATTTTATTTTCTACACCTAGATTATTGATCTTACTAAACTATACTTCCATCTATTGAATTTAGGGCCCTATACTTTCATACAAAAATGTACAACTGGTTATTGATTATTTTTCAGCAAGGCATTACTGATCATTTTATTGTGTCACTGTAAAAATCTACATGTTGTTATCATGGTTTTTCACATTTTCAACAAGTTTAACTTGTATTTCCACACAACCCTACAGGAAGCCAACCTAAGAGGAATTTGTGTGATTTCAAGAGATCATTGGCTGAATGTGAGGAGATGGAGGCTACAGTTAGGTCGGGGGAAGCTCTCCTCCACTGTTCCCCTACAGTCAGGAGGTACCAGACCAACAGTGTGAAGTCATGCATGAGCCCCGCTGGACTGATCATCTGTTATTGCACAGCCATCTGGGTGAGACCCCAGGCCTGTTTAGATCTTCAAGCAACAGGAATGACATCAATATAAAACTCAGAAGAGTCAAACAAAACCTGTCTTATTCGTTGCTTGATCCATCTGCCATCACCTGAAAAACAAACTCTTCTGCACTGATACCTTCTATAAACTTGAAGTTAACAGTAACACCTCATGAAAGTGAGCCTCATGTTCCCTCTATTTCACTGCTGAGGCAGGTATTAGCCAATAATAATACAGCATGTGGTGCAGTTTAATACAAAATAAAACCAAGTCTCCTTTTATCACACATCAGCTAAGTGCCACATAGTCAAAAGATCCGATCTCAAATCTGGCCTATCTAGCCATTGGCTTACGCAGCTAATTAACTTCACACACCAAAATTTGAATTTAAATTAACGATTGCAAGATATCATCAGGGGACACAAACCACCCCACGAAGAAGTTTATGATGAAAAAAAGATGAGTATTAGAGAAGGCAATCGGTGAAGTAAGGAGGGCTTTTAGATGAGGGGATATCTCCAATTACAATCCACCGTACACTTGTCAGCAGTAATGAAATGTTTGCTGAGAGGTTGCTATTTGTGGCTGCTAGATTGGATGATGCTGCTCCACTGCCCCCACTAACAATTATATTCCATGCATAAATTTCCCTAGCATCTCTTGTATTGTGAACTGTTGGCCAGATATACCTACAACTGTCCAAGAAGCCACAGAATAATGAAACATTATCGTGCGCGTACAGTAGACATGATATTCAACTCCTGCGGAGAAAATGCATAATGTATCTCAAGAGGCACAGAGCAAGAAGAATAAAAGGAAAAAAAAGGAAAAACTTCTGCTTCTTTTATTGTTTTTAAAGAATTACATAATGCATTAATCACAGTAAAGACAAACCGGCTTTCCCCGCATGTCATAATTGTGCAAGCTTACAATTAAATGTAAAATTAGATGTAAGATGTAAAACTTCTGTTTTTTTTTTTCCTCTGCTCAGCCTTTCAACTCAATTGTACAGGGAGCAGAGCAGTAAAGCTTCGAAGAACGGACCAACTCTTTAGTCTCTGTACTTGACACCAGTGCCCGGTGGTTTGCATACGATCAGGGATAAAAACGTACAGATGCTATTACAGCCATATGCGTTTGTCTGTAAATAACTTGCTGCTTTGATCAGTCCTCCACTGGGGTCATTCGTAGCTGCTGTGACCGGCTATCTGAGGAAACACTGAAACATAAGCCAGGTCCAAATAATTTCATCAGATTTGTGCAGTATGTATTTCCAATTAAAGTGACATCACATAAACCTAATTAGTATAGATGCAACCTGCAACTTGATTTTCCAGTGCATGGTTTTCTCATCAAATTGATTACACAGACCCTGCAAGGAAGTGCACTGCACATACGAATCTAGTGCACGTGCTACTGTAGGTGGATATAAAAATGCATTTGTGATGTTGCTCATAAACATGGATGTTCATCAGCTCGAGAGAGTAACAGTCAGGTGCTTAACTTCGCTACTCAAATATCATTTTAATCACAATATGTTTATGTTATGACTGCAAATGCCAAAAGTAAAGACATTTCAAAATGCACTGCTCCCTGTCAAATCTTTCCAGGAAAAGACGTCTGTTTTGTGCAAAATAAATCGAGTTCTGATATGCAAGTATCACGGACACAAAGAGAGGCTTTGCATCCTCTTGCAGGTTCAATTACTGGCCTGTGGCAGATACTAATCCTATTCTACTGTTTATCATGATTGAGAATGTACAGACCATTCAATGACTTCATGCAAGAGGAGGCAGAGGGTCAACCAATCACGCAGTCGTCTCACACACACTCACTAGACAAAAACCACACTCATGTACTACACCAACCACTTTAGCATAAACTGCAAGTCAGTAACAAGTCAATAGTGTTGATTATTTGCTCTTCTATCCTACTGTGTATTGTGCTGTCAGGTCATTTACCATGAAAAGAAATGGATTATCGAAAACTATAATACATGTGGCACTTCTGTGCGCAAAAATGAAGCAGAGGATTTCAAGAGAAAAGGAGTTTTAGTTATTTCTGGATAATTAAAGACATGCTTGTACTATTATCGGAAAGATACAATGACACTGGGATATCACAGCACGCCAAATTGGAAGAAAAAAAAGAAAGAAATATAAGTGCACATAAACACGAGTCCCTTTCTTGAACTTATGAGGAGGTAGAGCTAATATCCAATAGTTCACTAGTCAGCCCATGCGGAAACATGTGGCATCTCAGGTATAAGATTAGAAACTAAAATGTCTTTGTTCATTAAAGAAGGCTTGTGTTAATTAAGGGTGATGTGACGACAATAAGCATCACAGCAGGTCAATTTCCAACTTTTCCTCCCTTCCCCGTCACCGTTTTACTATTTTTTTTTTTTTGACCAGTGCAAAAATGATCCAGTACTCTGGTGTAAACCAATGCAGGACAGTTAACTGTATACAGACCAATATCAGGCTCATTGGTTTCAACTCTGAGGTAGGATCGAGAAAACCAGAGGGGACTGTTGTTCAAACTCAAGTGCATTAAAGGGACAGAGCCATGACAATCAGTGATGTGGTGATGCTCATGTTCCTGCGGCGAGGGCTGGACAAAGGTGTCTCAGTGGGACGTGGTTGGCCCATTGGAGTGTGTTTGTGTGTGTGTGGGCGGGGGTATTAATGTCTATGCTGGATAAAAAAAAAAGAAAAAAAAAAAAGAAAAACTCAAAAATAACTACCTGTACAGAGCGCCCCACACCAAAGGCACTATTTTCAATATATCCATAAATGCCACCACTTCTCTGTGCACGAACTGACCCTGTATCATCACCGTCCAGCATCCCCACTTTAGGGCTACTCATTGCTAAGGTGCCTTCCTAACTCAAGCTTTTCTTGCAAGTTTATTATAATAACACCACTTGCCTCAGACATCTCGAATGGGCATGATATGCATTTTCATTTTTTTTAAAATTAGATAAACAAAAGCATTAAATAGAATTACAGAAATAAATACATTTTATTTCATATAAATATGTGGGCCCTTATGTCCAAATTGTCACTGACACACGTGTTTTTGGGAATAAGATGAAGTAAACAATTCCTGAAATAAGCTGCCCTACTGTTTGATACACTAACCTTGATGAGTAGTATGGTTATTGTGAAGTGATTTCAGTGTTTATGAGTCACTAAATCCCATCAGTAACTATCATGCACTGTAAATCCCAACGTTACAATGCATTTAATGAACATTATACTGTAATTTAATTGGAAGCCCTTCCCTCTCACTCGGGGGAAAAAAAAAGATCAGTGATCACATCAAGCAAGTCTGGTCCCTTTATATAGGATTATCTTTTACGTTGATTTAATGTCATATTGGTAACTGTGTGTATATAAAATTCCTAATACAGACCCCAAAAGTGAAACATTACTGAAGAGACAAAGATAAAAGGAAAAATCCAAATCAGGTTCAAAGTTAACATCTTGCCAATTTTTCCCCAAGGCCGTTTTTTTTTTTTTTCTTTTTTTCACCACGGCTAAAACCTGGATTTGTCCACATACATACAGTAATATATATTTTGTAATCTTTCAACGTCTCTGGCTATGTACAAGCTATACAAATAAAGAGCAGGCTGTGGGCCAGGTTTTATAAGCTGTGCAGAGGGAGCAGTTGGTTGGGAAGTCTCCCAGTCTCCCGGCTCCTTCCCCCGCAGTCTGCCCATACAGGTGGCTGTTCTGCTTCACTTGCGATCGTCGATGGTCTTAATGAATTCCACCGCCGCGGTGAACTGCATCCACCAATAGCACTCCTCCCCACTCAGCCGGCTGGCGTAGAAATTATTGATGTACTGAACGGTGGACAGCAGGCAGGGCGGGTTTGCCTGGAGGGGAGGAGATGTGGGGATGGGCCCACATTAACCGCTGAAAGAACCTCACGCAACGCCGTACAGATTATAATCATAAATATGGAAATATGTAAAATATATCCACGCAGGTTAGCAGATAGCAGTCTTTATGGTGCACTGCAATTACAGTCGCTTTGTGAAAGCATTTCCTGATGACTATTTTCAATGGTTATTGACAAGAATTCAATAAGTGATCCATAATGAAGGTACAAATTCTTAGAAATTGAGGAGTTTGTTTAAGAAAATACAGCTGAGTAGCGAGTCTAATTTCAGTATGGAGGAATGAAGAAAGAACAGACTTACCCTTATGAGGACAAAGACAAGTACAGGGACAAAGTCATCTGCTCCAGGGACGGAGTCTTCATTGGCCAGACTGAGGAGGTTCATGATGGTGGAACACATGCGCAGTATACACTGGACTTTGTCTCGTGGCGTCTTGTACGCATTGATGGTCCTGATCTCAGACTGTGCAGAGGGCCAGGGAGCCTCCTTCAAGTAAACCTGCAACCAGAAAAGTTCAACTACACTTTTTGAAGTTCTCTGAACTTACAAGTCTCTTCTTGAATGTCTCTTCTCATGTGTGTAAGTGAAAGAACATACCTCTGGGATTTGAAGAGCTTTATGAGTGGCCGTCACAACTTTTGAGAGCCGCTGGATGTGTTCATGGAAAAGTCTGTGTGAGACAAAACAACTCAGTATATGACAACAGATAGAGCACACATTCTGTCCAATCCAGCAGTGCAGCTGTCCTGAAAACTTAATCTTAACCTTAATATTAAGCACTTTATTTTCAATGCATCTTCCAACCTTTTAAGCAGGTTACAGTAGAAATTAAGCTACCTGACTTGTTAGTTAATGTAGCTGAAATGAAGTTAAATTACATTTTTCCAGTCGTATAAAGAAGCAGATAAAGTGTCACACATCATAGCATCACAGCATATTCTGAATATATGACATGCTTTCAAATTACTTGCATACAAAGACAATTGTGGGGGCAAAACCTTTGTGAGGTGTGAAGGTGGGGAGTGTCCCATTCTGAAGCTATGTTAAAGTAAGGGCATTTTTACACCAGTACAAAAGCACTTCAATGAATTTGCATAAATACACACATACATGAGAAAATACTTACTTACTCTTTTCTTACTTACACACAAGTCAAAAGAAAAGTAATACATGAGTGAGAGCTCAAACCACCATCCACACAGAAAACACACTGGCTGCTTTATAACTCACATTTCACATTTATCCACCTCAGTACTTGTCCATTCTGCTGAGGTCCTCAACCAACACAGACAATTAAAAAGAACTTTTTTTCACCACTAATGTACCGTATCAAAGTCTATATACTGTTATGACTAACATTATTTCCGGTGTTAAATGCCAGAACAGAGCTCTGCTGTCTCCACATTCTTTCACAGTTTTAAAGCCTCATAACACTAAAGCTCTTTTTTTTTTTTTTTTTGGAGCTGTAGACATTCCAGCTACTCACTGGTCTCTGAGAATATCTCCATCCTGGTTGGGATAGAAGGCCAGCTTAAAGATGCGGTTCATAACGCTGCGCTCGATAGCCATCTGGGCATCCTGCAGCTGGTCCTCACTTGCATACTGCCAAATGGCATCACGGGCCATGGCACCGTACAAGTAGCGCAGAAAATCCTCCACTGCTGCCGTCTTGTCATCCGCCGCTGTGCACCCCTGGAAAGCTGGGGGGGGAATCAGCAGAAAATCACAGACTTAACACCAGAAAGGGATACATGCAGTAACCTTGTTTGTTGATTGCTTTTAAGTGAGGTAAGTTGAACTTGGAAGTGACATTGTGTATAACCACATCAAATACTTAAAAAAGGAGTTTAATGTTTAATATTATACAGGGGAATGCCTTGACATCATTAAATGTACAGTTGCCTCTCTTTTGGTTGTGGAGTAATAGCAGCAAAAACATTAAAAATCATGTATAATATCCAAAAAATGGCAGACAATAGGATAATAGAGAGGTAAAAATGTACTTTGGAGGGTAGCAGCAAAGGCCAGCTGAAGAACAAACAAGTCAAGTAGGGATTAGTTAAAAGAAATATGAAAATGTAGACATACCCTTGATAAAGTCAAGCATCTTGGATTCCATGTGCTCAAGAAGGAGCCTCACACAGACAGTGGTGAAGTAGCGGTTCGCCACCTCCTTGTCTCTCAGCACCCTCTGGAGGAGCCTCTCCAGATGGGCCTGAGAGGTCTGCAGGCCCTGACGACACCTGGTTAGATAAGCTATGTATGGTGCTCGCTTTCTAAAAGGAAATACACAAAAGTTGTATCTTATTATTTATCACTCTCTGCGGTTCCCTGAAACAAGGTTATACACTGGACAAAGAAAAGATATCAGAATGAAAGACCCATGGGGTGCATTAAGTGAGCTCCCCTCGTCTCTCCAGGCCTCCAGATTTACCTGTAATCCTCCGCAATGGCAGCCAGCAGCTTCCTGCAGGTGCGTGCGTCGAAGCGGCTGACACAGCGCGTGGTCTCCTGGATCTGGGCCATCTGGTTCTTATCCTGGAGGTTGATGGCCTCTGCGAGCTGGACCTTGAGGAAGCAGACGATCTCATTGTCTGAGAGAGAGAGAGGGGACGATAGGGAGACAGCATTAGACAACACTGCTCGCAGCTCACAAAGGAACGCCTGGTTGCTGTAATCTGATCAGGCTGCCGCCTCCACATGACAATGTGACTGATGGGCACAAAGATGGAGTCTTATGGTTTTACTGTTAACCATTTCACAGGAGGTCGCTTGACTCTGCCTGCTATTGTCGTGCCTTCAGGATGTGAAGGTGGTACCTTGCAGAACTGCTATGAGCAAAGCTAAACAGGTCAGTAATAGTTTTGTGCAGTGTCAGAACACTGGCATCTTTATGATCAAATGTTTGGCCAATATTAATCTATGTGGTTACACAAGTATTTTTAATATTTATCATGGTTTAATAATGTGATATTTAACTGACACCATATGGGGATTCTATTTTAACAGCCCCCACTCTTTCAACCTTGCCCTAAACCTTGGAAAGTGAGTCAGACGGTGATGGTGGTACAGATTTGGTGTCTTGCTTAAGGACACTTTCAGCTAGTTGGATGTTTGCCAACATTAAAGGCTTGTACCCTGCTCCCTGTGGAGCTTTGTGACAAAGATACCTAAACTCTAATAGATAAGACCAATTTTTTACAATAGCTCTAAATGAATACATCAAGTACTATAATTCTGCATAAAAGCTCAAGAACTCCTACCTTCAGGATCCATGTGGTCAGGCAGCCCATTTCGTGTGGTTGCAGGGGCCATGATGGGCAGAGCCACTGAGTCTGCAGAACACAATGCCAACCTCAACTTCTTCTTTGCATCACTGGTAGACACAAACAAAAAAATAAATCGAATTAACAGTAATGGCTAAGCAATATCTGCTTAGAAAACGAGAGCATCTTGAGTGATTGTTGAGTGAGTTTTGTGGTTTCCTGCAAGGTTGTGAACGCCCGACCTGAAAGAGAACTTGGAGTCATGCTGCTGTGCCGTCTGGCTGGCTGAGTCTGGGAGGTCATCTGTGGAAATGTTCTGCAGAGTATCTTCTCTTGGAGAGTCATGCACGCTGTCTTCAACACAGAGATCTGTGAAAATATCCAAAAATACAAAATTAAAATCTTTAACCGTAATGCAAGTGTGTGTAATATTCATGTGCATGTGTTGTTTTTTTTTTTACTGACCTCCTGTACCATCATAGGAAGCTCCAGCTGCAGCTCCATCACTCGGGCTGGGCCTCTTGATGTTCCTATACTTGTCCAGGATGTCTTCAGCTGCCTGCGCTTGACTGCTGTGTCTGGGCAATGGGTCTTCTGACAAACCCACCAACAAACAGGTTGCATTAAAATGAAACCCAAAACGGTGGATTTGTTTCAGCTCGTCAGGAGTGAAATTAAACCAAACCGGGACTAACCTTGTGGGATACGCTCCTGGGAAATGTCATCTTTCTCCTGTTTGTCCCTTTTCCTAAATGCTGCGATTGGAGCTGTGGAGGAGAGACATGTGATGATTGACTTGGGGCAGTGACACCACTTCCACTATCACTGGATGACAGGCTGATCATGAGTCAGCTGTTGACAGCCACTTTAAATCTTTGGTATTTTTTCATGGGTTTTATTGAGACTAAAAATCTCAATGTGGGATGTATGGTATCATACAGGAGGCAAAAAAGTCTAGTCGCAGAACTTTACTGAGAAAAAAGCAAAAAAATATTGAAATGGTGAATTAAACCAGAATATCACAAAGGTCCACTGTAACTCATTATAAAAAGTCCAGTCAATACAGATGTAAATAATCCTACTGATGCTCATCCTGTTAACACGAGGGTGAAAACAGGACAAACAAGACAGACACAGAGTCTACAATTTGATGACACACACAGGGAACATTGGGTGGAGTATCTACACTGATATTCTGTATTATCCATACAGTAAAATGGTAACGTACTGTAGCAAAAAAAGAAAAAAAAAAGGAAAGGGTGATTAAAACGGATGCATGGATGAGGAGTGTGGGCGCGTGAACTCAGGCTACACCATGTCACATCACAGCTCTAAAGCTCTAAGGCGACATCTACAAAGCAGCATGGGCACGCAGCCGCTGGCTCCGGCAGGAAAGCTAGCTCAATGATGACAGCATGGAAGCGTTACCTGGGACATCACTCTCAGCCGTCCAATACAGCACTGTGAGGAACACAACAGACAGGGTTGGCCTTTCACACACAGGCTGCCGCTCTGCGGGACAACTGACTGTGCGTCACCATGCAGAGCAACAGAACAAACACAATGGACTCTACAGAGGTTTGGCGGGAGATTGGTGGTCTAAGCTTCACGGTTCTCTACTTTACCGTGTGCACACCGTCCTCCATTTTATGAATATCAATTTAATGTTTACTTAAGAAAACATCATTATCTCAAAGAGTAATAAGCAGTCATTCCGTGTGGGCACAGCTCATTATTTCCCAGACAGATGTATGAGAGATGGTTGTAGAGGGGAACTGCAACAAGAGATGTGTCATCTATCAGTGCTGATGACAGAGAGGTCTATCTAATGACCATTAGCCGCTGGCTGACAGCACTGCTGGGAGGGCTACAGCCAAACAATCTACACAGCTAAAGCTCCTCTGATGACTGATTAGCTTTGAAAAGTCTATATAAATCTGCAGCCAGTGAGACGTGAGAGAAAAAGGACTGGACACGTCTCTGGAGTAACTTCAAACAACAAGAAACATCATTTTCCAACTGGAACATCAGCAATGGAGTGGACAACATGGATCATCATTCTCTTTCTCATATTATAAATTGGTTTTCGCTCTGCTCTTTAAAGTGTGATATTTCCTGTCAGTTGTGATTAAGAGAACTTTTTTTCCCCAACAACAAAACATAAAATGAGCGCTGCAATCAAACTGATCACTTTTAAATGTACAAAACTTCATTTTTCAGTTTAGAAGAGACAACATGTTCAAAATGACCAAATGGCCTGTTTGCTTACCTTTGGGAATGGCTGAAACAAAACGTTTCTTCCACCATGGTCTGTTGCGATCAGACTTCTCGTCATCACTGTCTTTCCTGTCCTCAGCCTTTGAATGGAAATAAACATATCACAACTGGGCATGCTGGTACTTTATCAAATAAAACAAGTGAAACCAACTAAGAGACAAACAATTTTTAAGCTGCTTTTAAGTTTAATTTCTCAATATCACAACTGCCTATGGCGTTAACCCAGAGCACTACTGCAGCTGGTTACCTCTCCTTTCAGAGAGTCCTTGCTGGGGGATGAGGAGGGTCCTAAGGCGAAGGCCCCAGCAGGGTCGCGCTCTTCAACTGCTACCCGCCGGTTAAGGCCAGGGTCACTTGTGGGCCTGCGGCCTGGGCACACGATGTCAGAGCTGCGGCTGCGGACCAGCCTGTCAGGGAAGGAGTGGCGCTGCTTGGTGTGCTCCAGCTCAGCCTGGGCCAGGCAGTGAGGTGTGAAGAGAGAGTGGCGCATCTCTTGCCCCAGGGCACTGGCTTCTGGGATAGGAGGGTCGGGTGGAGGGTGAGGGGGCCGGGCATAGTGCACTTTGGGCCTCACTATTGTACCAGTGGAGGAGCCTGAGGTTATAAAAGACATATATAAATATATATATAAAAACAAAATTAAATGAATGAATTTTGACAATATTTAAATACCGCTGTACACTTTGTATTAATACTTTTCATAACAGTCTCTTTAACATTCTATGGCTCATTAAACAGCCCACTGCAAAGACTTTCTGAAGATTGAGTGAATTTTTTCTAAGTAATTACTTGTATTAAACTGCATTTAAAACTGTTTATATATTACTGAAATTCTACCAGTAGATTTATTCCGAGGTGTTACGAGGTGCACAGGTGTTGGTCTGTACCGTAACACCTCACGTAATATAACTAGAATTACCACCTCAGGGCTGTGTGCCTCTGACAACGAAAAAGCTGCAAACTCAAAAAACCCATCTTCAACCTGGCAGCACAGAAGATCTATACAATTACCACAGTTTCATAATGAGCCCCCGAGATTACCATCACCAACTCAGTATCTGACCAAAAGTGAAATGTACTTTTTTGCAAAGGATTATGTCACAGTTGACCTTTGACCATTTGGCTATAAAATGTCATCACTTCATCATTTTATCCTTTGACCACCAAAATCTTATTAGTTCATCCTTGAAACCAAGTGAACATTTGTGCCATATTTGAAGCAATTCCCTCAAGGCATTCCTGAGATATCGCATTCATGAGAATGGGATGGACTGACAGACTCATGGACAGACGGACAGACAACCTGAAAACACAGTGTCTCCGGCCATGGCTGTGTCCGGCCACTGCTGTCGCCGGCGCTGAGGCATAATAAAACCAGCGGAAAAAAACACCTCGAAAGTGGGGGAGAGTGCTAAAGAGAGATGTTAGTGGGAGATGAGCCCTAGGTGTAGGTAGGCCACCTGTTCCAAGGGTAGACTCTCTCTCCTGAAAAGCTTCCAATGGCAGACTCGTGCCATGAGCACAGTGGGACAAGGGGACAGTGCCAAAGAGCCTGGGGTGAGGTCTCTCAACCTGTCATCCCTTCACCTTGCCACAGACACACAGTCACCACCATTCCTCTCGCAAACATTTTCCACCTGCACTACAAACAAAACGCACAGAAGCAGGAACAAAGACTGCTAAGAATAATCTGGGATACTAAATGAGCCAAATGAAGTGACATTTCACTTGCACTTTCAAGCTTAGGTAAGTAAGGCTCGTTTGCGGGGTACAGACACTCTTTTGGTTAATTTCGCAAAGCTCAAGCTGTTCTGTGTATCCATGACATTAGGGTGGGAATTTAATGATATTCATTTCTAGCTCTGATTGGCTGTAGAGCATTCTGGGAGTGCCAATTACCTTCACCAGAGGAGAGGGGATCGAACATGGCCAGTAAGGAATCGGCCTGGGAGGGTGGAGATGTCAGATGGTGTGCTCCTGTAAAAACACAAGAGGATATGAGACAATTAACAGCGTTTACTAAATCAGCTGCTAATATGCAAAAGCACATTGCTGTTAGTTTAAAAAATGGCTTATAACGCAAAGTGAAAAAGATAATAGCCTTGTCTCCAAACATGATTCCCCAGCCAGGCTAACAAAGAACAGTTAACTTGCCAGTATAACTTTAACAACTACAAGTGTAGTGAGTGAAACAGTGATTTAGCTTGGTGGCAGCTGTAGAAGTGACAGGGACTAATAGCTCTGGCCGACGCTGTTTTGAGCAGATAGACACTGGACTGATGGCTTAGCTAGCCTAGCGGGGATGTGACACTCTCCTACCGTGGCCTGACTCCTCCCCATCTGGACTGGTCACAGAGTCCTTCCCTCCAAAGTCTGAGCTGCACTCTGACCGCAGGTCCTCGATCTTGTTGGGGATGTCTTCTGAGGTTGCACTGATACCTGCAGGACAGAAAAACAAACAACCTCAAAATGAGTTTTGTTGACATTCAGGACAAAAGCAACTCAGTATCACTTTTACAGTGAGATGTTTCTGCAGTCAGGATAGAAAATGTGCATGTTCAATGTTTCTCAAACAAAAGAGGATATTTTTTTCTTTAGACTCTGCTGTATAGTAGCTCTCAGATGGGAACCCAGTGGGAACTCTAAATTGGTAGCGTAAGCTCCCATGGGTTAGGGGAAAGACACAGAAAAGAGTGATCATCAGACACAGACTATCCATCGGCTGGATCCCAAGGGACATTTTCCTGTGAGCTGAGCCAGGAACGTCACCGCTGGCTTCTTAATCTAGGATACTGCTTCATGCATGTCAACATGGCATGTCCACCTGAGCCCATGGAAAAGACAACCAGCATTAACCTCTGTGTCATACAGAAAAATTCCCACTGACCCCAGTACACTGGTTAACAACCCTCCCAGCGACATGACCGCTCTGTACAGAAACAAGGAGTTGTAGTCCATTTATTTAACCTGAATTTAACAATGGAGGTAAGTTAATGAGTTTTCAACTTATAAAAGACAAAAGGACTACAGAGTAAAAAACAAAAGTGCAACTGATTGTTTTAGAGCGAAAACATAGACAGAGCAGTATTGAGGGAGGGGAGAGATGGGATAGTTAGATTTATACCTGAGACAACACTGAGGCCTGGTGTGCTTGGTCTCGAGCTGACCTCTCTGACCTCTGTGTCATCTGAGGTGCTGCCGACCCCTGAGCAGCTCTCCAGCTCCTGCAGACGTTCCTCCTGCTTCAGGTCTGGGGCCTCTGCAAACAAACCCAAAAAGGAAAAAATTTGATCTTTAGAAAAACAGACATCCGAGACACCATGTGCACTTTCCTCACTTGAAGTGTAGATAAAGTACCATTTAAAAAGAAGCTCATAATCCACCATACTCGTGGCAGTTTGCTACAGATGATGACCATTCTTACTCCAGCCCCTCCTCTGTTACGATTATTGGGAAACCAAGTGCACACATATGCATGAAATCAAACAAAGCATACATTACCATGTCTTAAAACTGCCAAACCAAACCATAAAGCTAGTGCGGCCAATTCTTTGGCTACCCAATGGAGCTGTTGGGTCGAACCCAGAGGCTCCATACTAACAGCAGTACTCATTTGCATGCTCGTTAGTAATAATGTGTTGGTGAAGTGCTCTTCAGAGTGTAGTTTTCTGCTGCCTAGCCATGAAACAAGCGCTGTACTCGAAGCAAGCCTCCGATCACGCTATTACTGAGCAGAACAGGGGCAGCAAACGGAACAAAAAGCAATCAAGACACTCATGCATGTCATTTCTGCACTGCACATATTGAAATGGTGTACTACTTCAATTAACATAAGGCCCAGGCTTTTCAAAGAAACACTTAACGCTGTTAATAAAGCACTCTACCGATTTTCACAAAACACTGGTTTTCAAAAGGGGGACTTCAGCACGTAATCTCTCATTAATAAAAGGTTTGGACTGAATGCTCAGTTTACAAGAACAGACAAAGTATACTCTGCTTTTTTTTATACTGTAACACTGTAATTGCATTTGCAGTGACACAATTAGACAAGTAATGCCTTGACTGATTACTGCCATAACAAACAAAACGTACACAATACAATGTAGTGCAATGCAATGCAAAGTCTAGCCAAATAAAAAAAAAAAAACTGACACCATGTAAAGTGACTGAGGACAGCTGCTTTCCTTGTGATTCCCTCCCCACTGCTCCACCACAGGTGCAAACACACCTGGTGGTCCCTCTAAGGAAACCCTGAGCTGCCTTTTACTGGCACAGGCAGATCTGCCCTGAAAGACAGGCACACAGTGCACACAAATATGACGACAGATGTATGCACACATTTTTGGTATGGAATGCAGTGCAAATACACCTGGTGTCCCAACCCCCGCTTTATTGAACAAACATAAATATGCATGTATGCATACACACATGTGCATGCAAACAAACATGGGAATGAAGTGCAAGAATCAAGACAACAACCAAACCAAAAGAACAGTCAAATGGTGTCTGCATCAGCAGAATAAAACTGCCTCCCCACCTGAGTCACTGGGCAGAACCTCCACGCTCCAGGCCTCGCTCGTGGTCTCAGAGATGGTGGAGCCATAGGGGTCCAGCAGCACTGAACCTGAGCCAGGAAGACACAGCAGGCTGCCGAGCATGTTCTCCGCAGCTGCCCCTGAAACATAGACAAAGGGTTAAACTTACAGCGGCATGAAAGAACTTTTTTTCATCTGGAAAAGCGTCAGACCAGCAAAAAGTCACCTCTGTAGTGGCAAAGTCATCTTGAAGGCACCTTTTAGTCCTTTTCTAAGCATCTACAGTGTGTGTTGTTACTGCAATGCTGATGATTCATATTCTGTAATTAGTTCTAATAAATTATTCAGAACTTAAATATGAGCAATGTGTGAACTTGAGGATGCTATTTCAGAAAAAGATGCCTTTGATGAGAGGTTGAAATTTTGGAGTTACATGCATGTTCATATTTAACGCTCTGTTTCATTTGCAGGGCTGCAACTAATGGCGACTTTCATTATCAGCTAATTTGACAGCTGTTTTTTTCCTCATCTAATCATTTTTTCTATAGAATGATGAAAAATAGCAAAGTGACATCTTCAGAAAGTATCAAATCCTCACCACATTCAGTACATGATCGTTTTTGCACATTTTTGCTTGTTGAATGACTGTTGAATTACTAATTAATTAATTCCTTTCGATCAGTTTTAGCACAATATGGAACTTATATTAGTTTTATGTGTTATATCTTAATTAAAAATTAAACTGTTACATCAGTTTTAGGCCTTCATGTCTGACTTTCAAACAACACTGTGAAAAGGTCAGAGATCAGCAAAAATACTAAATGGTGTCTCGGTGTTGTGAGGATGGGGTTTCAGAGACAGTGAGCTTTGCATACAGAAATGCAGCAAGTTGGAGGTCACATGCATTTCATGCTGGGACCCACAGGCACATATACCACTGTGCCAAAGGTCAGGGGTTAATGGTAATATCTCACCCTGCTCTGGCCTCCGGGGCCATGACTTTGATCTGTTGATTAAGCCAAGCATTACTCACGACCAAATTACTGAATCGCTCACCCTCCCCCAAAGTCCTCAGCACAGTGTCCCTCTATCTCCACTTAGGAAGTTGTGGCTTAACAAGGCAGAAGAATGTGGAGGAGTGGGAAAAGAGCTAGCAGGTGTGAGTGGGAATCTGTGGCCAAGGCTCAGGACCAAAAAGTCGACCTGTGGCAGCCACACCCCCTGGTACATCATGCTTCCACTTCATGGCACACACACGCCATGAGCACACACGCATGCCAGCACCCAGGCAACAGTGTGTACTGATGTTGGCGGGGGCAGGGCTCTCATTGGCGGTGGGAGAGCTCTATCCCGCTGTCCATGTTTACAGTCTTCAAGGTAGGGGCGCAGAGCACTTGTCTTTCAGGTGGATGATTAAATGAGTGGCACAACAAGAAGTGAAACAATTAGAATTTCTGCCTCATTATCATGGTAATCTTATCAGTGGGATAATGAGGTATTAATGGATATTTAATGTGCATCTCATAACCCAATCCCTTGGAGAAAACACATAAGGAAATCGCTGTAAATTCACTTAATGATGGAAAAGTCCCCCAACGCCATATTCCGAAGAATGAAAAATGGTGGATGCAAATGAGAAGGAACCAAGGTCAATAAGACTGCAGGGACTGAATGAATGTCAGAGAGAGAGAGGGATAGAGAGAGAGACAGAAAGAGAGAGAGACGGGCAGGGGAATGGCTGTGAGGAAAAAGACTGAGGGAGAGGATACAGAGAGAAGGGAGTGTGAATAAAGTGAAGACTCAAATGTTCTCTTTTTCTTTTTTCAACCTTTTTTTTCTAACCCATGTCTTACTGTCACAGTTTGGCTCAACAGTGTTGAAGCTGAACTTGCCCTCCACAGTCTACTGAAAATGTTTCTCTTACATATCGGCATATTAGGATTATTAGCTTCTGCCACTGTGATAATGCAAACTATATATAGATATATAGTGGGGTCCAAAATGCTAAAACCAACTACTATGAGTGTTATTTCTTAAACAGCCAAAGTATAAATATTGAGATATATTAGTCTAAATATGCATTGTTTGAACTTGCAAACGGCATACATTTATCTGAATGCAAAACATTGTATTGAATCTGAAAATAATGCTGGTCTAAATTATTATTTTGGTTTCGATTAGGGAACATTTTTACTTTTGATGTTCACTTTTTAAAAGCTAAAATTAGAAAAATTAGAAAAAAAAAAAAATTTTTTTTTTGCATAAGAAAATGTCTGGGCCATGCATGTGTATTAGAACCTGTGCTGAATAGAAGACCTGATTTTTGATGCTATTTCACCCACATACCACAAGGTGATGACATTTCACTAAGTCTACTTCATCAACAGTCAGAGAAGGTCCCTCTGTGAAGCAAATTCATCTCATAAAATGTGCAATGATCACACATGCTGTGTACATCAATCAGTTTGCTTAGGAAGTGTGTCTACAATGTCTACAAACACAGCTATCAAAGCCATGCACCTACCTGCTATTTCCTGCAGCCGATCTTCATCCATGTTGGGGTCAAAGTCACTGCCGAGCACATCGGTGCTCCAGGTTTCACTGACTGTCTCAGAGATGTCCCGATCATCGGTCAGACCCATCATGTCTCTGATCTCAAACTTGCGGAGTTTGTCATCCAGGTTGTCCTGAGTGGTGGCTGAAGGAGACAGTATGTTAGACTAGCCTTGCTTGTGGATATGTTTTATCTAAAAAGAAAGGTACAATAAGTTTCCAACTCAATGTTTTAGCAACATTTAGAGATGTATACCTTGTTCATGCTCCAAAAGTTGTAGAGCCTCCACCCCGTTGCTCCCTGATGGTCCAGCTCCAAGCTCAGAAACAGACTCTCCCTCCAGGTCCAGAGACGACACGGAGTTGGAACGATTGGATGGACCTGAGGAAAAAATGAGTAGGGGAAAAAAATGTATTGTTTGCTTGTTTATTTGTTTTTTGTCCTTATAACTGTGTATGGCAAGACAAAAGAGCAGCTGGAGAATGACTCATAATCACAATGATGCTTTTCTGACATAACTCTGAAGATAGAAAAAAAAAAAAAACATAGCAAAAATTTTTTTTTTCCCTCATGTTTAAGCTTTATGTGTCATCAGACTGCAGACTGACCCTCTGAGATGCCTTCCAGGTTGTCACTGCAGAGGGAAAAGCGCAGGGTTTTGTCTGGTTTACCATGCAGCTTGGTATCATCAGCATGTCCATCCCCCTGGGCCCCATCAGCCATCTGCAGGTTCAAAACCTAGAGGGTGGTAGAGAGAGGAAGTGCATACATAAAAAAGGTGTATATATATCACCTAAGGTTGGTTGCAAACTTGCTTTGCCATGAGTCATTCTTGCTAGACGAAATAACAAAGACGAGAGGAGAGAATTAAATTTGGGTCAGGGAGCTTTATATGAGATATAAGGTTTCTTATCAATTGCATAACATTGCCAGTACATACAAAGCACAACAAAATGCATGACACTGACTCTAAGAAGTCTTACTCCCCTTCATTGACAGGAAAAAAAATGGTTTTGAATTTATCACATCATCATCTCTGTTGCAAATGAGTATATTAATTCAAGTCACATTACCTCATTCTCTGACATCATCCCAGGGACAGTCTGAGGACCAGTTCCTAGTGAAATCACCAGCACCTCCTCTGGCATCAGCTCCTGTAGGGACTCTTGGGAGCTGGCCTCTGCCTCCCCCTCCTGGGCTATGTTGGTACGGCTGCGGCTACGAGCAGCTGCTGGTTGGTGGGTTGGAGAGAATTAGTAGGGAACCACTGTTATTTTGTAATTGTTGCATTCACTGAATAACAACATGTGTTGCTTTGGTTTAAATTAAATTATGTTGTTGGATTTAAGCAATACGTTCAGAAATTCATGTTTCATCAAACAACCAAACAGTATTTATGAAAACGAATAGATTCAACACAAAGCTTGAAACTAGACAACCAAGACGCTCATCTGGTATGTCACACCAATGTGTTGCTTATAACTGTTATTTGTGAATAATGAGAATGAGTTGAGTAGCTTATAAGCTTTCTAATTGCAAATAAGATAGAGGTTACAATGACTATCAGTTTCACAAACAAAATGTCAAAAAAAACCTTTTGAATTCTTCCCTCTTGTAGCTATACATTGGTGTGACAGTAAAGCGAGTTTACCTCTTGTTTCTACATGTTAGACGGTAGTTAGTTAACAATAATAAAGGCTTAGTTTTCTTTTAGCACAAAAAATAAGTTTTTCAAATTCGACACTCGTATTTGCACTGCGCAAAGTTCAATGGTTAAGATGAAACCAGATGCACACAAAAGCACATAAAGAGCTTGGCCATAGGTGTCTAGAAAACAAAAGATGCCATAGCTACCATATCATTTGAACAAAATTATTTTAGCAAAAGTAGCATATAGAATTTATGAAAACACTGCACATTAAAATATTACCATGTAACAAGATTTAAGTCCACTCATTCTGCATAACCTACGTTGACACAAGGTGCTCTGTGCATGTTTAAATACTAAGTGACCTGCTTCCACAGTGTTTGTGGGATTAAGATGGTAGACCTGACGAAGGCGACGCACTTAAGCAGCATGTGACATTCATACCACTCTAAAGACAGCTCTGACGTATTTTAACCCTATGTTTTTGGGGCTCTAGCACATTGCACTGACTCTCCATCCGCTCCATCCACTGGATATATTTCAAGAAATAAAAAAGAACTACTAAGTACAGGTACACGCGACCACATCACACTCATTCTGGGTAAGCGTTTTTCATGAACAATGTTTCTATCAAAGTATAAGTGCATGAGTCACTTAACATTTTCAGCATGATGGTGGCTATACTCCATGTTACACTCTTCGATAACAAGGAACTTAGGATATCTGAATCTGTACCCTTTAATTCATTGTTAATCATGAAGCACTAATTTGATTGAAATCCTTGATATTATCAAAATAATGAGAAAGGTTTGGATGACAAGAACACAACTACACCATCACAGCCACCGTCATTGTATGAAGTTATTACACTACACTCTGCTTCATCTTTTACCACAACTCAAGCACGGAGCAGAAGGAAAAAAGGTGGAAGATTGATTTTATTCCCCACTCTACCTGGTAATGAATAGCCATAATCCGCTGAATGAGGAAGCAAAAAAGGGAAAACTTAGAAAACATAATGAGTGGATAACTGAATAATGAACCAAAGAACTGTGCAAGGCAAAGCAAGCATGGTGAGTGCATATGGACAAGAACAGTGCTAGTTAACAGTGGCGAGGCAGGGAGGTTACTGTGCAGCTAGGAGCATGGACTAGATGAGTGTTAACTGCGTGATACACCAAATACATGGGTTACGTTCTCTCCAGCTCTAACAGGACTGACAGGCTACCCACCAAAAGGGGTTACTAATGGAATGTGAGCAGACAGAGTGGTGGTTGTGGGGTCCCAGGATGTAATAGCAGCTAAGTGTTGTCCTGGTCATTCATTGGCAGCACAGGAGGAAAGGAGAAGGACAAGGTAGGGAGTTGGAGAAAGAGGAGAAATCTCAGAATTCAAAATATTTCAAGTGTCAAGTCAAGATTGTGTATATAAACGTCATATTTCAGAGATGCAAGCACAAGTGGTTCAGTTCTAATTAAGAGGATGTTGCTACAGAATCATTTATCTTGAAAATGCTAATGAAGGGAGTCTATGCATCTTTTCCATCCATTCCAATTAAAATGAGTTCATTTATATTTGGTAATTTAATTGGTTGTCATTTCTGTAATTGAGCCTCAATCCAGGCCATGCTAATTATCTTTATAACAAGCTGAGAAGAAGCTCATTAGCTTCCTATAACACACGGGCCTTTCACTAGCCATCACCACTCAGCTCTACTTGTTTATTTTGCTTCTCATTACACAAAATATTACACTTCTATCTTCTAGTTCTGGTTTCAAATTGTGATATTCCTAAAAAGGAAAAATATCCTTCAGAACGGAACATTTGGGAAATTACAGGAGGTTTCATCATGATGAGAACATCAATACATCTATCATCTATTCTGAAACCAGAGTGGCAGGAAGGCTTAGAGGCTGTGGAGGTAGGTACCTATGGGGAGCCTGTTCTTCTTGTTGGCAGGAGTGGTAGCCGGAGAGAGCTGGGGGGTGTTGGAGGGAGTGAGCTCCAGACTGTTGCTCTTCACAGTTCGCGACTGGGGCACGTTGGCCAAAAGGTTCTCCAGAGCCATGTGCTCTTCCTCCCGGAGGTGGTCCCCTGCAGTCACACTCCGCACAAAGTCCACCTACGCAGGAAGTGAAAGATGTTATTCTTAAGACCACCAGTCTATCATTCCTTGGTAGTCAGCAGTTACTCTGAGGAAGTGTGTGAGATAACAGGTTTGAGCTTGCCAAGCTCCTGTTCTCTGTGAATCTAAAACAAAATGTGGCATTGCACATGGCTATTTGAGTTCACTGCCAAAAAGGTATTTTGCAGTGAGTGGAAGGAAAAAAAAAAAATCAGCACCAAAGCCACAAACAGCTTTTAAATGATGATTAACTAGAAGTCACTTTTGCTGCCCTTAAGTCCTCACATAAACATCACAATGTACATACACCGCATGCTGAGGTCACACTAAGGTTATGAGATATGTTGATGCATACAACCCTCCTCCTGTCACATTTCTGCTGTGATAGCAATTGATCAGCAATTCAGGGGACTAGCTGGTCTTTTTTCATCTCTGCGGGTTACCTTGAAAAGTCACTTACAACAAGAGTGTTGTCACATGTCTATTAAAGCCTTCACATCCTGCTATTGGCATTCTAGTAAAACTGACTCACTCATGTAGCTCCTTTTTAAATGTGACTTACATAATGATGACTGAACTGCTAGTGCATTAGTTCTAAACAATGCAAACGGTGTAAAGTGACAACACTGTAGGTTAAGGTCTCAAAAATGAAGACATATATGTCAAACACAGAAAAGTTGCAATGTAATTGGTCACAAGAATGTCATAAATAACTCGGGATGACCTGTGCTGTAACAACATATTAACAATGGAACAAAAACAACAACCTGAGTCTTAAAAAAAAAAATCTAAACATCCTGATCTTTATTAAAAGGAAGTTTAATGCAGAGCCTTGTATTCTTAATTTTTGTTATTTTGTCCTCCCACTGTACATGAACTCTGCATTTGAAAGTACTTTGAGTTGTTTCAAGGAAATATGCAAATGTATGCGGCATGGTGCTCTAAAATCTTATCACATGACCTGGTCTGTAGGGAGTGCCTATGATGCAGCTTGGCAGTGTTACTGCGTATTGTTCTCACGTTACATAAGAATTCAAATACTAATGTTACATTTCGATATCAACAGCAGAAGCGCTTACCAGTGCTAGCAGCTGATTATGCGTAATATAGACCGCAGTTCTGCTGAGGCCCTCCAGAAGGTTCATCGAGGACATGGGTGGGGTCTCGACTGCCCTTCCTCCAATCACCACGTCCAGAAAGGCAGCAACACAACTCTAGAAACAAAAAAGTTATGGAAAGGGAGCTTAGAACAAGGATAAATCTCAGGCAATTAAGCTGCAATGAAAATAAACATCACACTGGTCACACAAACCTTATCAAATTTAGACAAACTGCTTTTCCGCCTTGGGTCTGCATCATCGTCAGCCATGGCCAACTGCTGCAAAAGCTGCCCCACCTGTGTAACAAAAAGTGATGCAGTGTCATTCCACAGTAGGATGACTTTCACGTGTTAAAGTGTGAAGAAGAGAAAAGTTAATGACCACATACCTGCATTAGATTGAAGCGGGCCACTTCATTGATGGGAGCGTCAGAGATGATACCATACTGCTCCGGGTTGACTATAGCGGGACAGATGAAGCAGGTCAGCAGCAGGTCTGTGCACATGGTGCGCACCTCACCTACCTCAAGACGTTCCACACATGACAGCGTCTTGTACATCTGGGACACAATCCAGCGTAGGCTGTGGGGAAAGCAGTAGGTGTTCTGCTTCAAGTATCCGATAAATTTGTTGACCAGAGCTACCAGCTTGGCTTCATTGGCCTCCACAGCTGCCTGCACCCTTTGTTTGTAGCCCTCAGAGCCCTTCTCTCCAAAGCGTTCCTGCTGGGCTGGAGTGAGGCGCTCTGTAACCTTGGCTGGGTCCGTCTCCAGGTGGTCTTCATCTTCCACCAGCAGCTGCATAATGGGTTCATGGAGGGTGGCAGTGAGGAAAAGCTTGGCTGAGTACAGGCCCTCAGAGAAGAGCTTGAAAAGGATGCTGAAGGCACAGGTTCCCCGTCGCAGCAGACGGCGAGGGTTGTCACTCTCCTTCAGCTCAAACTCTACCAGGTACCGCAACACCTGGGAGTTGGCAAGAAACAGACACGCACATGTTAGCAGTTAAAAACATTTCATCTTCGAGAGAAGCTATTAAACTGTTTCTCTAATGTGTGACACAAGACAGGTAGGACCTCTGACCTGTAGCAAATAGCTCTCATCCTCCTGCATGATACAGTTGCCATAAAGTGAGGTGAAGACTGTATGGATGACCCCCTGGGTGTGCTCCTGGTTCAGCCTCTCTCCTGCCACCAGGCAGGAAGCTACCAGTCTGGGGTTCTCCCTCAACCGGGCCAAAAACTCGCCATAGATTGTCTCCTGGAAGCCCAAAGTCTTGTAGCCATCAATAAACTGTGTGTCCTCCAGCATTTTGGCATGTTGGCAGCATTCAGCTGGAGAGGCCTCCGCACTGTGGACAAGAGTTGTTTCATTACTAATATGTATCATATAAAATCTCTTGTACCAACAACTGCTTTCGTTTTACAAAGGCAGTGGCTCTAAAAGAGAATATCAACATAGTTCTGACTGACAAACATTAATTCCACCTTTACAAAATAAAGTACATCCATTACATCACATGACATGCTCAATGATCAGAAGTCTGCTCTGGCTCTGTAGTCTCCCTTTTATGACAACTGATCTACTGTACTGTAGTGACTTCAGCTTGTGTTTGTGTTCTTGGGTGCTATCTTAGCATTTGATAAATGCACAAGACATTCTCAGATTTATGTTTCAGCATATGAACCCGTACTAAAATATTTGCATTTAGCAGTATTTTAATATCACTTCCCGACAACATACAGTGGCAATAAAAAGTAAGTGAATTATGTATGCATTTATGTATAAATTTGTCTTAAAATACGTTCACATCTTCATCTAAGTAACAATTATCAACAAAGACCATTTACTTCCCCAAGTAAGACACAAATCATTGTATTGTTCTTGTCCATGTTGAAAACATAATTCAAACATTCATAGTAGGTTGGAAAAAGTATGTGAGCTAGTCTAATGACATCAACAAAAGCTAAGTGGAGTCAGGAGTAAAGTTGATGAAATTAAGATTGGAGGTGCAACTGTGACACTCAAATATCCTGAGTTTGCTGTTTTGTTCTACTGAAACATGCCTCGCTAAAGAGATCTCAAAAACGTATGATCAAGAGTTGTCTTTATTTATGTATAAAGCTAGAAAGGGTTACAAAGTCATCTCAAAGAGTTTTAAATATTCTTCAAGATATTTAAAAGGTATATTTTCACACTATTGGTCTGGCACCATGTTTGGCAATTTAAACAGCTGCTTCAACACTGACTACATGGAAGTATATACCTCTGTTGCACTTTTTGTGATGTCATTAGTCGTTTCCTTCTTATAACTTTAAGGCTACATGTGAACATGGTGCAGGTCTGAGCAGCAGCGACTGGAAGCACTTGTTTGAGGTTATTGCTGCCAAAGGAGGTTGAACCAGCTATTAAATTCAAGGGTGCATAAACTTTTTCCACCAAAACTGCAAATATTTAATGGCTGTGTTCAATAAAGACACAAAAAAATTGAATTGTTTGTGTGTTATTATTGTCTTTGTCTAAACTTGTGACTTACATGAAGATCAGATCATATTTTATGAGAGAAAACCAGGTCAATCCAAAGGGCTCACATACATTTTCTTGCCACTATACACTGATCAGTCATTAATGCTATCTGCTGGCATGAGTGACACAAATCACTGGCATGTAGCAGCAAATGAGAACTTTCATAACCCCCCTGACACCACAAATTGTCATTTTTACAGTTGTGTTCAGGTACAGATTAAACAAACAAGTCAGAGAGCCAAGCAGGCCATTTCTCCCTGTTTTTCAGTCTATAGGCTAAACTACGCTGACCACATCATGGCTCCCTGTCTGTACTTCCTTTTGCTATTCCTTTTCAAGGCCAGAGTGTCATGTATCATGATGGTAGGTCTGACCTGGTGAGAATGAGACGATCGAGGTTGATCCTCTGCTGCTTGGCGATCCATGCAGCCCGGTACAGCCTCTCAGCTGTCTTCAGCACATCACTGTTGAGCCTCTGGATCAGCTGCTTCTCCGACGCCACATACAGCCGCTCCTGCTTCAGGTGGTGGGCCAGAGTGTGGATGTCTGGCTTCACCATCTTAACCAGCTCACACAGGCAGAGAGGTAAATGACTGAAGCACAAAGGGGACAAGATAGAATGGAAACAGGTAAACAAGATGTGGAACATAAAAACTTAACAAAAGCTCTGATGATCATTCATCAAACGTCAGACCAAAGTCACATTAGCAAGATAAAAGTTAAAACTTGTGTTAAAGAGGAACTCCACCAGTTTCACATATAAAAGTCAATTTACTTGTCATAGATTGTACTATTCAGCATGTGGATACAGTGGTGTCGTGTCCACTGTGGCTGTGGAGAAAAGTCTGTGAAAATAGTCTTTAGCTTTGAGATGACAAATTTATAACAGAATATGGAGTATAAAAGAAGTGGCCATTTACCAGGAAGTAGGGTCTAATAAAATGATGCTATTGGCTGCATTATGGGAAATATAGGATGCAGTGTTTCTGGAGATTGACCCATACTAGAGACGGTATCTGATGCTTCAAATTTAACCTTTTTTTTTTTGTTTAATCTGTCTCCTGTAAACAGACCAATTTTATAGGAGTGAATTACGAAATAACTGCAACGATTTTTTTGGGCAGGCTCCACTGATCAGAGAGGAGAAACTGCATTTTTCTTGTGCATGTCATGGTTACTTTCTGGCATGAGACTTGTAACAATTCTGTGGCACTGGCGAACATGTGACTTAGCAAACAAACTCTCCAATGAACCCAACAAAGTTAGCATTCTGAACTAATGATTGACTTTTACTATTACTACCACATCCTTACTATACTTTTTTGCAAACAGTATCAGTATTCCTTAACTGCATTTAAAAGTAAAATATTATTCAAAAGAAAAACAGGAAATGGTTCCCTTTTCTGTAAAGGTCTGGCTGAACACAAGCTCACACATGATGCTCACGTCATGCAAGGGAAGTGATCATTTGCATTCAGAGTGTTGCAAACACTGGTGCAACAACAATAGCAAAAGCATGCTTTTTCACCAGCTCCAGAAGACGCTCCACAGCAGGATATGCAAATCACTCTTGCTTTTCCAGATACACATAGCCAAGACATACAATCCAAGCAGAGTGCATGAAATTTGAGTGATTTCTTGGTGAATGGTTTGCACAAAAGCCTCTTTGTAGCTGGTAGCTAACATAGCAAACACAGATTTAACTGTAGAGTTAGGGCTCTGGGAGGAGAATGAGACTAGACTAGAGAAAACTACCTCAGAGTGGGAATGACTGCAAGAAAGTGTCATTGCTCACAAACTAACAGACAACCACAGCGTTAGAGTTGATATGCCTGACAAATCAAATTGGTTATGCGGATTTACACACATAATGATAGGCTTTACATTGAATTCCCTTGGCAAACCAAGAATAAACAGTGATTTATTCCTCCATTTATGATTACAGTGATAGATTGTCATCGTTTTTGTAAAAAACAGGCCAAGTTTAAAGACCTATTTTAGTCAAATATCATTCCAATACAAAGAAACGTTCAGTGTGCTATTTTGTGGTTTGAGAAGAAAATGCCGAAAGTGTTTAGAAGAATTTCTTCATGAGGCGCGACGTGACTACCGCCTACTGCAAACTTTCTCAAGATATATCAACTAAAATATCAAACATTTGCTAATAACAGTTTTTAAAATGTGTTGTTTTTTATCATTTCCCATCATTATAACACAATTTTTTTTCCACTGTGTTTACTTCTTATGGCACTAGTTATCATTATTTTATTTATCATTTTAAGACTAAGCAATTCAATTAAAAAAAATCAACAGCTGACTTGATGAAAATAACAGCAACACTTTACTTTAAATAACCCGGTTTAGCATTTATAATCCATATATAAACATTTAATGAACGCTTAACATGCTATAATGTAAATATTAGTCTTTATGTATTTGTTAATGTATGACTTAACACCTAAAAATGTCCTTTTAGTTGTGTACTGCCTTATAGTGTGTTATGATTCATTGTTTACATAGTGCCTATAAATGCTAAATAAGGGGCACTTAATATAAAACTTTAGCAAGATAACTGTTAGCTGCGGCTGTTTTCGTTATTGAATAATCTGCAGATTACTTTCTGTGTAAATCAACTGGTTCAGTATAGTCTATAAGTCCATCAATAATTTCCCAGAGCCCAAGGTGAAGTCTTACAACCATAGAAGGCTAATAAAACCAACAAATACTCACATTTGAGAGTTTAGAAACTGTGACATTTTGACATTTTTTTAATTCAAAATTGTCTGAAACAATTAATCAACAAAAATCAAGTTAACAAGTTCATTTTAAATCTTCTATCCAAAAGAAAGATGTTGTTGATCTATATTTTTGATGTGTCTATAGTAACAGATCTGGATATCAAAAAAAAGGGCAAATAAAAAAGTAGAATTTTCTGTTGTTTCTTTTGTTTCCATTTTACATCTTGGCTGACAAGTACACTCTTGGTGCACTTCCACGTATACACTCAGGTTCTTCAATAAGCACATTCCTAACATACTTGGAAAGGAAGTGAAAAAGCAACTAGGCTACTAAGTGGCTAGCAGAAAGGTTAACTGCCATTGGCCGTGGTCTGCTGTGCCCGTCAGCTCCAACACAAGCCACTACATAGAGCTACCTGGTGAGTCACTCATGGAGACCACTGAGGAACTCTAATGCAGAAGCGAAACCAAACAACAGACAGGATGAAGTCAGGCAGAATCTTCGGACTTCTGAGTTGTGTGAGAATGATCGTGGTTGTGGCAGGACAGCCACTGAATACTGGTAACATGAGTGGCAAGAGGACCAATTGTTCAACCATAGCAACTGTGTGAGCGTCATTATTATAACAAAAAGGTAGCACAAGAGACAAGCAGCAAGGCAAAGAGATAAAATGCCAGGGCAAGTTCCACATTAGTTATTTAATAAAAACGTTTGAAAGTTCAAAATTATTGTTAAATTCAAAGTAAAAAACAACACTACTTTATATTTATTAAGACATGTAGATAAACATCACAGCACGAGAGTAAAGGTGTTTGGAACACAGCCCACTCCTCCCACTACATGATCTCTCTCACACACACACACACACACACACACACACACACACACACACACACACACACACACACACACACACACACACACACACACACACACACACACAAACACACACTAATGGAACAAAATGCTTTTTATAGATATTCAAAGGATTTCACTTTCTACAAAAGGTATTCACAGTTCTAAGCCAACATCCTCTTCACGCTTCCCTTCTAGATCACTTCTTATACTGCTCAGCAAGCAAATACTGTGCATGTACTACATACACGAGGTGTATGAGTAACCTTTCCCACTACTAGGGCTGGTTACTGAACCTTAATGCATTTTGGAGTAATGACCATAACATTTCCGTAACATCAGTTATCGAAAACTGTCAAGAAATGAAAACTGGGTGGATGTGAAAGATCACTACTCTTTCACTTTCCCCATCAAGATGTTTCCTACCAGGACTGAAGAAGCAATGTTCTGGCCCATGCATGTAGTCTTAAGGCCACCACTGCCGCAGAGGACTGTTACCCAGAATGTTCAAATGCATGACATGTCTGTCACACAAGAAGCTGTAGTGGTGTCCCAATTCTGTGGCTGGATCTTCTTAAATCCAAGTTTTTAGACCCAATACAGCATGAGGGGCAGACAAGACCTGTCCCATTTCAAAGGCTCCTCCAATTTGTGCCAAGAAAATAGTGTTTAAGCAGGAATTCCTAAGAATCGTTATTGTTATCAACCTGGATATTTAGTTAATCACTGGGTGTTGTATGAAAGTTTTATGGATAAACAGTATTCACCATTAACATGGAACTTAACCCAGTTTCACACAGGTACTGACACTTTATCTGCTGCCTGGAGGGCAACATTAGGGTGGTCATTTTAGAGGGTTTTATTTACTCTGGGAGCACCAGAGTGCACTAACAGTTTTGGTGTCTGTTGGGGAGAAGGCACGAGTTACACCTAGTCTTAAGGCCCATAATGGCGGGTTGAATCATGTCTTGAGTGAGATGGCTTTAAGCAAACTGTGACAACACTGGATTAACAGTGTGTAATACCAAGCCGCAAATATTGTACCCATAACAAAATCCTCAAGTTATACAGCAGCTGTCATTGCAAAGTGAAGCAAACACATGCACAGATACACTCTACAATTAAATATACTTGCACCAATTTGTACTAATCCACTTGTGACTACAGATATTAAGAAACACCAAACAGTGTAATAATAAATTAGGAGAGGAACTAATGAAGCAGCGATTTTAACATATATTAACCAATGAGGAAGGAAAGGACATAGATGGAGGTATTGCCATGTTTGTATGAGTGATATCAACGTTATCATCTGTTGTCAGTTATCTGCAAAACTTTCAGTATCACTCACCCTGACGAGGAAACATGAAGACACTTCTAAGAAATTAATGAGACTGGGAATTCCAGTTCCAAAGCAAAAAAGCGTGTGATCCCTTGGTCAGACTCATTCCACTCTCAAACCATTCCACTCCCAAACCATAAAGTAGACATCACTTCCCAGCAACACAGTCATTACTACAGAGGAATAAAGTCATTTGACTGTTACTGAATATGGGCTGATTAACACTTAATCATTAAAAAAGGTAAGTTACTGAAATTGACCACTGAAGCTATAATGTAAGGGCATGACAATCACACATGAATGTAATGTGTCAACATTTGGCTTCACCCTCTGGGGGAAATGTTACTGCTATAGAGGCGCACAGGGGACAATAAAGTGGGAGGTAATGACTTTATATTTGGTTTGTAATTAATCCTTAATTGTATCCTTTATCTTTTAAGATTTAAGGTCACTGAGCCTTTAGGTCTTTGACTAGCTAGGTTTAATTTGTTTGACTTCAATTTATGGTGACATTAAACAGAGAAAAGCAGCAAAGCCTCACATTTTACAATTGACATTTTTGCCAACAACGGATTACTACAGAAATGTTGGACATAATGGGGGAGATAATTACTTCTGTTACAAAGAGATAACAGTAGTATCCAGTGTTTAAATATTTATAATGTTAACACTAGGTCTGAATACTTAGGCTATGTTATTAGGCTAAAACTTTAGACATTCCTTTCACTGCTCAAGGGGTGGGGTGGGGATACATTGAACACAGAAAGCTGAAGCAGTTTAATGTGCTGCTAACGTTTGGTTTGGTTAAGACGGTGTAGTGGCCAACAGGGATTTAGCTAGGCATCCGACAAACTGAGATGAGAGAGGTTAAGTTAATGTCTGTCACCGCTTGGTTGTTCGACTGAGGTGGCTTTGACGAACTGAGAATCATATCAAATACACCAGTTAGCTAACGCTGGGTCAGCTAATGGCTATTAAGGAAAACTGACACAAGACACACAGATGTTACATTAGTAATAGCCAATAAGGTCTTGTGTTTGCAGTGATTTGAGCTCTGACAGCAAACTGGTGAACTGGGCTAACCTAGCAGTAGAGTGCTAACGTTAACCAAGTTACACTTGGCTAACGTTTGCTCGCCAAGCAGGGTAAGCTAATGATAAGCTAGTTAGCTACGTTAGCTTAGCTTGATACTGCAAGCTCCTGGATGGCCAAATATGATTCAGAAAACCATCCAACGTAAATTCGGCAACTTACCCAACGTAATTAGCGTGTCCTGGTTGTCCACAGTTTCTCTAAACACAGCTGATCCAAAGATTTCTCGAGTCAAAGGAATTGTTTGTTGGCGGTTAGCCGTCTCACACACTGGGTTCTGCAGAAGCGAACACTGCTGTCATTTGCTGTCATCACGAGGAGACCAGCCCAATGCGCATGCGGAGAGGTTTGTTAAAGGGAAATTTCAAAGTAAAACAGAAAACAGGCCTACACATCATGCTATTTCTGCAATATAATAGAGTTTGTTACAATTTCTTACAAAACCGACCACAGCTTTAAATGGAAAACTACAAGTTGACTATTGATCTAATCAGTTCAAGTCCTTATGCTAACTTTTGTATATGTGTACAGAAAATTGCTGTACACACTAGGTGAAATAACAAATGTTTGGTGGTTATAAAGCAGTATGTCCTTCTTCATATTCCTTCTGAAATATCAATCTATACTTAGTGAGATTTCTGATATATCTGAGTGTGAATCTGTCTGGACCCTGTGTGACACAATAATTTTGCACCACTGGATTATTGTTTTACTTTATTTGATTTTTAAAAACAAACCTTGATGTATTAATATCACCTGAATAAACATGAATGTATTGGCCAAACTGTGCTCTTTTGTATGACTATGATATTGAGAACTGAGATGATGCTGCCAACCACTCAGAGCTGACAAAACAATCAAATAAATGCTTCTGAGACTAAGCAGAGCAGGGGCGTATCCCATGGTGAAACACTGAAAAGACCATAGCTCATCTGTGTGTGTGTGTGTGTGTGTGTGTGTGTTGTGTGTGTGTGTGTGTGTGTGTGTGTGTGGTGATTCATGATCATTTTAATGTTTTACTGTCTCCTAGGTTTTTGCTTTCGTGTAATGAAATTGTACAGTGCTAGGACATCACAATATGTTCCTCATGAAAACAATTGGCTTGACTCGTGATTTCACTGTATGGCCAAACACTGAAACTGCTGGATTCAGCTGCTATAGAGTGCCAAAATGAGATCATTACAGGAATATATTCAAGCAGTTCAAAGTTTCAGCAAATGCAAAACATTACTTACACCTTTGAATGCAACAGTCTGACATCAGTCAAAATGATTTATACATTTACAGTTAATTAAAAGATATAGGCTTGTTCATAATTGGATTGGAACAAACTTTTTCACTGACCTGAGGGGAACTCTCTTAGCATCTAGATCTACAGCATTTTTGTAGTAAGTCATTCATATTCCACATTGTGGTTACACAGTCTTCCAGTCATGGAAAATACATTCTAGTGGCTATTTGCCCTCAAACACTTCAACATAAAAATCAACATAAAATCAAAAGGCCACTGATGCACCACAGGTTTACACAGGCAAAAGAATCGATTGTCCAAACAAAGCCATTGCGTTTTCTTGGGGATTTATTAATCCAAACAAGCAAGCAAACCAAGGAACACAGTGAATGGTAGCCTAACCATATGTTAGTCAAATACTGGCCAAATACTCACTAACGGCACTTTTGACTTTGCTAGCATCTTTGGTGGCATCACTTCATACCCAATGCTGTGTTGCTCAGGAAAAACAGACCTTAATATGACGTGAAATGTTCAACTTTTGTAGTGGTGGCTCACAGTGGCTGTGATTAACCTTGTTAAAAACTTCAATTCCTATTAGTAGTAAAGGCCCTTAAGTGTGATAAACTGATGAGACCCAGCAGCAGTAAATAATCTCAGCAAATTCAACTTTGAAATCGTACATTTAGCTGTAAAGTTCAGTATAGATATGTCAGTAGGGAAAATTGTAGGCTACTATCTAGTTATCAGTGTTCAGGCAGCAATGTTTAATATAATTCATAAGAAAAAAGTGTCAGGTCATTAATTAATAATGATGATAATGATATTTTTTATTTACATAGCACTTGAAGTTCTTGCGATCAATTTGTCATAATTTCATAATTAATTAAGCATGTAAGAGATGATTTAAGAGATAAGTATAGCCAAGTATAGACTTCACACGTTTTAAATCAGACTTCCTCAGATAGGAACATATTGGTGTATGGCGTGATTCCTGTCTGTCATATGAGCTTGATCATCATGAAAATGCTCTGGAAAAGTCCTGGAAAATGATCTCTAGAAAAGAGTGGGAACCCTGCTCAGGGCACTGTAATAATATATAGTCATACAATAACACAGGCAAAACAAAAAGCTGAACTTTTTTTCAGTGGTAGTAATACATGTATTATTCCACTAGGTGGTGGTCTTATAACATAAAAGAAAGAAAACCCTAATCCTTGTGTCAGCAACACAGTAGTGTTAATCAAATATATTATAGCACATTCATAGAATAAAAAGGATGAGGGGTGGGATTTGGAGCACACGGTTATAGTTCAAGCTTTTATTAAGCAGCAACTTATATTTTGACAATCAGCATGTATGTCTTCATCAGAGCAGATTTACCCATGGAAATTTACATGTTGGTTGAAAGGTTAGTTGCCACATCTACCTTAAAGCTTTAACTATAACATTGTGCTCCATACCTCATCCCCCTTATCCTGATCTTAAACTTGTATATTTGAGATGATGACTGTAAACAGGCATCATAAACATGTCCATGTCATACATTCATCTTTGCATTAATGCTGATACAGTCAAAATCTTGAAATCAGTAGATCAGAGTATTAAAATCATTTAAAAGAGGGCACTTGATCAATAAAATTTAAAAGATTTCCACCTACTGGCATTTTGTGTTTTGATACATGTTTTGTACTTAATGCAAAACTAAATAAATTGTGATTCTGGTTTCTTTTGTAATGTACATAGTCTCTCTCTACTTTTTAAGTGAAAGGGTTGATTCTTGTTTTTCTGTTTGAACATTCCTGCATGTGTTTCACAAAACATAGTGTGGAAACTATATCATTTTACCCTTCTGTTCAAATGCCTAATAAGGAGAACTCTGGAGGAGAAATGCAAAGCCACAAGGTCACTCGTTAAATTCCATTTATTATATATTTATATATAGGTTATAAACATCACAAAATAGAAAGTCGAGGAAGGTCTTGCACAAAGATATATATAATCAAGTAAAAGAGCAACCTTAGATTAGTCAGCAATGGCAATGGAAGCAGGCATATCATCATATCAGGGTTGAGTGCTGCAGCTATGTTAGGAACATTCTTATTTTATAATTTATGTTTTAGTGCAAACAAAGTCTTTGCAGCTCTTGGCTCCAAGGAATTCAATATTAATAATAAAATAGGGTTTTACAATATAGATGTTAAGGTTGCTCTTTTATTGCATATTGTTTAAGAACAAACTGTGGTATTAGTTACAATAAGGTCTCAAGGTCGCAATGTTCAAATGATCTAATATTCAATATATATAATATACCTCTTACATTTCTATGCATCAAATTGTATCTCATTAACATAATAAATTTAATTATAAGCAATATCAATATTAAAATACCTGAATATAAATAACATGCTTTGAGCAAAATAATTGTTCATTTACAATGGTAGTTCAAACAACCTAAGTCAACAGCTGTCAAGCCTTTAGAAATAGCTAAACCTATACATTGCTTTGTGTCAAATGCAGTTTTTTTTTCTTTCGACTGAAGGCCACTTTCAAACAAAGCAATTTATACAAGGATGACATCAAGTCTTATCACGAGATGGAATAAGTTCCAACAAAAATTCTTAATGAAGTGGGAAAACAAATATGTGGTTTGATTGTACTTCTTTGTCTATCAAACGATAACTAATTTAGCAATAATAAAAATAAAATACCCACACAACTACACTATACTTAGGAAATAATACTTAAATACTAATAAACAGTTGTAATATTACAACCACTGTAACAAGGTATAATATAAATTTCTGATATAACATTAGTTGGAAAAATCAAAAGTGGGTGACTGTTACAATACGAGACCTGGCTGTGCCTACTATAATGTGGAGGCAATGAGATGTGTACTTCATAAATATTGTGTGCTTCATACATTGGCTGCAGAAACTGCACAGATCATACATGTTCACATCTTAAACACCTGGATAACTGGGTTTGTGCCTAGTCTACATGCAGGCTATTAACTCTTCTGAGTGCAACAGGATCAAAACAGGCCAAAAACATCATAGGGCAACTTTTAGAAGTGTGTTTGTATACTGTGTGTGTGTGTGTGTGTGTGTGTGTGTGTGTGTGTGTGTGTGAGAGTGTGTGTGTGTGTGTGTGTGTGTGTGTGTGTGTGTGTGTGTGTGTGTGTGTGTGTGTGTGTGTGTGTGTGTATGATAACAAAGAGAAATAAGAGAAAGACAGAAAGGGAGACTGTTCACATATGTACACACATATTTCCATATCAGTGTTCAATTTGCTAAATCACACCATGTATTTACAGTATGTACATAGTGTACTGACATCATTATCATTACTATTTAGTGCTATACTATATAATATCATCCAAAAGATGAGGAGTACCCACCCAGTCCAGTGTTCTTGGCTCAGATGCAGCCATGATCATGCACATAAACTGTTTCCCTGTTCTCTTATCTATTGGGTAAATCGTAGTAGGAGTGAACCTTTTGTTGGTCTCCACAAACTCACACAGCTGATTATAAATTTTGGGATACTCATGACGAAGGAAGACTCCCCTGGTCCTGAGCTCACGCTGGATATTGACAAAGCAGACCTCTCTGGCTTTTCTTCCCTCCTCCCCCTCCTTGTCAATGTCTGGTGTGCCTGGAGGTGGAGTGAGGATGAGCGTTTCCATTTCACTATCCTTCTTGAGTACCTTTTTGTCAGGGCTCGAGGAGGCCAAGGACACCTTTGCATATTTTCGAACTGTTGGTGCTTGGACCCTTGGTGAAGGTCTATTAGGCACTAGTTCACCAACAGCTATGGATACATTCAAAAGGAAACATTCATTTGGGTCATACTCATTACCTGCCTGCTGCAGTTCCTTGCAGTATTCACCTAGGTTGTCCTTGAAACCATCCAGCTCTCTGAGAGATAAGTATGTGGGAGACATGAGGAGGCTCTCAAGCCCAACTTGCAGGAAGTTGTCAGCTGTCTCTGGATTAGCAAAACCCAGAAAGAGAACTCCTCTCCCTCTGGAGAGGTAGCCAGCTTTCGCAACACGAGAGAAGGCTTTGTGGATCTCTGAATTCTCTCTGCAGAACTTAAGAGTGTGTCGACACACACTGCTGACACGACCGTACAGACATGTCTCTTTATGGGTCTCCCAATCATCCCTGCGGCAGTTACGTGAGCAGTAAAAGGTGTAGCAACTATGACATGATTTGAAGTACAAGCAGGCGTTGAACATACTCTCAATCCGTTTGCACTTCTTGTTAGCACACACCATAGTGTCATCTTCATCTGTGCTGTGGTCTGGAGAACATTCTTCTGCACTCCTTTGTAAAGCATCAAAACCACTATCAGGGTCTTTGATTGTGTCAGGGCTGGATTTAGAGGATAGGAGCTGTGTGTTCAGACATCCTAAGTTTTCAAGTCCAGCAGATCCTCTGTCTTTGTCATCGTCTTCAGTAATTAGTTGTTTCAGCTGGTCCAAAAGGTCTTCACTTGACTTTCTGCTAGTTGGTGGTTTGTAATCCACAACCAAATCGGCTAAGAGTTCATCCAGTTGCTCTAGACTCTGCTGGAGGGAGAAGTTGTTGTGTTTCCTGTCTTTGGTTATTTCTGCTGTTGTGGATGGCTGCTTCTGATGCATTACTCTCGGAGATGGTGTCTTTTCACCGTCCAGTGTATCCCAGCTGACAGAGTGCACATTGCGCCGCTTGCTGTTTGCTGCACATATATCATTGTCTGTTATGGTGATCTCAGGTGTTACAAACCAGTGCCCACTCTTGGTATTCCTCCACGGATTGCTCGAGCCCCTCTCTAATGAGTTTTCGGAGAGTGACAGTGCAGCATAGCGCCTTGGCGAGCTTGAGAGGTTAAGAATAACAGGTTGAGATGTAATATCAGAGGATGCTCCCTGCCTTGCTTGGTAAAACAGGTTTTCATAGCTTCGTCCACGAGGCACTGCTTGCTCTCTGTCATGACGTGGATATAGAATATTGTCCCAAGACTTGGAGTGGTTTTTAACCTCTGCTCCTAGTCTACTTGTCTCCACACAGCTGCTAGTAAACCACGGGGGTATACTGGGGTCTTGCCTTACTCTTGGTGGTGTGTGTTGAGAGGACTGGTTAGAGTAACCAGATATACTTGAGCGATACCAGTCATCTGAAAAGGCCTGGGACATTCGAGGGCGTCGACGACCCTCTGTATGATATGGCCTTGATGGAAAGTACTGCTCTTCAGGAGAGCTGAACGGTTTGGAATAAAACAACCTTGAGTTACTCATGTGGTACGGATTGAAGCGGCTGTCCTCTCCATAGTAAGATCTAGACAATGGAGTCTGAGAAAAGTATGATCCTGCCTCGCTTGTGGAGTAAGGCCTACTATATACAGAGTGTGCTGGCTCTCGGTTGGACAGGTGGTCCGTGTAATACGACCTGACAGGAAGGGTGTGCACCCATCGAGTCCTTGGATCATATTGACTAGTCAATGTACTACCGTGGCTGGTTAAACTGGACCGATCATCCTGATAGTATGTTCTAGAATAAGGATGGACTGGATACCGAACAGGGTCCTCTGTATAGAAAAACTTGGTTGGTATGTTAGGATTTGAGTAAGCTCTTTGTTCTTGACTCAGATATGGTGCTGTTGGTGACGGCATTCTGTGCATGTCTAGATGCTGGTAAGAGATGGGAGACATGCTGGTGGTGTAGTGGTATCCTTGTCTAAAATCTCCACTGTAGCATTCGCTTGGAGTGGGCGTTGGCGAGGAGACAATCTGCCGTGGTACATACAAGCCTCTACTGCTACTGGCTTGGGAGTATCTCTGCCAAAGATGCTCAGTCCGTACATTGGGAACCTGCCTAGATGTGTGCTGCAGTACAGCAGCATCTGGTTTAATGTCTACACGGCACCTGACATGAGGGGTTATGGCTGGTTTATCAGGTTTATGCTCCTCAAAACAGTCTGAGACATAGAGGGGAGAGTGAGGCTGCAGTTTGATAGGATGCACCTCATTCAAAAAAGCCCTGTTTGAGGAGTAGGATTCTCGATGTGTTTCAGAGGTCCTCAGGGTATCTGATGCAGCCTGAAGTGCATCCCTCCCCTTCCTGGCTCCTGGTGGAGACACTGAGATGGGCACAGGAGTGAGAGTGGCCTTAATTCTTGGAGCACTTTTAGATCTTGTTCTCTTTTTAGAATCCGACCATGTAAGATGGCTGGTTTTGTCTTGGCTGGTGTGCTGCTGGAACTGCCTGGTGTTAAACAGATCAGGAGATGAAAAGCGAAGATGACCTTGTTGATCTAGTCCATTCCACATTAGATCTTTGTTCAATGTCTCATGCTCAGCCCTCTTGTAAGGGTACTCCATTGAGGAAGAGAAAGACTGCGGGTCATCCAGTGACTCAATGAAGTCAAAGCTACGGCAGTGTCTTTTGTTGATGATTTCTGGTTTATCAATCATTTTCAAGTCACATTGCCGGGAGGAGTGGAGAGAAATTGAATGGTCAGTGATAGGATTTAGAGTAATGTCCCGATACAGAGTCGATGCCAGTATATCAGGGGGATGCGTCCGTGTCATCTTAAAGGAACTTCAGTGCTCTCCATTCAGTGTGATTCAAGATCAACACAGCCTGTGGAAAGACATAAAACAAATACAACTGAATGGCCACGGTTAATATTTGCTTAGTCTGTGAAACAAATTTCTGATCATATGTTGAAATCATTTTAGTACATTTAATTTACAGTCAGCTGAGCAAATCTACACACATCTGTTTCAGTCTGATTCCTGTCAAGATGAATGGGTATAAATTTAACAGATGTAGTTGCTCATTTACTAACCAGGTTAATAGAAGATGTTAAGCCAACAGTCGCAACAATAGTGTTGTATTTGAGCAACTTGACAACCAGTCATTATTTTAAAAACTTGATTTAACTGTGCATAATTGAGGTGGCAGTGTGTATGTAATCAAACCAAAGTAACAAGACATGAGCTTTATAGACTGGAGACACTGTATACTAACATAAGCTGTTCAAGTCACATCAATATTCAACAGTTTTTTTATTATAGAAAATGCAAAAATTATTGTACACATTTATACACCAAAATGCTGTTAAGAAGAAGTCTTTACTTTTTGTTTTACTTATAAACTTGTTTGAAAGATTAATCATTAAATATGATGTCAGACAATAACATTTAAGTTATTTTCAACTACTTGAGATTCCTGATGAAAATGTCACCTAAGATCATTTTGGAGTAATTATACTGGATTACTGCAGCATGTATTGGGTTACCATTAAATCACGTAACCACCAACCAATTCAGTGCAACAAACCATTTTGGTTTTCTACTCTTTGAATTATTCACATCTTATCAATAAATAATATACAGACAACTGCTCTCAAACTTAAGAACATCCCAAAGGTTTTTTTTTAGTTCTGTGAAGAAAAACGCTAATTTCAACAATGGATTTTTATATGTCACACACATGGGCTTTCTTGTTGGCACTCACCCATGAGCTAACCCTGAGTTACCATCTGTTCATCGTGATGAGAGAGGACTGACCAGCCATCTCCCTGTCATGTCTCCACAACACACCTCGGCATCACGTCTGTTCACACACGACCAAACCTCGACAGACAAACCTGTGCTGTTATTATTCACTGCTTTGCTTGGTTTGATAGAATTTATTGTTCCAAGTCATATTGTAGTGTACTTGTGTGTGTATTTTGCTGCTCTTCATAAAAATAAACAAACAGCTATAGTTACGTACAAGCATTTTTTATTCTATTTAAAAAGTGACTGTCTCAAAGGATAACTTGAATTTAGAATAATCAGTTTTACACTCGGCCTTTCCTTGCATATATCATGACATTAACTTCTGTATAGTAAATACTACTGTATTCATCTTACATTGCGAGTGGTTCAGCTGAACAAGTAATTCAGATATTCTAGGTATCCGTTTTTCATGCTATATTTAACAACTGCATAACATTGTAGGAAGGAAATTTTGTAGTATAATAGCAATTTCTCCTAGGTGTCTGAAAGCCTGTGAAAACTCTTACAGGTTACATACTATACAATTATCAGCTGTTCTATCACTACTGGGACTATGGTCACTGTCTAAATTATGTCTGAATGTCATTATAACACGAATACAATCTGGAACTAATTCATTTGTGCCAACACAGCAGAAAGCAATGCATCATTAATATCCTATTCGTGATGAATGTGGAAATCATGTTTAAACTTTATGCCACTAAATAGGAAAAAAGCTATAGGCTACTTAAAGCCATCTTACTTTCAGCCTTCTTATCCCTCTAGGTTTAAATGAATGAGGTGAGGTATCAGCAAGATAACAAGGGCCTAGACTAGACCTCATTGTATTATACAGTATTAAAAAAACAGAGCTGATGAGGTGCAGGATGTAAAGGTTGAACATTCAGTGAGTGGTTCACCGCTTTAATACATTCATAGATACGAACAAAAGCTATCAGCTCCCCACCGAGTTGTATCAAATAATGTTGTTGAAGGAGATATGAATGGATTTTCAAGGGTACTGAAAAATAGCACTGTACAGCTACTATGCAAGGTATACTACAGTATTTAAATGTCACAAGAGATGAATAAAATATCAGAATTAATTATGTAGGTCTTCAGTAAGGTCACCATTACATTGCTATTGACCACCACAGTGACACTTTAAGTCCCTGTAGAAATATTAATGCTTCTCCTCCATCTAAGTGTTTGATCGCTCTGGTCTTGGGTCAAAGATTAGTGAAACACTGCAGCTTTGTTGTTTCAGAATTCGAGGACAGGACAAGATGCTCAGACTAACTAAACGGATGCATCCCTTCCTCTATTCATCTTCATGGTCTGAGGCTGTTCCTCCACAGAGACTACACTTTCTAGTATAAACCCACATGCCACATACTGTCTCCATGGCTACAGCACACAGCAAAGAAACCACGAAGCACTCCTCGAGTTGCATACTGTGAGCAAAATCTCAGTCTGACAAAATGAACTCATAGTCGGTATGAATTGCTGTAATGGCCTATCATGGAGCCAAAGGCTGCATCTTCCTGTGCTATGATACTAACTGGGCTCATATTCATTTGCAGCTAAAACAACTTCGAAGACTCTTTTCTACGCTTTTGCAAGGGTTTCCAGACAATAACAAATGTGATGCAGATTCGCCTGAAGACTCCCCACGGGGCCACGCCGAGGCGCATTCAGCCTTGAAGCGTTACCAAACACTTGCTCCAACGCACTTGGGCACCCCTTGTTTTATTTTGGTGCTGCGGCACGGACGGCCCTCCATCCTTTTGTGGCTGACCTGACGCCTTTGAGCCCGGAGTGACATCATTTGCGGAGAGAGAAACGAAGCAGCGGGTTCAAATCAGGACAGAGCACCGCCGGGAAGCAGAAAGCTACGGAGAATGAGTTCGGCTAAGTTTGGATATGTACGATTTCGGGAGTGAACGAGGGGCCTTACCGTCTCGTCAGTGAGCTGATCGGATGCGGGGGACATGGTGAAGCAGCAGCCTGCTCTCCCCGAGGTGCAGCCTCAGCCCTACCGCACCTGCTGTGAGCCTCCCGGAGCCGAGCACTCGTCCTTCATGCTGCCTTACATGTTGTCTGTTTCACCCAGCGATGCTCTCACACTCGCCTCTCTCTTCGTGTGTGCGCGTGTGTGCGTGCGTGCGTGTGTTTGTGTGTGGTGGATGGAGAGGAGGAGGTGTGTCTGTGAGCCTGCGCTTGTGCGCGTGTCTCTGGAGGCGTGGTTGTGCGTGTTTTTATGAGAAAGGGGGGGGGCTGGGGGGTTCGGAGGGGTGGTGGTGGTGAAGGATACTGGGTTGGGTGGGTGTTAAGTCGGAGCAGCAATGCGGTCTCTCCGTTCATCTCTGAATGTGGAATCCTAAAGACAACTGCATGGCATTTCCGGGAGAAGTGCTGGCTGTTTGGTCATCCTGCAGTGTAAAGGTGCTTTGTAATCAGCTTTCTCCATCAGGAGGCAAAGCAGATCTGACAATTACATTTTTAGAAAGTCTGCACACACATTTAAAAGACTGCATGCAGGCCTCTCCTACACTTGCACTGCTGGTGTCCCTCCTACACCATTGGATATGCATTAGACTTGGTGATGAGTAAAAGCAGTATTGTGCCAATACACTGTCATTTTTTATTTAATTGTGGAGGAAGTAGATGGAGGGAATATTTTCATTACTGATGAATGTGCCACTTATGTTTTTTTTTCTCCATTTATGAATATATTGTTTGCTCTATGAAACCATTGTGAAAAATGCAGCTTATAATTGCCCACAGCCTAAGGTGACATTATCAAATGTCTTCTCTTTGACCAACAGACATTCAGTTTTTTTTTTGTTTGAAAAACTGCTTAAAGGTTATTTGATTATAGCAATAGTGGCGATTACATTTCTGTTTATCAACTGATTAATCAGCTAATCGTTGCAGCTTTAGTGTGACAGACTGTGTATGGAAACTTGTTGCTTTTCTGATAATGAGCTATTTAGACTGATGAAATCTGCTTTGAGAACTTGTACACGTGGATTTCCTTGATACAGCAATCATCCTTGTTTGCAATTTTGCAAGATTTAAAATCATTTACATGATGCCTTTCCCAGTCTGCTCGGTGCTACACACATCTGGCCTGAAGTCTCACCTCACCACAGCCTTCTGCATTGTCTGAATTGATGATGGGGACAGCTGGCTGTGAGCCCCAGCCCAGAGCATGTGACTGCCGCAGGAAAACTGCTTACTGTAGCACCCTCACGGCAGATAGAAATCACCACAGATGAACTCTGCTGATCAGGCTGAAGATCACAATGATACTTAGCTTTGACAGAGCTCATTTTGTTGCTTTCCAATGCTTGAGCACAGTAGATGGTGACCTGTTTTTTTTTTTCTTCTTCTTCGTTGCTATTATCTGTGGTTCTTTTCCTGCCTGCATCCTGGTTACAAAACACCACAGCTAACCGAGACTCCATCTGTGACATACCACGTGTGTTAGATATGATTCAGAATGACAGTACAGTGGATCTCACATTGTGCGGCATCCAGCATCCGTGAGTGTGGGATCTATCTGAGCTTGTGTGAGTCACCCTCTCCAGCACAGTGCATTGGCATCAGTTTGTGTCAGCTGTTGGTTAGCAGGCATAAGTGTCTGTCAGCTGGCTGCTAGCAGGTGTCTTCGGCACCTCGTACGCTCTGTGGAGAGGAAATCAATGGCTCTCTGTTGATTAAAGGCCCCCCTGACAGGGATCAATCAGGCTTGTACCACCACAAAGTAACAGCATTAAGGCTGAACACCACCTCACTCTGCCTCAAAAACAAGCTCTCATGCTGCTCGGACATATCAGCTGTAATGCGCCATAAGGAAGAATCTGGCCATTCTGCTTTGTTCCTACACTGTTCTCCACTCATGCTGGCACACCAAACAACCTTCAGTTGTCCAGCTGTCTCCAATTGACTCTGTGTGAGATTAAGTTTACAAACTTTCTTTCTGATTTCTGCGTTCCCATTGGAGGGAATTACGTAAGAGATGTGGGGATGCACACTCAAAGCTAAACCCCCGTTACTTACAAAGTCCAGCCCAAAAATAGCCAATGTGGCAGGCTAATACAAAGCAAGTCTCACTCTCGCTTATTTTGGACCGTAATGTTGTGTCAGAGGAAACACGGAAAACACATTAAACACATTTCAGCTGGACTGCGTCAAAAGGAAATCCCTGAGGAAGCTGGGGATGTTTTCTACGGTCCCTGCAGTGGTTAATATTTCATACAGCCAGAATTAGACCTCTTAGATAGACATGTGTCTGAACGTGGGTGGTTCCCTGAGATCTTACAGAACCTTTTCGTGGCCTGTATGAAATATGCAGATTCTCAGATTCACCGGCCTCAAGGAAAGTGAAGTGCAGCAGTGATGAATCTGAGGAACTCAGCAGGAGATGCACCCAGTCTTTCCTTAATTCCAACTGAACCCTGATTAAGTCCTCAACAAATTAAACCACTCAATCCTCTCCGTCCAACTTTCGTGCCCCAGACATAATTTACAGTTGTGGCGGTTCATATAGGGCGCGCACCACTCACTCAGGCCACGTGTTTTCTTGTGAGGATTTAAAAGTAGCCAAGTGAAGTGTTTGGATGCTTTTTTGGCTCAACAGGGAACCAAAGAATCCACGTTGGCGTAGTTTTGATCCCTGGTGGATCAGACTAGATTATATTCAGCAGATTGTTAGGCTTTTCCCCAAGTAAACCAGGGTTAGTGTCCTCAGGTAGCTGATACTGCATGCTGTAAAAGTAAAAGAGATTTCATGATCACTTGAAGTGCTCTGCATATTTCATCTGGAAGAATAGAATAGAATAGAATAGAATAGAATAGAACAGAATAGAAAAATCATTTGATAAAAAAAAAAATCTCATGCTCAATTAGCAAATCATGTTTACTTTGGCTGCACAAAAAAAGAACATTCCAATCCACTCCAAGTCACACTCATAAACAAATTCATGTGCAAGCCAAACTATTTGGGAGCAGTATCCATGGCAACCCACAGTGAGTAGGAGCAAAAGAGACTGATTCGATTTCAAAGGGAATGAAGGAAAGTGCTGATGGGAGTCGTCCATGGAGACCATGAATATCTACGTCACCAGGATAAGACGGAGGGAGGTGAAAATTGCTCGTAAAGCTACAACAATCTGCAAAATGCACCGCGGGAGGGATTCAGCCGTGCAGCCTCATATCGACTGTACGTTCAGGAGAGACATACAGCACAGATGTCTATCCTGTCCCAGATTATCTCCAGCAGAGATTGACAATTTAAAGCTAACATAAGGTTCAACATAAGGAGACCCCCTGCCCGCCCCCCCTCTGGCAGCTTCACGGTGAAAATAAGAAAAGGATGTGAGACCTGCACTCGTGGGCATATTCTCAGATCCTCCTCTCATGTAGTGCATGTAGGTCAAAGTAAGAATAGTGTAGATATTATTCACAGCTGCACTGAGCAAACACAAACTCCTCTGTCCTGGTCTCTGGAGTCACAGTAAGACATCCCATGGTGAGGCTTAATTAAATCTTTACTACATACTCCTCTCTCTCATCCTTCATCATCTGCCATTTTGGCTAAAGAATCACTCAGTCATGTGTGCAAGTTTATTAAAGGGGAAACACATTTGGACTTAAAAAGACGTGCCCCCTCGGTGGTTGCAGTTCCTTTCGGATGGTGTGAATTATTTGTGGCTGTGCGTTGTCACCATCATATTGTTATGTAACAACATAGAGGCAGAATGCTGTAATATTACATTTTGAGAACGCTGCCCTCGCTCTGAGTTTCATCAGATTTTCAAACAGTGATTGAGGCCAGCAGGAGGTTTTATAAAGCAGGGCTGTCATCAAGGTCCCGCTATTCAAGACTGGACAGACAACAAATCTTTTGTGCCTCTCTTAGGAAGAATCAATGAGGTCCTTCTAAATATGGATATCATTCACCCTCCATCCCACAGCAGCACAATGCAAAGCAGTACAGAGTTGCACTAATTGTGCAAGGCTGTAGGCCATGTATAATAGCCGTTAACAGCCACTGTTTCCCATTCAAAGAGTGGTCTGATTGCTGAATGAAACAACTGAATTGTAGACTAACATTAGCTTTTCTTTTTTCCTTTATAAAAGAATGAGAATAATTGAGAACCCTTATATGTATTCTATTTAAGCACTGGCCATGCCAGGACTTTCTCCCATTCAAATCCTGTGTAGTTTGCCCCCCCCCCCCATCAAATTACATGTGAGAAATCAGTTTTGACACTCGCTTCAATTTGCGATTTAATAGCATCGTAATGTATATAATTACGCATTCTGGTTGGCATTAGCTGCCATCCAGATGCACCTGTGCTCGCACATTCTCCAGGCTGTTTAAATGGGTCAGCTCTAGAAATATCCTGGCTCAGAGAAGAAGTCGTGAGTGCCCATCCCCTTTTGTCTTCTCCCTGTCCGTAACAGAGTGATGACTATTGCTGGCAATACCCTTGAATCCTTTATTTGTGACCTGCAAAGTCATGAAAGTTGTATCAGAATGATTACACAGCATCGTAAGTGTATGACTGTGTGGTGGGAGAAGATCACAGTGTGTGTTGTTTTCTTGTGAATGGATGAGTGATAACCTCTGTCCAATAACAGATAACAGGCCTGTTGTCTTCTATCTTTTGCTAGCGTAGCCTCAACATGTGAAGTGCTATGTGTAAATGGTAATGATTTACAAATATTACATGGCAAAAGAAAAGTTGAATGTCATGTTCAACATGAAATCATATCTTTCCTGATCGGATGAACATCTTAACTGCTAACCAAACCCAGATTTGTTAGGAGAGAACAGTACGGCCCGCCGGGCAGCCAGATAAGAAATGCAAGCAAGCAGACAGAGCTTTAAAAAAAAAAAAAACACACTGACCTTTCATGAGTCGCTATATAACATCCTGCCTGCAAATTGGATTTTGCACTCCAGACACTTTTGTCTGCAATGAAAACTTTCAAGGGAAAAAGAAATTGATTCGTTTGGTGATTAAAATTGAACCTTCTTCCACACTGCATTAAACCTACCAGCCAAAATATTTAGACAGAACAAGTCACTTTATACTTGGATGGGGGGAATGTAAAATATCTCAATTTTAATGTATTTTTTTCAGCTTGAGATGCAGTCATTGATTTGTACAGAACAAGGCAAAGAAACACAGTCATTCTTTTGACTTGGGGTGCATAAGACTATTGGCCTCTCTCTTTCTCTCTCAGCTGCAGCTGCTGCATTCAGATTTGCAGCCCTAATGATAGTCCAAAAGATACTGGAACATAATACATGTGTTTTCCCTCAAACACCCTGAATTAGGTCATTATTCTCAGAAGAAAAGATAGGCTAAACTATGATGAGCAATGTTCAGGGAGCCATTTGTTCATATGTCCCAGATCGGTTTTGTTTAATAGGATTATGCACACATTGGCATTTGTGTTTTCTGTGACTCAGAATTGTGTAATTAAGATTTAAGTCTCAGAAGACAATGAAAATGAGACCTCTGCTTTTCATAACACCGTAGGAGAAAAAACTCCTATAAAACTCTGCAGCATTACCAACATATCAGCTATTAAAATGTAACAACGACGGAATAGTCATCAGCTTCTTACCTCTCATTTATACAAAGAAAATTAATCAAAAATAAATCTTAAGCACTGCTAGTTTGCTAGTTTGTTTGACAGGGATGCACTTCCAATTTTTTTTATAATAAATAGCCCTGGTTCTTATCAAATGTTGATGCACATATTGTAAACCTCTTGGGTCAAAAGCATTTCCGAGATTGATGTGTAGAGTAATGAAATAGTTCTGATCAAACACACAGAGAAATTGAATGGTGTGCTCATTTCACCAGTGTGAAATGAATTATATAACCCTGGTTAATCTTGTGCAGAACTGGAGGCTACAGTAGTCAGACTGCAGGCCCACACCACCTTGTGGTCACATTCATATGCTTGCTATTGCAACTACTGTGCAAAACAAATGTGCAACATGCATTCAGTCAATTCATAACGTGTTCTGTTGTTTTAAAAAAAAAAAAAAGTTTAAACGGAAATGGAAAGAGTCTGAAAAACGTTTTTTCAGCTCTTTCCCAACTTCACATTTTAGATATTTTATTCAACATTCACATTCCTAAATAACAATTACCTAATCATAAAACAGTCAGTGTTACACACAGAGATACAGGCACTACAAGCACAACTTAATACTACAAATCCTACCTGTTTCACATGGGTCACTTTGAGGCCAGAGAAATGTTTTTTCATGTGGATGGATTCTATCTTTAGACTTTCAACATGGAGAAAAAAAAAACAGAGGAGAAATATGTTAAATGTGCAGGTGTGATAAGGTCAGACTTGAAACCAAAACACTGTGTGACTGTTCAATATTGGGTCAACAGTAACAACTAAAACAGTCATTGTTGATAGACTTTATTAGACATATGCATGTTTTAAGAACATACTCATTTTCACATAATATAGCTACATTGCATATAACATCAAATATTTTTTTTTTTACATTTAATTCAATAATCCACCATGATTTACATTATGCAGTATCTTTTTTGATTAACAAAAACCTAATCTTTTTGATTTTTGCACTTACATTTATGATTTTTAACTCTGGCAGGCATTGACTGACAATCAGTTCAAATTTGTAAGGATTTCATCTTTTCACAATGATTATACAATGCATTTAGAAAACAATAAAACTAGCTGTAACAAAAAGAAAATTACATTCACAGTCAAATATTTCCACCATAAATAATGTAAACGTTTGAAAGAAAACATCTGTGAATATCAAAAACATAAATACAATAAACTACTTCTCTGCATGGCTGTCACAGCTCATCTTGTCAGTCTCAGGAGGTGCCACGGCAAATAGTATGTCTTAATATGGCCAAGATGCCTCTGAGTGACAGAATGACATTTTTCAAAGTTAACCATCCATGCTAGTTATAATGGCTCATTTTCATAAATTGCACACTCAGTGTAACAATTACACAAGGCTGCTCTTAATGATTCTCCTGGCAGTATGCTGTGCCACGACAACTCCGACAATCATGTACTGACACTGAGTCGCAGTAAAATTTCAAAATAAAGCCCTAAACCACTAACGCATAAACTTACGAGTCCCACATAGTCTTGCCTCATAGAAGCATGTACAAGGTAATTGAAATCAAAGTGCACAGATTTTCAAAATAAATGCTAAAAACTTTAGAGACACATATCAACAAGCACAAATAGCAGCAGGGGATAAAGGTCACAATCCGCATCACTCAGAGCTCTGTACAACACATCTATTTGGTTTCACCAGTTACAGAACAACATTCACACATTTATGCACCATTGAGCACAAGGGGTCACTGTGGCTACACAAATAGGCTGATAAACACAGGCAGCGTGGACAATCTGCAGTGGAACCAGGACTCCTCTATTCTTTTGGCTATTGGGTCTTCTCTAAAAAGCTTGATATTGCCATACTACATCGACATTCGAATGGAAATCATTCCTTCTGGAAGACATTTTCAGTGCCTGGTGATAAAAATCTTCAGAGTAGGGATGAAAAGAAAGGGTTGTCAGTGCGAAGAAGGGGTGACAGGAAGTGCTAAATCTGCTGCAGAGGTGCATCCCATAGTTGACATTCCTACACCTTTACATTATTTTTCTGTATAGAGATGAACTGCAAATATGTAACATTCCTTGGCTGTATATGCTTTGGAGTATGGCCTCAGACAATGAAGCCGATGAGAACAGAGGGGTATTAATGGAAGCAGAAACTCTGCTGCACCAATTCAGGGTGGGAGTTACTTGAGTGCAACATCGCAACGCACTGACTAACTGTTAAACCCTAAAATCAAACTGAAGTAATCCACTAATGTACTGAGCATTCACTAAATTCAATGGTTGGATTGCAGTCATAGGTTTTTTCTAATTAGGGAATATGAAATGAAACTGTAAATAATCTAATTTTTCATTAAATGTACCTGAACAGTTGCCAACCCTGCCTATGCTGTATCCTACTATACCGCACCGGCCACAGACACGACAGCAACCCAGAGTGGGAACAGGGAGTTGTTGCTTTGTCGAGTGGCAGATGACTAAACCTGAAAATATAGACTTCATACATCAGTCTGTGTCACTGTATTCAAGTATAATGTTGCAGTATACTCTGTGTGCAAATGCATTCGAAATAATAAAAACATTCTACCTCATTAAGATGCATGCTTTTCCTTCATTATTGGTAAACAACCACGATAAAAACTGCAATGGAAGACCCTCACCCACACACAAGTGTCACAATCAATTGGACATCCCTGAGACAGCTCCATTTGATCTGACGTTCTTGTCTGTGTAAGGCATGCTTTGAAGGTGGAGAGCTTTTGGGCTTTTGTTCTTGTGCGAAAAAAAATAAAAAATAAAAAAAACACAGGAAGAAGTGGCAGCAACAACATACGCACAACACCTACTAGGCTACTTTACGAACTAATTCAACTACGTGTGACGACACAGTTACAAGCACCAATGTCAGGGGAAGGAAAATGCAACCACTGCCTCCTGTTGACATGCAGCTAAGACATCACCATGAGCGGTCAACAGCTCGTACAGATCTAGCATTAGCTAACACTGGACAGCCTATGTGTGCAGCTGTGCTGAGTTAGGGACTGTACAAAAACTATTAGGGGCGGAGAACGTCAGAAAAGGGGGAGGGTATTGTCATTTTTATTTTTGCCACAGGGAAGGTAGTCTAACTTTTTTTTGGAAGAGCAGAGGATGGTCTTATGACTCCATATTACTATTTTATTACGTATTTTATATTTGTATGATTATTTATACAAAAAGGAGTTGTATAGTTACATCAAAAAGATGGTTATCATATGTGTCATGGAAGTGCATTTAACCGTATGCAGCAGATTTGGTCGGGTGGGGGAAAATATTGCAGTGCACAAGCCCTTCAGCACATTGTTGTAGCTTGTTCCATTTTGTGGCTATAAACAGTTTATTTATCAGGTCTTTATTCAAAAATAGAGTGGCTATTTTTTCACTATTTTATTCTATTTGCTATAAATATATTATTTTGAGTTATTGAATGACACTGGAGAGGGCCTTGCTTTTTTACAACATGAAATATAAGATTCAGCACCCCCCCCCACCCTAATAATTTCCGTACAGTCCCTTAATTCATTTGGTTGGTTGGCAAGCCAACCGAAATTTGAACATAAAGCTCACATTGACTTTACGGCACCAACAAACAAGTGGGAGCAGTATTGTGTTGTTTTGTTTCTTATTTTCGTGTGTATGCTCATGCATATACAGGCTTTTGTGTGTGTGTGTGTGTGTGTGTGTGTGTGTGTGTGTGTTTGTGTGTGTGCGTGCGTGCGTTTGTGTGTATGTGTTTGTGTGTATGTGTTTGTGTGTATGCGTTTGTGTGTGTGTGTGTGTGTGTGTGTGTGTGTGTGTGAGCAGGCATGTGTCAGTTTGTGTGACACGATGAATAGGTGACTTACTTAAGCTCAAGGCGAGGCAAGGAATGTTTCAGACATTAGAGCCTAAATTTACTGTGTATTCTACTATGTGTTCATTTGAAAAGATTTTAACTATTTAGGCAGTGGGTGTCAGGTGTGTACATTTTCACATCAGGGTCAATGTACGTGAATTGGAGACGGCATCCTGTTGGTCCTTGTTCGTTGGGGGAAGAAGGAACTGTCCTTCAGTTTGCCTGTCCAGCTTTCTGTCAGTAGGAGGAGGTGTGGGAGGGTCTTATGCCGTCTCAGTCTGAGAAGAGACTGGCAAAAGATTTGCGTAGATTGCGTATGGTTTCTGCCTTCACCTCATCCTGGCTAAGGCTGGCTCGTGGCGCTGGGGTTTCTGGAATGTTGAAGGTATTGGTAAGAGACTGGGACTTGCTATAAAGAGAGGAAAATGGCAATAGAGGAGAAGGAAAGGCTATTAAAGTCATGCAGCAAACCTATGGAATGAATAGACTGGACACGGCATGACAGAGCGAGAGACAGGAGAGAAAAGGCTCGGTAAAAGATGATAAAAGCGCATTCCTTGTCTATGGTCATTCAGTATTACCTTTTCATTTCAAGTTGGCTTTGATATGATATGAATAGTGAATGACTTTTCTGGATGCAAAGTGGTGCATGTTTTGTTTTTTATCACTGATTGATGAAACTTGTTTTATGAGCATAAAATGTAATCTCATTAATATAATCCGATCAGGATTATGTGTCATTTATCTATCCATTTAACCAAAACCATCAGCTGGGGAACGTATTGACCGCTAAAATAGAAGCAATCATACAGATGATTTATAAAGTACAACAAAAATCTGTACAGTCTTGCATTATCCTTCTGCTTATTTTGGATTATATACACCCCAATAAATGACTTACTGTCTATATATATATATATATATATATATTTATATTTATATGTACATAATTTCACTTGTGTCCCAGAACATGGATTGTGGCAGATGTGCTAGACTCATGTTTATGAACAACTACAAGCCAGCTTCTGCTTGTAGTTGTTCTAATGTATCACAGTCAGTCCAGAGAAACTGCTGCTGCAGGACTGAAAAAATGTAAGAATCAATACATCATGCACATTCAGGTGGATCATTTGTCAATAGAGAGAATGAACTGATTTCCCATGTGTCATGCATAACTCAATGCAGGCAAAAAGTAAGAGAGGACCTTCTGTTCAGGTCAGCTGTGAGGTTCACTTTATGAAAAATGAGAGGAAACTGATTCCAAGTCATTTATCATACAGAGCTACTTACTTTAGTTGTGGAGAGCCGCCCATAGCCGTGTTGTCCTGACTGGGCTTCTGTGGGGGCTGAGGCTTTTGCTGCAGTGGGGGTCGTCCTCCTGGGCCCCCCTGGCCCTGAGCAACAGGTCGGGGCTGCTGGGTGGTGGGCGCTCCAGGACGACCTTGCTGGCCAGGAGGCCTCTGTTGCTGTGGCCCCCCCTGTGACTGCTGTCTAGGGGGCTGGGTAGGCCTCTGTTGCTGGGGTTGGCCCCCTGGAGGTTTCTGGCCAGGGCCTCCTGCAGATGTTTTTTGCTGCTGGGAGACAGACGATTGCCTCTGAGCTTGAGGGGAACCTCTCTGAGGAGAGCCCTGACCAGAAAGAGGTCTCTGGCCTGGAGGAGCTCCCTGACCTGGTGGTCTTGGCTGGGCTGCAGGTCCTTGGGTAGCCTTAGCCTGGGCACTGGGGTCGGCTGTAGCAGGGCTGGGAGCAGACTGCTGAGCCTGTGCAGGAGGTTGGCCTTGAGGCTGCGGGCGTTGCTGAGATGGGGGACTTTGCTGAGGACCACCTAACGCAAGCAGAATCAGATTCAGACACTTTCCAAATAGCCTTGTCTAAACTTGAAAATAAAGAAAAATATTTCTAAACAAAAATATTTAACTTAGTCTTTTGTTATGGTAAAACAGTCAAGTTCTTGCCTTGAGGTGAGGGGCGCTGTTGAGCCTGTGGTACTTTTGGCTGAGAGACAGGCTGAGGAGACATTGCTTTCTATAAAACACACAGGAGTAAAAAGGGCAGAAAGTAAGTATTTATCTTACGAGAAAGGAAAAAATGATAGAAAAATAAAAATCTTTTGGCTTAATATCTTCTGCCACAAGTCATCCAAAAAGCCTAAAAGATAATTATTTTCTAACTCATAGAATATTGCAGGGGTGCTAAATTATGCTAGGATTTCACAGAGTCAGAGTGCTGAAAATATTGTTGTTACTTTGGACTTGTTTCCATCCTTTGAATCAATAACATTTACTTTCCAATTTTTGTAACATTACCATTGTCTTTACAATGCTGTCTTTCACAATGGTTCCACCAGTGGACGGTTCAAAAGTCAACCACAGAACACAAATTCCACACTCATCAGACAAACAGCTGACTGAAAGGGCCTTGCTTTGCGATTCAAAGCCTTTTTTAAAGGAAGATATTCTGGGAGACCATGTGTGTGACTGTGCACTCTAAATAAAACCAGACCCAACTCGACACATATTACTAATAAATATGAGGGGAGATTAAAAAAAAGGTGCAAGATTACAGGAGCAAGTATAGAGCATCTGTGGTTTGAGCACCTGTAGTGGCTGTCCTGATGCGGCACGGACTATGGAAGAGCTTGAAGTGCGTGGAACAGTCTGGTTCATCTTAGAGATCACCAGTTCTGCAATCTGTACACGATCCTCGTCCTGCTGGTCTCCAATCAGTGGCATCGAACAGTCATCAACCTAAAAAAAAAAAAGATGAATTTAATATATATTCCTTACGATCATAGAAAAATGTTCCCTCAATATCCTCATACTGCCTTCTAGTACCTCTATTATGTAGTCCTTGCCATCTTTGCCATGTAGAGCCTCCACAGCACAGATATCCAGCCCTCCAAAGATGTCAGCACAAGAGTCCACCCACATTCTGTACCTGCAAAAGCGTGTCAAACACTGCTTTAATAGTGCAGCCAGACATTATATAATTTACAATTTCTTCTCATCTGCATTTATGTGCTCTTACTTGTCTGACATGGCGACCTGCTCAAGCATAGATGAGCCAGTGTTGGTTTTCCAGTTGCCAGAAATTGACGTTCTCCTGTTCATTAAAGCAAAAAATGTATGTTACATGTTCTGCAATTTCCGTCTGCCATAACATGCCAGTGTGTTGGCTGTTTGGTAGAGGTTTTTGTAATCTCATTCGCTGTAACAAAATGTGTGTAGAACACTTATTTCACTCACATGTAAGCTTTGTAATTGTTACCAATCTTCTGGATGCGGACGTCATATTTTGCATCAATGAAAGGCTCAGATGTGGCGTAAGTCTTGGTCAGTGCCACAACACTGGCAATATCTTGAAAATCATATTGATTGTCCACTTTCACCTGGAGTCGAGATATAAATACAATTACATATATTTGTCCCCAAAAATGTGGCATTCATGTTGAAATGAGTAAATATTTGAGCATTGCAGCACTACCTTTCCCATTCCTGAGTGAGCATGGCCCATCTTTATCACTACAGGGAACCGCGAGGAGGTAATCTGTAACAAGAGCATCATCACATACTCAGATTTCAGATAAATGGACTTCTACATGGCACCCTAATGACAAAAACACCCATTTTCAAACCATTTCAATCAAGCAGAAATGACACAGACAGTAGCACTCCTTCTCTGCTTCTGCAAGAAGTTCTGATTCACATGGATGACTTGAAAACCAGCCCAGTACTGTCAGGCTGTGACTGCAGGGGTGGAGATGACTGCTCTGCAGCAACAGACTCAGTTTAACTGTACTGACACCGACTTGGCACAAAAATTATCATAAACTCGGCCTCTACTGGGAACAAAAACAACAAGACACTCCCCTGAAAATTAGATTGGTCTCAGCTGCTACATGAGATGGACTATTGACATGAAAGTGAATTACCCTCCTAACATGTGACCCTTGCAGAAGGATTACCTGTCTGCATGTGTGTGTACGTGTATTTGTATGTGTGTGTGTGTGTCTTTAAGGGTTGTTTACCATAAAGACATACCCACCAGGGCAAGTGGTGAGGGGGGAGGAGATAGAGGATGAGAGCAGATGGCTCAGAACTCACCATCTCCTTGTGGTTTGGATAGTAAACCTGCTCAATCAGTGGGAACTCCTCCGGGCCCAGTTGCTTGTAGAGTCTAGACATTTGAGCAAACTGAAAGGGACACAAATGTTTAAGGTGCAGCTTTGTATGTCTACGCAGCTGAACTCAATATGCGATACGGTTTCAAATTCCCTTATTGATTAAATAATAGGCTACTTACCACCCATGGTTTGTCACAGAAATTGTAGACAGAGTGCAAAGAGTTAACACTTGGCAGTCCAGCATACTGCAGTCCAATCACTAAGTTGCGGTGGTCTCCATTCTTGTCCATGCTGAAGGCATGTTGTCTGATCAGCACAAAGTCTGGCTTAAAAGTTCTGCAACAGAGGACATCAGCAAAATATTTAACCACACTGTACAAGACAAACTGTTTGGTTATTAATGAAAAAGATTTCAACATAAATCCAAGTTGTATCTCACGTGCAGCAACTGCAGATGATGCAAACTCTTGGGATATTTTACAGAGTACTTACTTATTAACCTTATGTCCATTCCTGATCGCGTCAAGGTCCACATTGTAGGAGCCTGTGGCATTTGCCACCAGGTTGATTTCAGAAAATTCTGCCTAAAAGGAAAAAAAACGCCAAAAAAATCACTGTGATCACAATCAAAGCAGGGGGCAGCATAAACCAGGCTGAACATGGTACAATCATAAGAGAGCAGTCTTTATCTGAAGTGAGTTCTCCCTGTTAAGAGGACACAGAGGAAATAATGACAACGCCAGTGCAATATAAAGTATAAGAAAAAAAAGAGAGTAAAATGTCAACAGGGAAAAAGATTTGCTGTATTCTTAGGGTGCTGGGTGCACTGCAGTATAAATAGCCAGACATATACTGTATCAATAAATATTCTACACATTACTACTCACACAATTACCAAAACGATTATTGCTCAGTTTTTAGGCTACACAAACAGCTCATATACCTTTTAATAAGAGATTACAATTAAAGGTTTGAATCCCTCAGAGTGACTGTGGAGGCATCTGTCAAACACAATATGTTTCTGTTAATCACACGTCAGGAGAGAGCTCTTCAGTGTGAGAATGAATGCAGCAGTCCCCTCCCCTATCAATACTCACTCATCAGTGAACTGGGACATTACATTTGTCATTCTAAGGGGCTCTCTGTGAACACAAGCAACAGCTTGCACTGTGCTGCATGATTCAGCTGTTCATGATTTTCGTTTTATTCAGTGCACCTAAATTGCGCGTCGACAGATTAGTAAGAGTTACCAAACAAGACGCTGCCTCAAGAAAATGAAGATATGAAACCAAAATAGGATCAAAGTGAAGACAAAGGATGAATTATACAAGCGGGGGTAAATTTCCACAGAAGATGTATAGCTGTTTAGAGAGAGAATAATGACCAGCGATAAATACTATCAACTCATCCTGTAATAATGCCAATGGTAATGCTTTCATCTACAGGTAAGAGTAAACCATATGCACCATGTTACCTGGTCTTGGCACAAATAGATCAGAGACAGTCTTATCCAACAACAAAATACAAAATACTAATGTCTTATGAAAGAATGATGTAACATCCCTCCGACTTCACAGTCTGCTCACAAGGCTCAGAAAAGCTTGGCTGGATTCCTCATGATTGATTTATATATATATATATATATATATATATATATATATATAAGTTTCCTGTCCTCCTGGTAGGGAGTAAAGAAGAGCAATGACACAGAACAAAGGAAAAGGTTACACACGTGAAACCTACCTGTTCTACCTTGATGTCAAATTCACCGTGGATCTTTCTTCCTCTGAAGACCTTCACCCTGAATGTAGAACAAGGAATCCAGTTGTTGTTCGCATCCAGAAAAAACATGAATTTGCTTTTACACATTTCTCCTGTGATTGACAGATGGCATTTCCTGCAGCATTTGCAGAACATTTCACAATTCTGAGTGTAATCCTGGCACATAGAAAACATGATGTCAAATACATGAAATAAGCCGACATCAATGGAACACAATGCTGCTATTACCTGTTGGCAATGCATGAAACTGACTTAAGCAGCCTCTGTAACATTATTTTAATCTACCTGATGAATAAGCACATATGAATTGGACATGAGGACATAAGTACTGGTCCTTGCCTATGAAGTATAAATATGCACCACAGCCTGTTGTGGCAGAGTTAGAAAACCTTATTTGTTATATACTGAGGGGTGGAAGGGTTTTTGGTGTGTTGATGCACAGATGTGCTTAGTTTATTATCACCTAGGGTGTCATTTTGACACAGGAGTGTAGTGTTTTACCCCCTTTGCCTTGTGCACAAGGCTCTAATAAGCATGCATATCGTGCACTGGTGAAGAGGCTTGACTAACGTGGTGTAGCCTATGTGTTTTTTCTTGTGCCAAATTTTACCTCGATTTGAAAATACCTGCATCATCGTGGTGGCATTGGCCCACACCCAGTGCTTTGGTGCAATTGGAAGCATTTTAATGGCAGAATGCAGGAGGAATTCGCCACAAGCAATAGCCAATCGTCAAATGAAAATGGCTTCTCTGTCGTCAGTGTGTTGCGCCTTTGCCATGGCACACAGACGCATCTGCAAGGTGTTTCTGATCTGAGCGAGAAGCCGAAGATGTTGATGCGTCTCACAGCACTGTGTGAATCATATGACCTTCTAGATGTTAGGCCACCGCAACCCACGCTCTGGCACACATATCTGTCTAGACGAAGCACCTGCGCTGGCGATGCGCACTGTTCTTACCAGTCGGTCTGCTGGTCATCGATAACCAGGAGGATCTTGGCACTGCTGGAGACTCCTGCCCGGTCCGCTGCCTCGGATAAGGTCGCAGCCGCAGCGGCGGTGGTCTGTTTGACAGCATTGGATATGGACGAGAAGAACCCAGAGCCTCCACCTCCCGACTGCTGCTGCTGCTGCTGCTGCGGCGGCGGCTGCTGCTGCTGCTGGCTGGTGGACTGGCGCCTCTCCGACGGCCCCGGCGACACTGCGGGGCTTTGCTGCGGTGGGTCGGGGCGTTGGAGATCGGTCATGTAGCCATTAGGCAGGTTGGACATGAAATTGCTGTCCGAGAGTCGACGGCGTAGGTAGTTCATGGTGGAGAAATGTTGTTAAAATGACGGAGTGAGGGCTCCAAATATCTCCTCCCACTGAATGCGCCTTAGAACTTGGTGTTCAGTAAGAAAATGGAATGACTAGGCTACTTCCCCATGTGCAGAAACGGGGACCAATGTTACCTGAGGAGAAACAAGTCTTGCGTTATTAATTAGGAGCAGATTTTCAATATCTGATCACAGTAGTAAGAGATCGTGACTGTACAGCTTAAGGAACTGGCTTAAGGAAACCATCACACAGCCCCCTGATGAAAGCTGAAATTAATCCACACGACTGACTTCAATCAAATCATTCATTCTGACATATATATATCTAATATATTTCAACCAACCTATCAACCCCCCCACTGTGGTAACATGACAAACAAGGTATGATGAAACCTACCTGCGAGTGTGTCCAAACTGAGGTGATAATTCCTTAATATCTGTCACAGGAAAGCATAGATGTGACTCTCATGTCCTCTGTGCAGGCAGGCAGGCCGTGCATCGGGCTTGAACCTGTGAAATAGAAGCTACAGTCCTTCCTGCATCACCACCTGTTCTCCCTGTCCTCTCCCTCAAGCCCCGGTTTTTTCCGTCCGCCCTGCGTCACTCCCAGTCATCCTGAGGGAAAGGACGGAGCCTGCAAGACTGGATTAGTGTCAAGGTAGGCAGTGTGCGGACCACGACTTCCGGGTGTTGCTTTCAAAATAAACGCATGTTAATTAGGATTCTGCTGAATTTTATTTGTATTCTTAGCACACAGGTTTTGCAGCAAAAGGGTGGGTCAAAGGATAAGCTGCATCGGATATTTAGGTAACACATTTATATTAACATCATTGAATTCCAATTAAGGAAATGGAATTCTCTTTTGGTAATAAAGTGTTCAGTTTATTATTATTATTATTATTATTATTATTATTACTATCATAAACACTTGATTTTGAAATCCTATATTTTTCAATTGGTATTGTTGCTCATGTTCATACACATTGTGTAAAGCAATTTGCCAGTGGTCACGAAATCAACACGAAATCAACATATATTTAGATTTGCTTTTTATTAAATACATACAGTTAAAATACCAAACATTTTTGTGATGTACCTTTAGGCTATTAAAGGGCATGCAGATAAACTTCCTGTTTTGTTCGCTCTGTGTTTGTGTGACTTGACGCAGCGCCGTGTTGCGATCTGAGGGTGGTGCTGATGAGAGCAGGGTGACAGGGGCGTCGCTCTCTGTCAGACATGAGCCTGCTGTTGACTCCACAGGGTGCTTATGGGTGTTGATGTGATATTGCGCCCTGTTGTGTCCAATAAAACAGCGGCCTTCAGGCCACTGCCAGAGTGTTACCTTTGATTCTCAGCGCCCTGACCAGAGATGCGCCATCTGTTGGTGATACCCAGAGTCAGAGATCAACACCATCATTACGGACCCCCTGGGAGTCCCAGGCCCCGCTCTGGAAACAACACCGTGCAATGGTAACTGAACTGTGTTCAAAATGGACACAGATACACATAACAGAGCGTATCTAAATCATTAATGCCTGGTAGAGACAGCTACTAGCCTATTTAAAGTACAAGGTCTCCTCCCGCTGATACATAGCCTACTGTATGCTGACAAAATAATGGAAACTAATGAAAATGTATAGCCTATCTTAGTGCTGCTGTTATTTGATGATGAAACAGGCCTGTAGCTTAGAAAATATATTTGGTCCAATATGTCTGCTTGTTAGCACTAATAGCATTTGTGTAGGATATTTGAGCTTAAAATAAGATGTTTAATGACCTTTTCTGCATGAGTAAATAAGTGTGATTTAGATACATAACAAGACAGATGGTGATATTTGACTTATAATGCAGGATATTTAATTATTTACCGGTATCTATGAACTGATTTAACTCTACACCTTCCACGTTCAGACCAATCCAGGTCATTTCAGCAATGGGTGTTTTTAAGTTCCCTCTTTGTTGATTTGCATTAGCTATATAATAATTTATTATCATTATTTACTACATGATTATCATTATTAATCAATATATAGGTTATGTTTTGTCAGTGTTAATGGTAGTTTCAGTCCCCATCTAATAAAAAAAATAGAATTATATAAACTTTTCTTTCTTACTGATATTATTAGCTGAATGTTCATTTTGAGCAGCTGCTTGCTTCATGTTTAACTTGTTGTGAAGATCCACTGCAGCGGTACAGTTGGGAGTATATGGGAGTATTACATTAACTTGGAGATTATGTTTACATTTGGTTTAGATAGGGGTTGGTACTATTTCCTGTGTAGTGAAACAGAATACCCCAGTATTACACCAGTACTACACTAATATATATATATATATATTAAAATACAGTAATATTCAAAAGCACACAATCATATTGTGGCTATTCAAACTGCAAATTTGTGCTCTGCGATGACAATCACCTCACTTTTCTAGCATGAAGAAAAATGAAATGAGAAGAGAGAATCGCATTCTTAGCTGTTTGAAGGACAGACAATTATTAAGCAATTTATGCTACTAAACTAGAAAAACTCGGTATGACACTCACAGATTCCTGACATTTCAACATCTGATTCTTCACATTTTAAAATGTTAAGACTGCGTGGAATCTGGCAGTGTGGAAACATGCTTTTCAATATATCTGTATAATAAAAAACACTTTTTTGTCCTGCATATACACTTTACAGTGTCTTGATGTAGGATTTGATGACATGCTATTGCAGTATACGGCTTAGGGAGGCAGTGTTGATCTTAAAAACTCAACATAATTCTATTCATGCATGTATTCACAGCAAGACCTTTATATGTGAAGCTCTTTCTGAACCAGGCTTCTTCAGTATAATCACCAGCAGTATTAGATGGACTGAAACAGGCTAATATATCAGATCACATTAGGGCAGCGTAGGTGATCCTTTTTTATTAATTCTCAATGTGCTAATGTGAAAAACATGTCTCAAAACAAATTAATTACACTCTAAATAATATTTTCAACACGACCAATGTCACTAAGTATCTGAGTGAACGGCCTCCAAAGACTCTCTACGTGTGGCCACACTCCTCAGTGTGCTCGGGCGGGATTGTTCTCATGGCAGCAGCGTTTTCAGGACTTAGGAGTCTTTGTCTGGCCATCAACAAAAGCCTTTGGATTACTGGCAAGGCAGGCTCACAGTGCAGCTGCGTGCGTGTATGGGCAGGTCAGTGGAATGACTGGAGCTCCGGTGGGCTAAGCGCTCGAAAAAATGCAGTTTGGTGAGATTGCAGATTAGGAGGGAGGGAAGGAGGGAGGGAAGGAGGGGAGTGGGACAGGTGCTGACTCCATGGAGGGAAACAAAAAGGCACACTTCACTCTCCTCCTGGGTCAGGGAGGAATCTAATGGGTTGTGTGTAAAACTGATTTATGACCAAAAGAGCTGTTTTTCCTCATGATATCCACCTACTGAAGAAAATGTTGAATGACGCAAAAGTGTGAATTCTGTGGATCGCATTTTTGAAACTTCACTTTCTACCTCTGAGACAGGCCTATCTGTGAGCACACACTCCGCCTGCAGGACAATAACAACACTGAGTGAATGAGGGCTTTCCATTGGCTCCGGCGGCAGCCAATCTGAATGCAGGAAGTGAGTCACAGGGAAGCCACTGCACCTATCTGCACTCACCTGATACTTAACCTGGCTGAGCCCAGACCCAGCATCTCATTACCTTTCCAATACAATCTATAACCGAGGCGCATTGTGTCCTGTAAGCTCCAGCAGTCAAGGTGTTCCTCCGTGTTTGGCTCCACTCAGACAAAGACAAGGAGCCATGGCTGTGGCTAATTTCCACTACATTACTCGGATGAGCAGCGGCTTTAAGGTCTACATTTTAGAAGGTAAGCTTTATTATCACTTCTCTTTTATTGCCGCATGTTGCTTGATGACTGTGAACACTTGCTTTACTTTGATCAGTGGAATTAAGTCTCTCCTGTGCTCATCCTTAAATATTTCAGTGTCATATATTGACATGTTCAGATGTTATATGATGTCACAACCTTTATTAATATCTATGTTTGTTAAAGTGGCATTTACCTTAGTTCTGCGCATGATGTTCATGTAAATACAGCTTGGAATGGAAACAGTCAGATGTGATGACAGTCAGATTGAAGCTAGATACTGACAAGGATGTGCAACTATTAAAATATACTTTTTAAAATGTGTTCAGCTTTTTGTCATAAAGAAAAGATAAGCATATGTCATACAGGAAATCTACTTAGAATAAAAGGCTGTCTATTCATTCTGAGATTGAATTGAGACTCTATACATGGTGTTGTCACTCACAGCTGTGCTGCGCTTCTCTTGGATCTTCAATAAAAATCTTCAGCACAGCAGAAGGTCAGGCGACATATTCCCTCTGCTAATAAGGAAGAAATATCTATGCCCGAGGCATTAGAAAATCAGCATAGGTGTGGTTATACCTGCCCCCCTCCTCACCCCGCCCCCCTCTCTCCCTCTCAGTGGCACTCAGTGCGTGAAGGAGTAGCTCACAGGTGTTGGAGTGTTTAGCCAAATGGAAATGTGTATTGGAGCGAGCAGTTTGAACGTGAAGACACTGTGAACAAATCTTTTTTCTTTTTTTGGGGGGGGGGCGGGGGTTTACACTTCAAAGCAGTTAATCACCCATTGTTTCAGTTCAGTAAAGTGGAAGACGTTGTGAGTGGGTGATTTTTCGAGCACTGATTTGAATATAGTTGAAAGGGCTCCCCATCAGTGAGGACTTTCAAGTGTTAACTGAGCATACTGTCAAACAATGGGCCGGGTGTAATTATGCTGCCGTCACGTTTTCAAACAATGCTCTGTGTTTTGACTGTATGCATGACTGTTTTGAACATGTGAACGTGTTGATGTGAGACAGGAGCGCCAACTGGTTTGGCTGAGTTATACTCCTGTTGTTTTGATTGAAAATGTTAGTGAGAGACATAAACCTGCATGTATGAAAACTAACAACACTGTGATCTCCAAATCATTTTGTGAGTTCAAGCTCACAAGTCGTGCACTCCTCTTATTCAGCACATCGGTGACATCACCAGCTTCACTTTGATGTGTTTCAACTTGTGTAATTGGAAAAATCCAATGTCTGTGTGTGTCTGTGTGTGTGCAGCTGGATGGCCCTTTCACAAATGGGTGCCGCCCATATCAGGGTCCTCAGTAACCATTCTGGCACCCCATGATAACAAAACGTGTTGATTGTGCCCTTGAGAGTGTGTGACAGGGCTGAACGCCAACATTATGCAGAAAAACAACATTTACCGTTAGCACTGAATCAGCTGCGTACTTTGGTAACCCCTCACTGATCAGGTAGATCAAGTTCTACAGCTTAACGGAGTTTACAATTAACGGTGACAATAAAATAAAAAAAAAGTTTTCCCACGAATAGTAGTCATGCAGGTTGATGTCATGGATCAAAACAAGCAGTTACTCATCACTTGAGTGTCACACACAATTATCAATGGTAAAAGTGGAGGTAGGAGTAAAATCATCAGTGCCAGTAAAGGCTTAATTCTTTTACTGGATTTATTTATTCTAGTGAATAAGCCATGCCCAAAATGTATGATTGCATTTTTTGACAGCATCTTAATATAATCCTGCACTTTAATTCTGTTCATCAGGTCAGCCCCACCTCAGAAGTGAAGACAGATACAGACACATCGCAAATGACCGGGTCAGAGCCCCAACAGTGTATCCAGTCAAACGCAAGCGCAGCCATGACAGAGGTCTGACACTGGAGGAGAGGTTGGTGAAACTGCTTTCCTCGCACTTCTAATAATAATAATATTCCAATAGCCTACTAAAAAAAAATGTGATCAATGAAATACAAATTCTGTCAGAGAGATGTGACATTTTCTTATGAACAACTGTTTCAGGCGAGAGCGAGCGCTGAGCAGGAGCAGTGGTAAAGAGGCCCAGAGAACAACACCAGCACCAGCTGTGTTCAACAGCCCGCAGAGCCCCACATCCACCTGGAGTCCAACACCCAGCCCCACCAGCCCTCTGCCCACCCATGTGTACTACACACCAGTCATGGATGAACCACTTGCCCTCATCAAGAAAGCAAGAAAGGACCCTGAAAACACAGAGGAGAAGTCCAAAGACAACGCTACCACTCAAATCCAGGTAGTTCACCATGCTGCTTGTGTCCTCATCATGTTCAGTGTGATTTTCTCAAAGCTCGGGGGTGTTTGGGTTGCATTAACTTCTGAATAGTGGCAGTACTGTATGTCTCTTTGTAGTGTCAGTGTAGCTCCAGGCTACCCACAGCAGTGGTACATCTCCCATCTGTAGTCTGTGAATGCATCTCCACAGTCATTCCACTTCCAAGCGGAGTGCATGCAGGCCTAAGCTTGTCCGAGCTATGCAATCCAGCCGGATTGAGGAAGAAAATGTGAGCAATGGAGGGAGGAATTCCATCAACAAGACCAAACAGACTGCTCTCTCTTTGACCTGTTTATGCCACACACACTGGGAGTGATCTGACTCTTATGGGCAAACCCAACCAGTTTAATCGGTTTTGAAATCATTTATTTTTCAAACTAAACCAAACAGGACACTGTTTAACCTGTAGTGGGATTAGGTGCACAGGCAGGTTTAGGGTAATATTAAAATAATAACACAAATTTTGTGGGATGAAGAGGAAAGAAAAAGCAGGGAAAGTGTTTTTTGTGTTGTATTGTGTTTTTCCTCTGATCTAATTAATAACCCATCTCTTTTTTTTTGTTTTGCTTTTTAGATGCGCCCCTCTGTGATCACTTGTGTGTCCTCAGTAAGAAACCCCACCTGCAGATCTGAGGTCCACAGAAGCCACTCATCAGGTCAGTCATATTCTTGAGTGAGCTCATCCGCCAGACGGTCACTCCCTAAAATTTCACATATGCATCATAATTTGGATATCCGCTCACTTTTACTGACTCACTGAGGTGTGTGTTTGACGCCTTTCAATCGTCCTTTCTTTCCCAGTGGTTTCCAAATGCAACTACGACCATGTGGTTGAAGAGCACTTCCAGAGGAGCCTTGGGGTGAACTACCAGAAAGCTCACTCCCAGCAGCTCTCCATCAGCGTGTCCGTCGATGACCACTTTGCCAAGGCTTTGGGAGACAAGTGGCTGCAGATTAAATCCAAGTCTTCCTCCTGTTCCTCCACACCTCCCAGCAGTCCAAGCGTCACTCACTCTCCCACCCACAGCCACAGCCCAAATCAGTCCCACAAAGAGTCCACCAGCTCATCGCCGACTTGCAGCCGCTGGTCCGTCAATTAAAGCGTAAATGACCTCTGATACGAGAGGAAACCGGACGTTTGACATTTCACTGCGTGCAGCTCTGCTTGCTGAGCGATGCAAATGCCAGTGCTAGTGTTGAGAGGGCAAGCTAACAGATGCAGGAGAGCTGTCACTTTGGACCTCTGCGTGTCCGAACTCAAGACACATTGATGCAGACAAATGTAGCATGAATCCTTGTTTTGTTACATTTTTGTCCTCTGCTTGTCGATAGCCTCTGCATTCCTGAGATACTGTAGATGGTGATGTGGGATGATTGAAAAATCAGCCAAGTAATCCTTTACATTTCTTTGATTTTGTGTCATTCTTTCAATGCAGCCTGAGTGCCACAATTTCACTGTATTATATTTATATTCTGATACACCTGGGGTCCTTATAGTCTAAATGACTAGCCTATCTGCTGTGTAACATTATGCTTATGAGCTGTACACAAAACAACTTTTGAAAAGACTTTCAAAAAAATAAAAAATCTCAAAGATCCTTTAATAATTTTTTGTTTGTGTCATTTGTAAAAGCATATTAAAGTGTCATCTGAGAAGTCTGTCAAAAAAAAACATTGGATAACAAGTGAAAACTCTTATTTTTGTTCATTTATTCAGAAAATGAAACTGAGGATGTCACAAAATGAATAAAACTCCCTTTAAACTTCAAGGTCGCAGCCTCACGTACACCTTGTAAAAACTGGACAGGGTGGTGCACCAGACAACCTGATTTCAGTAGTGAGTCAGTATGTGTCTGCAACACGTCTGGCGCACACACAGCATTTTACACAGAACTGTTACCACACACTGAGTGGAAATGAAATGCACTATATGAGCAATACATTTGGGACTTTTTCCTGTAAGTTTGAGGGAATGTGAGGGTGCATGTTCCAGCAGGCACCAGGCCTTGTGTTCTGACATTCCTGTCTCCTGAGAAAATGACTCTGTAAGATCCTACAGATCCTGTTTGGCAAGGGATAGGAGGGAGGGAAGCGGGGAAGTAAGGGTTGGGCTAATATACGCCTGAGCATGAGAACCCGCCGTGCGCTTCGGTTACCTATTTGCATGTCCTATCTTGTCTAACAAAAAAAAAAAAAATGATATGCAACATTAAAAAAGTTTCCAAAACTTTTGTCCTTGAAATTACAGAGTTGGTCAAGGTTTGAAGAAGTGGGGAAATAACCTGAATGTTCTGACAAGTTGAAGATCTTGGGACATCAGGGGTGAGGATAAAGAAGAAAGAAAGGAGAAGATGAAGGGAGAATGTGAACTGAGTGTTATTTTACATTAAAAATAGTTGAGGTTAACCATTAGAAATGAACAAACTAATGTCATTAGATGGTTTGAGTTCTGCACAAAACTTCGTAAAATCCACTGCACAATAACACAAAGTTCACATCAAACATGTCTTGCACCAAATTCATACATACCAGAGCCAAAAAATCATCACACTGCTGATCATTACTTTCCCCTCATTAAGTTTTTAAACCGGTATTTCCACATGCAGTATATTCATTAGCCAGTGTAACCTGAACTGGGGCAGTGACGCCATCTACAGGCTCTTAGACAAACCTTAAAGGTCTGACATTGTCAATGACAAATGGTCTCATGTTGCAGGTTGAAAAGCACAAACAACTGCAAGCAGAGTTGTGTGGGTAAACTTGTAGTATGGGAGATCTGGTTTGACAGAGAGACCCTCGGAAATAAGAGAGAGAGAGAGAGAGAGAAAGGGAGAGAAAAGACTCTGCTCATCTTACCACTAGGAGGCGTCTCCATGAAAGGTTATTGCTCCTGCATATCACACTTCATTCATAAGCCTTTAATCCACTTCACACATTATTTTGACAAAGCTTTTCAGTAAGAATTTAAACATGGATTATGCTTTTCATCAAAGTGTCACGTTTATGTGTCTGACATTGCTAGAGAAAATCACATATGATATAATTCTGTGAGGTTATATTAGTAATTATTTTGCACTAAATAAAGTTAGAGGGTGTTTATAGATACACTCTGTATTTGACACACCAACCACAGCATTATGGAAGTTCACTGTTTACGATAAATGAAATATGTCCAGCTGTTGTGCTTTGTTGTCCATGCAGTTGTAAACGGCAGCTGCAATATACACAACACGGCCATGAGAATGTGAAGAGGAAAACTTCTCATGCTGCAGAAAAACAAAATGCACATTGTTGCTTGAGACGACAGTGACGGATAATTACAATCCTGAATACCTCACACACGACAGAAAACAACATTTAGGCTAACTCTATTGTACCGTGGCAGTAGTAATTAAATATGCATCACAATACAGAAGATCGGCTAAGCCTTCTGGGAAAGTTCTTGCACTTTGTCTGGTCTGTCAAAAGTTAGAGCACTGTCAACAAATCAGGCAGCATTTATGTACATAGTCAAAATTACAGCTCTAATCTCATGAGAATATGATTGCATGGGACGACTGTGTATCTGCTGCGTATGATTCATTTTCAAAGTTCTTGTTCAACCTCGTTGTATATAAATGATAGTTATCGAGGATAATTGCTTGAGGCTGGGTGTTCACGCTCCTGAACTGGCAGCTTGATCTAACCCACAGTACCAAGAGAATATGATATGAAACTAATAAAACAGCTATATGCTTTTTCCAAGTTTTTCTCCGTGTGAGGACATGCATCTCCATGCAGCTGCGTCTCATGTAACCTCAACAATTTGAATAAACCTTTACAAACACAGCTCACAGCGCATATCACAAGAATAAGCTTATAAGGATTTGGCAGGTTTAAATTATACATCCAATGACACATTATACTAACGAGTGTGGAAACTTTATTTAGGGATGTAAGGTATGGCAACCGTAGTGTTTAATGTAACAATGTGGTTTCTCTTCTGTTTGTTCCTGTGCTTCACTAGTTCATCTCTGGTCTTTGGACTCTCTCTCTGTATCTCTGTTCTGTATTTAGAATATTACTACTGGATATCGATATATCTGATCCTCAAAGAAAAGCATAACAGTTAATACTCGGGAACTGGAAGTCTGACAAACCTCCTCTTATATGATGTGGGTATAAGGAGTAATATCTCTACTACAGCTGAAAAAAAACAGGTACCATTTTACTATAAGACTGCCCTTATAAAGGATTTATGAATGGTTTACAACTAGTTTATCAATTATAAATCATTTATAAGCTTTTGTATCACATTAGATAAAAAGGGCAACAGCAACCTGTTGCTTGCCAAATAGTGAGCCCACATTTATCTGTACTGTTAAGCTTCATATCTCAATAGTTACTGAGCTTTCTTTGTTTTCTCCATCATCCAGCATTTGTACCTGCTGCTTAACCACATATTAAGTTAAGTTTTTAAGTTACTAGCAATTAACCACCGTCAGTATGGTCAGAAATTTTCATTTGGCAGATCAAATTATGACATATATAAATTATGACATAGGTATTATTATTATTATATCAAATTATTGTATCAAATGACAAGATTCTTACTGTTTCATATTGTTTACCTTGACATGCTATCAGCAGCCGCAAAAGGGAGCGTTATTATAAAGTGTCATTAGAAAGATTAACGAGTAGCAAGCATTAACTTGATCTTGCCAAATAGTGAACCTGCATCAATGTATGAAAACTGTGCTATTACTTGTTGAAAGTGTAGCATGATCCAAGTGGTCATTTACCCAGGATACTCTGGCTGATTAAAGAAATATGCTTTGTCTGCATGGGTGTGTGTGTGTATGGGTGAGCATATAGCGCTTCCTTAATAAGCTATAGATGTATGTGACTCACCTGATATGATGTTAACTTGTGTTGTATCATAATAGTGTGGTTACAGGTATGTGTATGTGTGGGCTTGGCACATATCCACACAGAGTACAAGGCTGATTTTTTGTCCTTTTCCTTCTTACACGTCTAAACAGCTCAGATACAGTGAAGGTTAAAGGTGTCCTGACTGTTTCCACCACCTTCACATTTCTTTTCAGTGGTGTCGTGAGTCACTTCCATTTCGACCTGTCACATGCTTCGGAGAGGTCAAAAGATTCCTCATGGGTGGCATTTGTGAGCAAGGGTTGACTCGTCAGATGTAACCGATCCAAACTACATCAAGCAACAGGCTCTAAATAAATGAGTAATGAAGAGGAACTTATCAGCAGGTTTGGAGGCAGTGTAGCATTTCAGACAATGCTCAATTCTGCTGACAGTGAAGGCGGCCTGACAATCCAGCGAAGCTTCTCGGGGAAAGTGGCTATTCATGGTGATTAACAAGGTTGATTAGTAACACGGTTTGTGACTGATACTTCACGCTCTGCTCAGCTACACTTGCTTAACGAGCTACACACACTATAGTTGATTCCCCACAGCCTAAACTTTAGCTCAGTGTGAGAATATTGTGGCAGAAGACATTTCTCCGTGGTCGAAATTCAACAGAAAGAGACATTAAAAAAAAAACGTAATACCCTTTAAACAAGACTAAAAACTCTTGCTAGTGGACACAGCTCATATTGCACAATACACACTTGAATGCAAAGTTGAAACATGTCTTGTTCTTTTAACATTAGTGTGGTTAAAATGTTAAGTTTGTCCAGTAGATGGCACCAGAGCTAAGTCCATGTCGATACTTAAATTACAAGTTCATTCCCAGGTCCTTTTTAACCCACACATGGCTCCTCATGCATAGAGTTTGGTCATCAGTCTAAGCTGCAAATTGTCTTTCTTATTTGTACTATAGTCAAACTATTCATAGCATCCAGGGATATGACACTGATAATATAAAAATAATAAACCCTAGTTAACATAAACACACTGAGGCCTGAAATATTTCTTATTTTTATTTTTCTTTAGGAACCAGAAGAGGATATATTTAGGCAAAAACAACAGATATCTGTGTTTCTCCATGGTGGTTGGGGAAAAACATAATTTGGGGATTTTGGGTTCATATACGGTAAAGCAACATAATCAAAGACAACTGTAATTATCCCCCCCCCACCCCCAGCCCCAGCCCCAGCCCCCTGTCAACAGAGCAGCTAAACATTAGCTTCAGACAGCACTGGTCCCATGACCAGACTGGAAAGGCGTGTCAACTCCAACCAGCTCAATATATAAACCAACCTCCAACAGGAACCTGCAAACATTATTCAGGCTGCTGGACTCCGCTGGTCTGTGCTCGGACAGCGGCTGACAACATCCTCTCACAGAGCAGGACACAGAGCAGGACACACGCTGCACTGGACACGTTCACTTTGGGTTCACATGTAAGTCATTTTCTCTATTTTCTATTTCGTTCGTTTTTTTTTTTTTTGTTTTTTTTTTGTGGCTGTGTTGTCATTTCATTTGAATTATGCAAGAGCAGCTAAGGAGATTAACATACCGCTAATTTCTATACTGATGTTGAAGCAGTTCACATTGACGGTGAATAGGCCGATTATTCTCTCCGGCGCTAAAGTCCCTTTTTGAAGTATGGAGTGGATTTATTTGTGATTTTCACTATGCAAGTGGAGTTTTAGCGGATGACTGTTATTATGTAACGCTCTCTGTGCACCTGTGGCAGGTTTAGTCTAAGTGTAACTCGGATATATTGGAGAAGTCGTACAGAAAAAGGACTACGGTGACAGATTTAATTTCATAAATGGATTTCAATTTAAGTAGGCCTACTGGCTATTAATGGTCTAAAATATTAGAAAACATCATTAAAACAACCCAGGAGATTAAATACACATGTTACTAGAAAGTCACGATTGTACTACAGCCTGTGTCCAGTATGAGTCCACATGGAATCAATAGACATTATAACAACATATTTAAATGAACAACCCCTAAACTATGACTGTATTTACTAATGCTCATAAAATCTTCTTCCTGTTGTGAAAATTATTTCATGAATAGCTTAAACAAAGTGGAACCTACTTCACTTTAAGCTGCATTAGTGACTTCAGACACTGAATTCCAACTCATGTGATGATTAACTCAGCTGCCTCCTGCTCAGACAGATAAAGCTACACTAATGTTGTGCTCTGGTAAATTTAAGCCAAACTTGAATGTAGCTCACACCAGTAATGACTTATAACTGATATAAAACACTTTATCATAACCACTTCTGTCTGCCATAGCGCACTAAATCATTCCTGCAGAACAGAGTGACGCATGCTGTTTGGTCTTGCCAGCTACTTTTGGGCTCCTAACATATGGAACTCAACTTACTCTTGAGGAGCAGTATAAAAGGAATATTAACCACTAACTCATGAACTTATGTGTTTTTGCAGTGTGTATCATCAGAAGCTCACCGTCATGATGGATGTCTCTGCCATCTCTATGACCTGTCATTTTATGATGAAACCTGCACACAAACCCTGCATACCTAGCTAGCAATAAATTTAAATTGCTTCCCATTAGCACCTTCAGAGCTGGACTAAGGGTTTTTTTTTTTTTTTTATCCTTTTTGTGGTCGAAATTTATTTATATATACTTATTACCTCATAAGTCACTGTCAAACCACAATAACTTGGTTTGGTATAACTCTAATCATTTTAATTTAATTAAACTGCAAGTAGTGATGGATACAACTACACTAGCAACCCTGGCTTCTGCCACTACCGTGGCTGTGGCCTCCCAGTCTGACATGTCAGGCTACCTGTGGCTGTTGGTGATTGGCTTCATCATTGCTTCATCCTGGCTTTCTCTGTGGGGGCAAACGACGTGGCCAACTCCTTTGGTACGGCAGTGGGCTCTGGGGTGGTCACCCTGCGGCAGGCCTGTATCCTGGCCACTATCTTTGAGACGGTGGGCTCAGTGCTGCTGGGGGCCAAAGTGAGCGAGACCATCCGACAGGGCATTATTGACGTCCAGATGTACAACGGCTCTGAACATGTCCTGATGGCAGGATCAATAAGTGCGATGTTTGGTAAGCGCTCATTCGTATGTTGCATAGAAATTCCTTTTTATTTTGCTTGAACAACGATTCAAAGATAATAATTGAGATATTTGACCAGTGTATATTCAGATTGTGAGCTCAGGCCTCACTCATGTTTTTGTACTTCAGGCTCTGCTGTGTGGCAGCTGGCTGCGTCATTCCTGAAGCTCCCCATTTCTGGAACCCACTGTATTGTTGGAGCTACAATTGGCTTCTCCATGGTAGCCAGAGGTCACCAAGGGGTCAAATGGCTGGAGTTACTGCGCATTGGTGAATATACGTTGTTTTTCTGCACTTTTGAAAACAAATATCTGTTAAAGCCGGAAATCAAGTGTAGCTAAAAGCTGATCAGTCTTTTGCTATCCAAAGTGTCGTCCTGGTTCCTGTCACCTGTGCTATCAGGCATCATGTCAGGAATCCTCTTCTACTTCGTTCGCAAATTCATTCTGAACAAGGTAGGATCTTCCCTTCAGTGAACATGGTTAAGACGTATAGTTTGAAGTCAGCATTGGTAGAGGAAGTATTCAGGTCCAGTGCCAAAGTGTAAAACGCCATTACAAGTACAAAAGGTTATGTCTTATTTGTTTAATCTGTACAAAAACTGAAGTGTAAAAGCGTGAACAGTCTTGTCTTTGAGCTAAGCTACATTAGCTGACTGTAGCTTCCCGAACAGGCCTGAGAGTGATGTCAATCTTCTCATTTAACTCCCAAATATTTCCCAAAATGTTGAATTTTCCCTTTAAGCACAGTTTTTGAGTAAATGTGCTAAGTTAGATTCCACCAGTGGAACTCATACAGAGTTTCACTCATTTCCACAGGTTGACCCTGTACCCAACGGCCTCAGAGCTCTTCCTATCTTCTATGCTATCACTATGGGCATCAACCTCTTCTCCATCATGTTTACAGGAGCACCATGTGAGTATCACATCCTCACACTACACCCATGGTTTTTTTTACGCTTGCTTAATGCACTGCACAGCAGCTGCTGAAATCCCTGGAGCAAGATGAGGTCTGAATAAATGTGTCACTGAAGACACAGAGGAGAGTTGATGACAGGACAAAAGTAGGTGGCAAAAAATTAGGAGACCATTGCATAAATGTTTAAGCATGCTGGATTATTCTCAGACACTTGGGGCATTATTTCATCAACCAAAACAAATTTTTCTTAAAGTCTCTGGTATTTCTGTTTGGTGATTTATACCAAAACTTAAAAGGCTAAGACACTAATTAAAAACAGGATTAAAGCAGGCAAACACAACAGGAATAAAATAAAACTAGCTGAATAAGAATCTGAAAAAGATACAACTATTAAATGGAAAACTTCCATTCCTTTTTGTTTCATTTGCAGGATTGAATTTATCGAGAAGTCAACCGGCCTGGATACACAAAACCTTTTTCTTTTTCTTTTTTCTGCCTACACACTTCAGATGTGTATGCAGTTATTAATGTCTGTGGCCATTATGGCGTAGTTGTTGATGAAAGCCACTGCTTTAATACTATCTTGGTTTTTTATTTGTGGTAAAAACCTGCCGTTGTCCACACGAGCTATCAGGTAAGTTGTAAGGGGGAAATTTGATATTGTCATAATAACCTGCATTAAGCCGTCTTATTCTAGCAGCAACAACGCTTTAGCTATTCTGTGAAGCCCATAAAAGAAAAGTGAAATACTAGACGTGCCCTTAGAGTGTACTGTGAGTATTTTATCATTGTGCTGCAAGACCGGTCTCTTTCTTGCTATCTGATTGGATGAGGGTGTACTCTCGCTGATACTGTTGTCTGTAAAAACATATTGAGAGACGTTTTATATAATTTCCAATAAATCACATGACCATAACTCATGAGACAGGAAGAGGCAATTTTCTTGGAATCCTGAAATGATAAGTATTAGATATTACTATACTTATAAACCTGGCTAAAGTGTATGTATAAGTAGTAACATTTGTTGCTCACTGGTTTCAAAGGACCAGACAGAGGGAGCTATGAATAAATGAAAGGAGCAGTTCAGTGTCTGTTTCTCCTCATTTAAGACACAATTCTTTCTCATGTCCCTGTCTTGCGTGCACAGTGCTGGGTTTTGACAGAGTGCCATGGTGGGGCACACTGTGCATCTCACTGGGCTGTGCCTTCATCACAGCTGTGGTCGTTTGGTTCCTTGTCTGCCCACGCCTCAAGAAGAAAATCAAACGTGAGTAAATCTCATACCTCTGGACTTTGAATAGAAAACCAGCTTTATGCATATTGCACAAGCTTATATGTGACACTTGATCTCAAAAGGAGAAACAGCTGCTGCTGCCCCGTGTGAAACTCCCTTAATGGAGAAGAACTCCAGCAAACCTGAAGAAGCAGAGCAGCCCTCAATACCATGTGACCCTCGACCCCAGACCCCTCCAGCAGACAGTGAGAAGGTGGCTTTCAAGCTTGGAGGTTCAGAGGAGGCTGATTTGGACAACAATGATATGGAAACCAAAGACCTGGATATCAGCAATGGTGAGAAATCAGTGTGTAATTAATCCCCTAATTAATGTGTTACCTGACTTTGTAAATCTCAAAATGGAGATATAATCACAAGTAATTCTCAGCCATTTAATCACAATCAAAAATGTGTTTTAGGTCTGAATGGCACTGTTGGCCCCATGGTGATCACTGACCCGCACAGTGGACGGTCCCACACGATCCACAAGGACTCTGGCCTTTACAAAGACCTGCTACACAAGCTGCACATGGCCAAAGTCGGTGACTGTATTGGTGACGGTGACACAGAGGAGCGTCCCATCAGGAGGAACAACAGCTACACCTCTTACACAATGGCCATATATGGTATCCAAGGAGATCCTAAATACAAGGACCTGGATGGTGGGCTACAGAGAAGATCAAGAGTGGACAGTTACAGCAGCTACAGCTCAGCAGTGACCAGCGGGAGCACAGTCCAGGATGGGAGTGTGACTCAGGAAGCTGTCAGGGACCTCGCCGTGGAGGAGGATGAGCTGGAGGTCGACCAACCAGCTGTCTCCTCGCTTTTCCAGTTCCTGCAGATACTCACGGCGTGCTTTGGCTCCTTTGCTCACGGAGGGAACGACGTCAGGTAGGAAAGGGGGTCTTTTGTCTGAGGAATGTATGTGTTTGATGTTCATTCAAGAGGATTTACATAAGTTATTTTCATCATTAGCAATGCCATTGGCCCACTGGTTGCTCTCTGGCTTCTGTATGAGAGTGGCTCCGTGGTGTCCAACTCACCCACACCCATCTGGTTGCTTCTGTATGGCGGCGTTGGCATCTGCACCGGCCTCTGGGTGTGGGGCCGGAGGGTGATCCAGACCCTGGGCAAAGACCTTACCCCAATTACACCCTCCAGGTATGCCACATATTTACATCCTATAACAGCAAAACAATCTGATATACCTGATAATCAAAGCACACTAACATGTGTTCTTCCAATTTAGTGGTTTCAGCATCGAACTGGCTTCAGCAATCACAGTTGTCGTGGCATCGAATATTGGCCTTCCTGTCAGTACAACCCACTGCAAGGTAATCAAACTCAAGAGTGTGAACCTTCAACCCAGTAGATGAGGATACGTATGTTGTGAAAGTGCTATCTGTTCTTGAAACCACTGTCGCTGTGATCACATCTCCTGATTAACTCATATCATGGGAACACAGGTGGGCTCTGTGGTGGCCGTGGGATGGCTGCGCTCCAGGAAATCAGTTGACTGGCATCTGTTCAGGAACATCTTCATCGCCTGGTTCGTCACAGTTCCTATCTCTGGGCTGATCAGTGCTGCCATCATGGCGCTCTTCACCTATGTTATTCTGTGAGCTTCTCGCTGTTATTTCAAGCAACAGACTGCCACCAACAGAGGTTGTTAGAATGACGGATAAAGCTGTGCAAGTGAACATGTTCCATTTGTTCTCCATTAATGATGTATATTATATCATTCAGTGTCATTTCAAAGTCAGACCAGTGACGTCATCTCACAGCGATGTGTCCATGAATGATGTAGGATCTAATAACACTGACATCTGTCATACTGTATATCCCTATGTATATTTGTACAAAACCTATATGTATTAAAAATCATATTATTCAGTTGTGACTGAAAAAGAACAAATAACAGTTATATCTTAATGTTTGTGTATTTGGATACAATAAAACAAGGACCTGCTTGATTTTAAGGGATTTCAATGTATTTTACTCATTATGAAACATTTCCCACTGAATCTTATTTAGTGGGTCTGCACGAGGGACGAATAGCTTAGTAAAAACAAACAAAACAAAAACAACACGATCATGAGGTTGTTTTGTTTTGAAATATTTAATAACAGATTCATTAATAAATGAAATAACAAACACATGGTTAATACCCTCCTCACCCACTGTTTTCATACAGTATTGGGGGGAAAATAAAAGTTTAATGTTGTTCTCCACTGTTTCAGTTATGCCTGTACTGTACAATACTATACTTTGCAACTTGTGCAAGAAGTTGTATAGGCTTGATATATTTTATAATAAACATAAAATGTGAATTGTAAATCAAATGTAATTTATTTTCCAAATCATCATATAAACTTGCTGCTTACAACAAATTAATTTGGGTTGTATTCAAATTACTTTCTTGTCTTTTTGCTTTTGTATAGCCTATAATAACAACCATTGTAAATAATCCAGGCTATAGATGCTATGGTATGTGGTATTACATTATTCAGTGATACTGCCATGCTGTGCCGTCGTAGCTTAGATTAATTAACAGGAATGACTGATCAAGCCACAGGCTGTTACACAATTTTGAGTGTACGCAAAGGTTTTTGATAGGGTGTTATTTAGAGCCATGGGGGAACTGCAACCCACATAAAACCTTGCCTCCCCTCACCAAATCACAACAGCAGTATGGATGTCTGGGCCGAACAGACAGTCCTTAATGGCACAACATGTGAAGCAGTGGTGGACATGAGGGCTCTCATCTCCCTGTTCCTCCTGAGCACCCGGTCTGGCACTGATAGCCTATAAGACCACTGGTTTACAAATTGTTATGTAACAATCTTACACTACAAAATCCCAATATGAAATACAAAGGGTCACTGGTCATGTCATCAACCACTAAGTCTGGCTAGTTAACATGCAAGTCCCCTGCAATGTTTGGACCTGCTGACGAAGTGGGAGCCCACAACAGATGTGCCAATCTGCTTTGGTACAGAGTGCACAGTTTTCCACACATACGTGGAAACACACAGGGTGCACCGTGAGCAGAGCCAAGATTCTCCTCCTCTCTCAACCTCTGTCCAAGCACAGGTGGATGCTGGTAAACACGGCATGGGCAGCAGTATTGGCAATGAGTCCTGAGAGAACAGCGCTCCAGCCCCAATGATCCAGCCTCACAGGATGAACCGCCTCCATTGCCAATGGCAACTACTTACCGACGTCCCTCAGCTTGTCCATGTATTGGTGGGAGTGAGCCACTTTGGGTTAGCGAAGGCTCTGTAGTAGCATTGGTCTGGGGAGTTCTGGTTGAGGTGTTGCCAAGATGGCCTCTCAATGTAGCTCCTGTGAAGAAGGGATTGACCTTACATCAGCAGCAGCTCCCCTACAGCAGTGTCAGGTAAGGGCAGGATTGACTAAAACTGACTATTACATCTTTGTGTGGCCATGGATAACTTCGTACACAGCTCCAGACAAGAATGCCAACAGCACTACCAAACACCTGGTCAACATCTGGTTCTGCAGCTTCATGGTGGTTCAACATATCGCTTCTTTGAAAGACCCTTCTGTTCTTTAGTTGGGCCAGTTATAAATATGTTTCCAGAGGTAACTTTGCTTCACTTCTTGATGCTATAGGCAGGGTTTTTATGATAAAGATATATCTTCAGTCCAAGTCCCTGCGCTGTGCAATAACTGTCTAGTAGCTCTGGAAAACTGCGAAGCAGAAAACTAGCTTATGGTTACGGAGATGACTTTCTTGTAGGAACACCAAAAGGCCACATGATGGAGGTGTTCTCCACATAATTGATGCCACCAGTGGGGCTTGAAGTGGATGAATGTTTTTTTTGCATTTTCTTTAAGTGTTCCCCGTTTGATTTCCTAAAAAAAGACATATTCTCTATAGTTCTGATCCTCCACATCTCAAATCAGTCAGACTGCACTGAGATCAGAATTAAAGCACTCCACATTGATGTACAAATCCCCTGGTCAGTGAATTTGGACTGGGACAGAGGATCATATTTACAGACAGGTTTGCCTCCCTCACTACAACATTATTAATAGTGTTATACATTTCATATATAAACAATACGCTGTTTTCAGGGAGAAAAACAGAAACGAGTAATATATTTTTTTAGCAATGGCAAGGTCTTCATTGACTGGATTCATGCACAACAGGTAGTTTTTTTTTAAACGTGTTTTCAATACACATAGAGAAAATGTGGATTGGATGACACTTTGTAAAAATGCAATTTATGCAGTTATTATATGTATTTTATGCAACACATTTTCGATATAATGAAAAGGATAATGAGGAGATCCAAATCTGACAATAAAACATTATTATTGCAGATTGACATTACATAAATGACTAATCACATTCAACCATGCTTGAGTCATTAAAAACCAACCTGAGTTTTGAGATAAGCTACTCCATTCCAGGTGGTGTGAGCAGATAGCTGAAAGAACCTGTGTCACAAGAGCAGGAAGTTGACATTTCTGGGAAGAAGTGACCTTTATTACATAAAATACTTTTCATATCCAGCCGAAGGGCCAGGGAGGCAGAGCTATTATCTGAGCAGTGTTTTTCTTTTTTCTGAGGATTTCCAAAATGTCCTTATTTCTACCCAGTGCAGAAACATTATTTTAGCAGCAGATGGCACTGTTGTTCTACTTAGCAGGATTGAAAATTAACATAATTCAACCGTAGTAAACACAGAGTACTGGCAAACCTTGGCATCAGTTTGAGGTGTGAAATTACCACAGATTTTGTAATCACAAGCATCCTTATGGATCATCCATTAAATCATCTTGATTCAGACATTTGACCTCTCTGTTTACTTTAAAAGCATCTGCAAGTAGTCAGAATCAGAGAAAAGTGTCCCTACACTGAAAAGGTGTTAAAGACCAAAGAATCTAATAAACTCATCTGTATACAAAACAATTATCATAGGCAATTTTATGACTACAAGGATTAAACTTTTGGATTTTGAATCGATATTGAGATTCTCGTTTAACTCTTGTTTTATGGATTTGATGAAAAGTTTTAGAGGGATCTACGGTCTAAGAGGCATGTGATGTGCATGCGGCATAACTGTCCCTGGGCCCTTGGATATTATGAAGTGTAACCATTGTCCCTCTCTAGCTAACTTGCAGGGGCAAAGTGTCACAAGGATGTCACATGTCTCCCTGAATGCTTTTGCAAGATACTAAAAATGTATCCCAAATGTCTGAATAGAATGTTTTGGAAGAGGTTTCTCTCTCTCTCTCTCTCTCTCTCTCTCTCTCTCTCTCTCCCTCTCTCTTGTCAATGTCTGTGCAATTACACCTCATCATCATCATCCAGCAGTGTAATCATGTGTCGATCCTATGGTGTCAACACGGGTTTTATTTTGAAACCACAAGCCGGAAGTTGTATACTTTAATATCGTTGTAATTGACACTTTGGATGATTTTCAGCGGTTGTCCACACAGGTGCGCCTGGACATTAGTGCGTAATTTGCGGCCAGCGAGAATTGCGTGTTTACTATGTGAATGCGTGATGTTTGGCACTGCAGAGAGGAACGCGCGTCTACAGCGGAATGGCACGCGTTCACTTGAGCACAGCGGACCAACAAGCTGGTGTAGTCTGTAGCAGATTCACGGGAATAAAACGACGGCTTGGTTCTCTGCAATAACACAGGATTACTGGAGCCGCAGGAGGTGGGTTTTGAAGGGAGATTTTAGGTTTTAGGGGACAGGGAAGCGAACAAGTCACAGATGTGAAAAGGCAGGTGCGTTTCACCTCGTTTTTTTCTTTTTTCTTTTTCAATTCGGCCGGAGCCTTGGAAATGCAGCTTCTACCTGACAGATGTGTGGCACCACAACTGCAACCTACAGGTCTGTATCGCCAGATCCAATTCAAGCATGACACAAAAAGATTCAACACAAGCCGTAAGATTGAACACATTCATAAAACACACAGACAACAGAAACAATGTTCCTCCCTTTGCATTCTCGGATTCTGAGCAGCTTTCTCTGTGGAAAATGTCTCTCTCTGTGATTTTTTGTGTGTGTGCTAGGATTATGATAGCATTTGTATGGTAGTGCACACTGCTCTGTCCCCTCCACACAAATCTGATGACAATCACAGTTATTTTGCTGCTGAGGCAGCTCACAGGCTCATATACATTTTCTTGTTGCCACACTTTAGGTAAACACAATTGCCAAGAGGTAGAGGCCACTGATGGGACAGTAGCACAGAACTGGTTTAGCTTTATGTCATCTCCTCTTAAACAGTACCTGGCTGCTGAGCAGACTCATGGGACAAATCACAGCATTTGTTTACCAGTGTGTTTCTGCTCCTCGTCTTCTGTTTAGAGAGCGTCTCCTGTCTATCTGCTGCTGATCTGCTGTGGTCGGCTGTGGAGCACTGAGACTGCTGCAGCTGCAGATCTCATAATCATCAACATCAACATCTGCCACTTCAAACGGGACAAGACACAAGAGGACAGAGGACTGACTGATCAAAACGCCAGCAGTCAGAAAGTACCTGTAGACCATGACTCCAGCAGAGCTGCTTGCTTGAGAGCAGCATGAGCTAATTGAGGACTACCAAACTAATTGCTGATTCAAGCTTTTTTTTTTTTTTTTTCCTGCCTGGGGCTGATGAAAATGTTCCAGTGTGTCAGTTGACTGACAGGGTAGCAGTGGTGTTCTAGCCCGGGACATAGCCAGCAGCTGAAGAGCAAACACCACAAAGGAGATGGCTCGTCCAGGATCAGGGTTGCTGGTGCCCGTCAATGGACTGGGATACCCCCCTCAGAACCTGGCCAGGGTGGTGGTCTGGGAGTGGTTGAACGAACATGGGCGCTGGAGGCCCTACAGCGCAGCGGTTTGCCACCATATTGAGAACGTGCTGAAGGGGGATGCCCGAGGTACTGTTGTTCTGGGGCAGGTGGATGCCCAGCTCTCTCCTTACGTCATCGACCTGCAGTCCATGCACCAGTTTCGACAAGACACAGGTAAGAGACATGGCAGTTTCCTGTCTGCGTACACAGATGGCACAGATAGCTTTGTCAAGGAAAGACCACATCATGCAAACACAGCAGTTATGAGGTCATAATGTGGATGTTTACCCAGAAGTTCTAATGATTGAATACATAAATAGATGAATCATGTTTGGCAGTCATCACCGCAGATGATGTCATCTTATCACATTGGGGATGATTAGAACAGAGGCCGCCTTGATGTGGCTGCTACACAAATCTTATGTAACTTCCAAGAGGAATAAATGAGAGTCCTGAATGTCCCGTCTGCTCTGGGACTCACGTACAGTGGATGAGCCACAGGTTGAGCTGAGAGGCGTTTCGACAAACAGGACACAAAGCACCCGGATGACAAAAGTGTGGCGATAATTTATTCATTCAGGGGGCGTCTTTACGCAGCTGCTGGAATGCCACGACCTTGCCAAAGGTCAACATGTTCGAGGGGCTGTGCATCCATCAGGCAAATGAGTGCTGTAGCTCAGTGCGGCACTCCTCACTCTTCTCAACTCATTGTATTCGTTAAAATGTGTTGTCATGCTGTTGTGAGAACGGCAATCACAATAGTGGCTGGTGATTTGGTTACTGTAGCCTACACAATTACTGGGAAAGAGGAAGTGCTTCTAGTTTCTGCCACATTACTGCAATTTATGTCATTTCACAAGAATGGAAAGAATACGCGGAATATGGAAAAATCATGTTATATTTTAGACATTTAATAAACTGCCCGCTGTGTCCAAAGTACCAGTGATTCTAAATCATAAGTTTTGGTTTTATTCTGGTTACAGCATGCGAACAGTAAATGACCTCATAAGAAATCCCCACCACATAGTATGTGTTACTTTTGCATTAAATCCACCCAACACAGGCTTTGTTTGGTCGACTGTAATTCTCTCTGATGACTGCTGCCAGATGTTTGCGCTGTACTCCACTAAAGCTCAACACACTCTGTGTTTGTCTCTGTGTGTGGATTCACCTTCCTGCTGTCCCAGTGTTTGAAGTGAAGATATGGGGGAGGTTATAGACATCTGTTAGAACCAGCTCTGGACAAATCTCAGCTTTCTGAATTATTTTTAACGTGTGATTCAGCTGCACATCACTTTGTTGAATCAAAAGCTACAGATTGGGACTGTGATAGATGCTGTGGGGTGGCCATATCTGCACTGAAAAATGATGTCACTGACACGTGAAGCATGAATAGTGAAACTCTCATTTTAATTCAGAGGCAAATCTCTTATTTGAAGGCGTTATGTAACATCAGAGCATCACATGAGGTACGGGGGAAAATATGCATATGGGATATACAGAAGGTGACCCCACTGTGCATGGAGCTGCATTGGTTGGCAGCGATATTCAGAATGCAGGCAAAAACAGAATACGGCTCAAAATTGTAAAGGTCCCTGCAGTTACTGCCTGATTATGGAAAGAAATGTCAAAATGTCATGAAAGCAGCTATAATAAGCAGTTGTATATGCGCTTTCTTTTTACACTGCGTGTGTTTTTATAAAACCCCGCGGACAGATGGGCGTTGCAAACTACCTCAGGCCGTAAAATTTTGTGGTATGTGGCTCTGGTCGAAGTGGTGTACTTGCCCCCTATAAAAATAAATATGAACATTAATAACAAAATTACATGTTGCTCTGCTGTTCTGACATCACATTACATTAAACTGTAAACCAGCTTTTATTTCAAACACCAACATGTAGAAACCAGACATGTATTCAATATTTGATCCATAGTATTATTTGGTTACATTAATATCTAACAGAAGGGCTAGTGAAAGCTGGTGTGATGGCTATTGAAGGCGTGAAAAAGGCATTTAGGGCAAATGAAAAATGTATAAATTGAAACAGCACTTCATGTATTGGCTATGTACAGCATATAGTATATGTTGCACTAAATCAGTGTCTTTTCATTCTTTATGAAGAAAATGTTTTTCTTTTAATGTTTGAAATGCTAAATACAAGTGTGGCTGTATTCCTGCATGACTCTCAGGTGGTTTGTAGTAGAAGGAGCTTGTTGGTGTTTTCCCCTCTGATGGAACATAACGCAGAGCAGCGAGTGTGTCTGGGGTTGACTGGCTGCGAGATGAGCCACTGAGCCGTTTGTCAGCCATTACCATGGCGCTGGGGCTAGGCCTGACGTTTATCGCTCCTCATTGTGCCGTTCAGTGTGTTACCTTCCCTCTCGGCCGGGATAAACCTGTCACTGCAAGGCCTGACGGACAGCGGCCCAGACACCTGCTTCTTCCCCTCCCTCCCTCTCTCCTCATTCTCTGCACTCTCTGCTCCTGTCCCCAAATATTGGCAAACCTCCGCCAGCCATCAATCCGAGCTCCCATGAGCCCCAGCTAGCTTCCAGGCTGTTGTGATGTTGTTGCACCGAAGCTTACGCAAAGGGCCTCAGCTTGTTTTAATGTGGATTGCGATGCATCTGTTTCACATCGAATGTTTGTTATATTTGTAGCTCAGCAGGTCACCCACAGCCATTTGCAGTGTTGCAGGCTTATGGAGTGTCCCTGTGGGGAAACCCCATTTTGTCATGGAGCCAGTGATCTCGTCCTCTGAGGCTCTTTTTTGGCAAAGCTGGAAAGAGAGTTGAGCGTGCTTTCTGTCCCCTGTGTGTGTGTGTGTGTGTGTGTGTGTGTGTGTGTGTGTGTGTGTGTGTGTGTGTGTGTGTGTGTGTGTGTGTGTGTGTGTGTGTGTGTGTGTGTGTGTCCTTGTGTCTGTACATGTGTGTGAGTTTGCTGATGTGTGATGGTGCACTCTGTCTGCTGTGGCAGCTGTGGTGTTTGTGTCCTGTCCCTGCAGGCTGTGTAGGGGTGCCCTGCTCTCCTGTGGGTTTGGGAGGAGCTCCTGTGGGTGGGAACCAGGCAGAGTTACTCCGACTAATGAGACAGCGGCTATAGTTTATCTCCATGGTTCCCTCTAATCAGAGCCTCATGACGGCAACGCACACACCACAGACGATGCGGCAGGGCCCCTCTCTGTGGAGAGCAGCCTAAACACATCTGTATGTATTTGGCATTTGAAAACACAGTGCATGGGGTTCATCTTAATGCAGCTGCTGGTGAAGAACACCAGTCTGTGGTGAAATCCTGAACCCGGTACTTTTGTATATACAGTATGAGTGGGGGCTTAGAGGGTTATATATAGTGTGGATGAATATCTGGCCGAGGGCAGGGAGAGGATTGGCCCCTGGCCAAGGAGAATCGATCCGATCTCCTCCCCAGAGGGGCATTTGAACATCTAAACACTGCTGTGGACTGATCCCCTTTCACTACACCCACTCCCATAGCAAAACACATGGGCTTATCTGCCATTTCCATCATATACCAACACTTGTGGCCTGTCTGATGGATTTCACACTGCAGCTATTTCTTCTTCTGCCCGGCTTTTAAACGCACAGGGGTCTCTCAATCAAAACAATAACAAAAGATGGCATTTGGTGATGTCATGAAGAAGTGTGGGATCATGGGATTTGTCTTCACCTCCATTGCCATCAGCTTCTCCCAGTTTGATTTCCTTCAGTGTCAGTCGTTCTGGAGGTTTCTACTGGGAGCTGAATTATCCTCCTCCCTAAAACAAATACAGCAGGTGAACTGGTATAAACACTGAATAAGGCAGTTTCACATTAAAAGTCAGTTTTTCACCAACATTGTACGGCAGACACAAGAGATCAGTTGGGGATGTGAGCTGCTAACCTTTGTTTTGATTGTTTCCCTGATAACTTATGATCCAGACATTCAGGAGGTTTTTACCGACGGCCAAATTATTCTCAGAGCTGTGCTTCTGTCCATAAGAAACGGACTAGGGGATTAAAAGTGGTAGAAACATCGAAAAGAGCTGTTTCATGTTACAAATCCGTGTTCACTGATGCTGCTATGTGGAAACAGACACAGGGTATCAGGACGGGGCTGGGAGCTGAGACTGCATTACGTTTGCTTGGCTGGTTTCTCTCATGACTCTCTGACGGTTTAAAATGTGCATCAGAAAAACGTTGCTTAAAACTGGATAAAAAGTTAATTTTGACACTTCTGGCGGGCACCCATAATGCAGATGCATGCGCAGAGGCGACCAAATGAAACAGACTTTTACCATGATTAAAATCAATAATTTTGCCAGGTTTGCTAGAAACATTTGGGATAATGTAAGTACACAACTTAATATGAATATATAACATAGGTCTAGTCATTTTTAGACATCACAAGACAATCTGTGACACAGACAAAAGATGTTTTCATTCATTAAAAAAAAAAAAATCTCTGAAATGTGACTGTACGCTACCTGCCCAGTAACAAACAGCAGACAGAAAGTGACTAGCCGGTGAACATAGCAGAGCATTTAACAGCTAAAGAGTAAAACAGAGCTACAAGGAGAATCAATATTACACTTGAATTCATCAGATGGACACAAACAAAACTCCAAAGGACAGCTGATGTTCCTCCACATCTGCTGGATGTAACTGGACACGAACAAGTTGGCTGTGATCACCTAAAAGGTGATATGTGTCCAGAAAAAATCAGTTATTGCAGGTTTAAATCATTATGGTTGCTAGTCATTGATATGTGCTTGTTAAAAAGGGGGTAAAATACCTTGTATCGATGTTCGTAGGCTTTACATGATGTGTCCGCAGATATCAGTCAATCACAGCCAGGGTAAATCCAGGCTTCAAGCTTTTTTTTTTTTTTTTACATGTCCAAAAAAAAGTTTCATCCTCATTTGAAAAGCACAAGCAAAACGCATAAGCACAATATCTGCATTACCATTATAACTTAGATTTCCAAACACAAAAAGTGCAAAGGAATTGAAATTTCTATTCACCCCTTAAAATCTAAAGAGACAGCTTTTAGTGTGCATTTAACATCTGTATCTGTCCTGAATGTGTTTCTGGAGTTGTAAGGGCCATTAGAGTTGCTCGACGCTCCCTGTTGTGAGATGGCCCATGTGTGACTGCAGAGATAACCCCTATCAGCGGCTGTTGGCTGCTGTGTTGCCGGAGCGGGGCTTTGTTTGGTTTGGTCCCACAGGCGTGAGAATCTCTTCTGCTCTGGCCCGTTTCCCTCGGCTAAATGCCCTCGCTAACTAATTACGGTGAAAAACGCCAGAAGACAAAGAGGAAGACGGCCATGTTCTCATGTCTGTTTTGTGTTGAAGCTGACAAACAACAGTCACTGTGGTTGTGGTCTGGAAATGTGTCTGTACACTTGCTGAGCATCTACAATGCTGCAGATTGTTGAAGAAGAGAAATGCTTTAGTGTCTTTTCTTTGATGTAGTTTAGTATGTAGTAAGAGCGTGTGGGAACCGTTTTGGTGGTCTGTGGGAGGAACCAGTGAAAAGGATTCCCGCTGTGTACGTGCTAAAGGTCATGTGGTGTATGCATCAGCTCTGACTGTGAAATCCCACTTGCGTCAGAAGAAAACAGAATGAGCAAAGTGTGGAGCCCAGAGGCTCTAAACTGTATATTTAGAATTGAAAAGAAATAGAAACAGGCAATTTCTAGTGCTACAATCGCGTGTGTGCTTTTATATTTGAATGTGTCAACAAGCAGAGCAGATGTGCACACATCAGCAGTGCTGTGATGTTGGCTGACACGCTACGGTTTGTAGCACAGTATATGTTGTTATACAACAGCTTAGACACTTGTTTTGATGAAATGTATTGCAGTTTCAAATAAGGACTGTATGAATCTCCGCAGGTACTCAACAAGTCACATCCTGGCCGCATTCACAATCATGTGGACTAAAGATAAACAGACCTGACATAATGACCAAATTCTTTTTCTCTTAAAGCTCTTTGTAATTAGCGTAGTTAGACAGTGAAGGTCTTTAGCTGAAATCAAAATGGTGCTTAGCCAAGGTGGTGCTAAGGTGTCACTGTACTCAGGGGTCCATTATAACCCCAACCAGCTGGCTGAATTCCACTTGGATGTCGGCAGGAAAGGGATTGGAGCGGCGCTGTGGGGGGAAGGAAGGGGGAGGGGGTGGGCGGGGGCTGGCCTGACAGAGGTGAGGAGAGATGAGGAACAGAAGGAGAGGTGGAGCGTTTTCCTGATGGAAAGTGACAGAGAGGGTGGAGGGAGGGATAATAACACTGGAAAGACCCTCTGCTGTGCACATTCCCCTGCTCTTTCACTTTCACACAGCTTTTGTGTCAGTACTGTGAAGGCTCCCATCCAGGGCCTCAAGCTGTGATGATTATAATTATGAATTTAATCTGGCCATATTTTTTGTCAATTATCTGACTAAATATTTTGTTTATAGATTGTAATGAACAGACGCAGATGCCTGTCACAAGCTACCGGGGGCCAAAGTCATTTATTTGTTCTGAGCAGCAGCCGACAAAAGAAACAATACACTAAGATTTATTCTTTATGTTGACACGAAATACTACTACTTTTACTCAAACTAAGGAGCAATGACTAAAATATCTCAAGTTAAAAAGCCTTAACCTTTTGATTGTTTTTCAGTTTTTCATCTGTGAATTGAATCAGAAAATGCTGAAAAATGCCCAACACAAATTTCCGCTTTTCCCAACCCAAAGATATTCAAGTCACACTAATGAACAGATATATAATTTTTGGAATAGGTTTTCTGTCCATTGATTAATCGAATAATGTTTTCAGCACTGTACTTATTCAATTTTGTTCAGACTTTACTTTCATCCCTGTAAAGCGTCAGGCTGTCGTTCCCTCTCAGAGTGACCTTGTTTCCAGGGTCGCTGTGCTTCGGTCTGCTCTGTCCACATCCTTATTACGTTACAGTGATGAGCAGGCTCTGCAGCTTCTGGCAGCCTCTGGCGTTGTTAGCAGAAGCGTCTCTCCACATTTCCTTTTAACTTCTAATCCAGCGAGTCACCACTTTTAAATTCTAAAGTGGATATCTTAGGCTTTCATCGAGGAAGCAACTTTAAAGCTGCTCTCGGCACCGCTTGCTTACTAGGCCAGTCGCTCAGATCGGAGGCTGACGTCTGCCTCGGCCGAACAGCCTGCCGCTGCTGGAATAGGAATGAGACATCATCACAGCACTGTTTTAGGTAAACTATCCTGCATCTCCTGTTTACATTAGACAGGTCTCATGTTGAAATCTGTCTCACCAGGACGTTGAACTCTATTTCTTAAGTATCCTCGCTCTCATCTTGTTTGCTTTTGCCTGTAAGAAGTCACTCATAATGTCCCCGTCACTCAAATCAACAGAGCTGTTGCAAAGTGTGAGAAATGACTGTTGATCAGTGTGCTGTGTTATTGTACCTAGCTTTATAGCACCCTGACGCTTCAGCATACAAACCAGATGTTAGCTACTGTCGTGTTGCAAAGGGACAGAGTGTTCCTGTTGTAGCAAATGGGGGGTGTCTTTGATCTACAGGAGAATGTGGCCTAACATTTACTGAAAAGATCTTTTGACTGAGTCCAGAGCTGCACTGACGCAACTCGGCTGCCAGCGGTTGCATTAAGCCAAGCTCAGAGCTCCCTTGATCAGTCTCAGTGAACACAGTGTTTCTGTGCGAGACTTTGTGTTTTGGTCTCAGCATTTCCCCCTCACTTTACAAAAGAAAAAGGACTCTTACCCCATTTTAGCACAGCAGAGGCATGACGGATCGCTAAAGCCGAAACTGGGGTGGCCTGCTCAAAAGCACCTCAGTGGTAAGACAGTCATCATTGTTCCAGTTTAAGCTACTGTAATGGAAAAAAAAAGATCTTCCATAAGACTGAACACACAAGTAGGAGTCATATCTCCACCATGAGCCCTTTACTCAAACACTTACAGTCACTTGCTGCAACTTTCCTTTCATTACATTTTGGGATTTTTGGCACAATACTTTTGAGACTTTGCTCTCTGCTGTCTACAACACAACTTTATTTATTCCACATAGTTTAATTAAAATGAATAGAAACGCATACTAAATGAGACAGGGAAGGTTATCTTGCAGGACTGCATGCTAATGACATTCCCATCAGCTGTAATCGTACTTTTTAGAGATGTTACGATACCATCTTCTCCTTCTCGATATGATTCTGATTCCGAGCTGTTTACTACTGACCTTGTATGGATGTGAAATGATGCTATAATTGTTGTCTGGCATGGCTCAGGTTAAACCCTTTGTAAAAGATGAACAGATATGCCATATTATGTAATTTGATTCTAATTTGTCAATCATAAAAAAATATGTAGGGATAAATTAAGATGGAGATACCTGCCACATCAGTTTCTATACGGTTTCTCTACTGTGTCTGCCCAAGCGCTCACAGAGCCGCCAGCATGGCTATGGACTGCAGGTCTGTATGTCACAGTTAGGGCTGAAACAAAACAATCATATTAGTCGTTTATCAAGCAAAACTGCCAGGCATTTTCTGATGAGAGCTTCTCAAAGAGTTATGATATTATTGTGTATTTAATATCTATATAACAAGCCATTTCAGGAGGACACCTTGTAATCGTCTTGACATTTTTTCAATTAATTGAGTAAACAATTAATTACTAATAATAAATATGTGCAGCAGTTGCAGCCTTTACACTGTATGTCAGCTGTATTGTAATGCAGTAGGTGGTCCAGTACTAACTGCAGCTGTAGTGCCCATGGCCACATAAACCACTATACATAGCATTTTCATTATTTCCCCATGCACGCAGGAGCCGAGTAAACTCCACATGTTTGAGATTTACATGGTCAGACAAAAACCTAGGCTTCAGGGAATAATGATGGCCATTTTTCTTAATTTTCTGACATTTTATTGACTGAAAAATCGTTATTAGTAAGGTAAAGGTAATTGTCAGAGGTGTTGCTCATGAAAGAATAATTGGTTGCAGCCTTATAGTACTTCTATGATAGAATAATACTACCTTGATGAGGTTTTCTGTTTATTAATTGACAGAAATAAAAACAAGACAGTTGGATGAAACTTTACAACAAACAACCACATTATGAACTAAAACATGTCAGGTCTTAAAATTAGATTTTCACACAGGATCCCTTTTAAATATATAAGGGGTCTATATTACATAATAGACCCAAATGATATTGAGCAAACCTGGGGCTTTTGTAGGTACAGGTGTTGTCTTTCCTCCGGTTTTTGTACAGAGCAGTCTGTGTTCTGAACCTGCGGTCTCAGGTTGTCTGAACTGATGAAAACACGAGGAAGAATTATTGCTACAAGGCATGGGACGAGCACACATGTGCACACATGCAAAACAATCACTTATTTTGATTGTCCGTAGCCCGGCTGCTCAACGGAATATCAATGTGAGTCTCTGTCTCACCCTCCTCCCCTCTTCTGCTTCCTCTGTGTCACCTGTAAGCACCTCTAAATCATGACTCCTGGTGAGAGTCCGGGTCCTGTGACTGGTCGGTGTGAGGAACATCCTGCAGTAGCCTGTGAGCTGAATATTATTTGCCAGCTGCTCTTGGCTGGCAGAGACCCCTCCAACCTCCAGCAGCTCACACACCATCACTTTTTCAGACGTTGCATTATTAATGAGAACTTACAAACTTTCTAAGGATTTATATCTGCTTCCAGGTGAATCTTTATCAGAGTTCAATGTCTTCTCTCTGGCTGAATGCATGCATGCATTCAGTCAAGTGTGAACCAGTGAATAAAAAAAAAGGTGCCACACTCTTACCACTTACTTTTTGTGTTTTTGATAACAACACATTTTTTATTCCAGAAAAAAATAAAAAGGAAAACAAAAACACAAAGAAATTGTCAACACAACAAACTGCATTAGCTGAAAGACATAACACATATAAGAAGCAGTCTGCCAATATAAAATTGTAAAAAACTCTGATGTATATCTGACAGATGTGAAAACAAGTTTTCATCTTTCTCCTCCTCCTTCAGATTATGATAAAACATGAAATAAAAATGCTAGGCATTAATTCATCTCATTCATTAAGTATAAACAGTTGTCTCCAGTTATGTGTGACAGTACTTACAGACTCACTGCAGGAATAATAACTGTGATTAGCTCTGTGCATTAAAAACCCAAGATGCGTCCAGATGCACTTTGTTAGCTGTAGGTTTCCAACTGACAGCGTGTGCTACACTTCACTGAAAGCTTGAAAACTAATGTGGTTAAGTGGCAAGCTAATAGAAAATAAATAAAAAAAGGCGAGATGGAGCGTTTATGTCTCCACCCCTTGTTGTCAGTTGCTAGTTGCTAGTCTCTCTGCTTTGTCTTAGCTTTGCTGTTGACATTTGAGAGACAGTGCAGGAGACTGGACACCATGTGATACCAATGTTATTTCCTTTATCCATGACCATTCCACAACCTTAAACTTGTGTTGTTACCATGACGACAAAGGTCAGGTACTACTATGGGTCGTATCCGATGGTAGGTTGTAGGACGTGTTGGCTCCTACATACATGCTGAATTCAGATTTAAGGTGAACTCAGAGGCACTTTCCCCTTTCAGCAGATTCATGTAAAAACCTTCTGGTGTTAAACGACAGACATGCATGCATCATTCTGCGCAGTGAAACTCAAAACATCCGAATGAAGTAATGATATGCAATTCACATTTATAGAGTGGGGGGGGGGCTTTAAAATGATTCACAAGCTTTTAAGTATCAAACACTCACCCCTGCTGGCTTGAATTGTGGCTGTTAGTTTTGTAGTTTTGTCCTGCGGTCAGCTTGAATTTCTGCCAGTTACAGTAGATTCCAAAAAAATCAAGCATAAACTGAAACTTGTCAAACTGCTCCTGCAGCATAATCTACTTCTCTGCTATCCGGTTGTATGGTCAGTATGATCCAAACAGTCATCATTTTGCCAAAACACGGCTAAATGCACTGACTCTGGCTGAGCCTCAGAGCTTTGGACCTTTGGGGTAGGTTGTTGAAAGCAGCTGATTTTGGGTAATGTGTGTATCACTTTAAGCCCCATAATCCCATCCCTCCCACAAAGTCAGTTTCAGTGTTGACCCTCATGTATTATAAAATGATTAAGCCTTTCCAGAAAATCATAAATGATTTATTCATCATAGTTCCATATAAATGATGTACATGTCTTGCAGCTATTAAAGCCTGGAGAGCACGAAGTCATCTGCTTGCACTGATACTACACTGTAAACAACCTTTCATTGTGTCGCGATATCAGTAGGGCAACAGTAGGTGTCTACCCACAATGCAAAGTTTCCCGCAAGACCATTATTCATATTTCAGCAGCTTCCTGTTCCTCCTCCTTCAATACAACGGAGCTGATGACTCCTTGGAAGTGGATTGGTGAAATGAGTTTATCTACAGGCTCTGACTCCCAAAGTCAACGCACCACTGTGATACCTCTGTAGTACACTTCTGTGCTTTGATAAAGCTTATTGGGCCTTTGTTCAGGCTTTAAGCTCGATAAAGGCTTTTAGTGATCCAACACCAACTTTGCAATAAGGACACGACCCTGATTTTATTCCAGCTTCTGACATTTAGCCCCGACAAGCACGAGTTGTTTCCCTGAATATCCTCTGTTCCTCTTAATAGACTGCATAGTCAAATTTAGGAAAAGTGCACATCATGCAAACATGACAGTAAAAATAACTGAGCTATGAAGATGAGCTATTAATGCTAATTCATTTTGAGGTATGAACACAGAGGAGATGTGATTACACTTGTGACTCAGCAGGGAAAAGAGCTGGGCCTAATAATAAAAACTCATCGGGAAAGTAGAACATACTTAAGGCGAAGTTGTGTTTGGTAAATTCATCACAGTGTGTGCTTCATAAAACATTTATCTCCCCGCAGGGTGGTCAGATGCCCCCTGACCTCTCTCACACCATGTCTATTTTACTGTTGATCAGAGCTGACCAGTGTAGTCTGGCACAGTGACAGTTTGCTCTAATGTAACCAGACGTTTCCTCTGATAAGACCTGACTGCATCAGACAGCCATGAAGTGGGTTGTAAAAGTCTGTCTCAGCAAACTCATTTAATGCACGCTGTTCATCTCAATGAGTCAGACTCCCTTTATTTGTCGTATGTAATATTCTGAGCAGTTTTTTCCCTCTTGGTGCCTCTCGAACAGCCTTGATGACACAATAAGAGATAGAAGTTGATTAGGGTTTGAACCTATGTTGCCTTTGTTTGGTAACTCCAGGTTGAGTTCAGTGACTGTGCAGAATACATAAACCTCACAGGATGTGATTTATTCTTGATCGAGTCATGTAGCAGTTAGTGTTGCATGTACAGCATGGCAGAGGTCATCCAGTGGACAACCGCATGGGCTATTCCTCAAAGTCTCCTCCTGACGTGGTATCAATCAGCTTTCTGCTGAGCACGCCAAATGGTTCTACAGACGTACAGTCTGTCGTAGCAGTGTGACGGCTGACATGAGATATTGTGTTGTCATGGATAAATACTGCATCATGTTGGAGTGTGAGAACTGTGTGTGTGTGTGTGTGTGTGTGTGTGTGTGTGTGTGTGTGTGTGTGTGTGTGTGTGTGTGTGTGTGTGTGTGTGTGTGTGTGTCACTTTCTCCTGCTAAGCTGAGGGAGGAGCAATGCGGTTTGGTCTGATGCAAGGTCAGTTGTAGGGCTAAGTGATATGTTTAGAATCATTCACAAACATTGCAATATCTATACTGATATCACATTGATGTCGCAATACAATATATCGGATATTTTCCAGTGGTTATGTATATGTACTGTATGGGATATATATGCAATAATCACGTAGAAAGTAATGAAACTTATCAAAGCAATGGTCTGTGTTGTACTATTTGAGGTGGCATTACATGAGACTGACCTTTTATACAACAAAAACTTTGATTATTTTTATTGTATTCATATTATATTGTGTATTTATATTATCTTTTTAATTAAAGCATACTCAGAATCAGAAATTGGTACAAAGATAACATGATAAAATTATATCATAGCAGACTAAATCAAACTAAGCAAAGCAACACTGTAAACTTACAAAGTACTGTATATAACAATTTTCTTCAGCTCAGAATAACCGGATGTAGCAGAGTTTTATAAAAGTAGATGTGAGTGCTCTAGATCTGATCTTGCCCAGCAACTATAATTGTTTGTATTTTAGTATAGGCCACCCAAATCTGTTGTTGGTTTTCTAGAAGAAATTTCTTAATGATGATTCTTGGCACTTTTAACGTACGTGTTTAAAATTATTTCAAAATGAAAACGGTGACTATTGTACTTGAAAGGTCCAAGTCCACAACATTTTTTCCACATTGAAATCTTAGCTAATACATTCATATGAACTGAATTCTGCTTACAGTGACATATAATACAAGTGTGGTCATAAAACTGTAGTTGTTGGTCAAGTTGGTACTTATTAGTTTTCTACACCCTATGATGATTTGGGTGGCGTAATTATAATGTGCATGAAAACTTTTTTTTAGGTCAATCTACTTTTTGAAAATAAGTAATGGGTAATATTAGCTTAATGTTTAATGCAAATTTTGCATTAAACATTTAAGAGAAATTATGCAGTGCATCAGACAACTGTAAATTTAACATTTCACAGTGCAGATTTTTTTTTTAATTAAAGTTTTTTAACATGCAGCATTCCTTGCAGCACTGTGCTCAAATTGGACTGATGCCAAAATAAAAGAGCTCTATAGCACACAGGCATGAGAAGTCATCAGTTGGCGGCTGTCAAAGATGGGAAGAAATGTTGTGATAAAATAATAAGCCTCTCAAGTGCCGGGGGATAAGCAGGCAAAAATCCCAGAAAATTAACAAGTGTCATACCTTAGAAGGGAACGTTGAAACACTGTGAAAAGCCGCATCGACCAAATTACATCTCTGTTTTCAGTTTTTTCAGTTCATGAGACAGATCTGCTGTCTTAACTGGAGACGTTCACATAGCAGGATTTAGTTGTCCATGTGTGAAAGTGAGTCTGCTAACGAGAAACCTGTTTTACTGTAACCCTGACACTGATCCTTGGCAGTGCTGGCCTGTGCCATGTGAAGCCAAGGCTGCACGTTTTTGTGTGTGTGTGTGTGTGTGTGTGTGTGTGTGTGTGTGTGTGTGTGTGTGTGTGTGTGTGTGTGTGTGTGTGTGTGTGTGTGTGTGTGTGTGTGTGTGTGTGTGTGTTGTAGCCATGCCTGAAGCTGTGCCTCCTACTCCCTTGCCCTAGTGACGACACGGCACGGCGCTGACACGCTAACGAGCGTCCTGCTGGACTTGATGAGGCTGAAGTGGTGTGAAGTGGAAGCGATTGTGCACTGAAACACACACATATGCACGCGCCCTGCGTTCACCTCTACAGCGTGTCCCACATGCACAGATATACACACTCACCTGTGCATGAACTGATAGTTGTACGCACACGGAGTGAGTCAGAGAGCACCCTTGGCAGCTCCTCAGCTGAGGACGGTCACGACATCCACAGACTCAGAAGGTTGTTTCAGGGGCTGTTGCTTCATTGCAGTACGGCAGCTGGCAGGTGGACAGGACTATAACTTCATTTTGTCAAGATTTTTTTATCCACTCTGTCTTTTTTTTTTTTTTTTTGTTACCTCAGTAACTGCTAACTCTGCACAAGTGCACAGTAACTGGCCAGCTCCCCGGGCTGGGGTGTGGGAGAGTTTGGAGAGTTGAAGGGGCTGAGGATGAGGATGGTTGCAGTGGGAGTTCAGCCACTTTTCCTCACCACTTTGTCTTGCTGGCAGCAAAACTGTATTAGTGGGACCGGTTTTACTGCAGTGTTCACTTTCTAAGCTCAGGCAGAAGTGAGACATCTTCTCTTTTTTTTTTTTTTTATTGTGCTTTGGCAGAAAACCTCCACTCATCACATGCGTCCTTCAGTATCCACTCCCTTCCTCGTTGCATACTCCCATAGTGTTTCTTCTTCTTTTTCTCCCTCCTCCCGTTTGTCTGGCTCTTCTCCATCCCCCAGTCTACTCCCCCCTCTTCGTTCTCTTTTCTCTCCTCCCACCTTTCATCAGTGCCTGCCATTCTCCCTTCCTTCCTCCCTCTTCATCTTTTCCTCCTTCCTTTTGTCCTTTTCCCTACCTTTCCACCTTCTTTCTTCCTTTTTAATCCCATTTTCTCTTTCTTTCTCTCCATCTCTTCCTCCTTTCCTTCCTTTCCTATCCTCTCTTCCTTCCCATACTTCCTTTTCCTCTCTCCTCCATCAGGTTCTCCTTCCATCTCCCAACCAGTGGCTGCTCCTCCGCTTTTGTTCATCCCTCACGTTTGCCTACAAAGAGACGAGGACTCTTAGGGGAATCCAAGTCGCTATTCACTACTCCAGCTCATTATAAAGAACTGCATTCTGGGAAAACGAAAGTGTCATCTCGGTATAGAAAATGAGCTTCAATGTGTGATTTTGTGAGAGTGGAGCAGGGGAGCCGCGATATTGTAACATATAATGCTGTTAAACCAGCTTAATGCCAGACTGTCATCCTCATTATTATGGTCTCTGATCTCTGGGTAGTTGTTAATGAGCAGATAATGCTCTTATAGATGTCTCAGACTTTGATGTACAGGTATGACAACACCTTTTGGAGCGGGAGAGCTTTTACATCTAAAGCCTCAGTGGTACATGCGTTTTAAACGGAGACTTCACTTCTTATCATATTCATACAAAATCAGATTTGAGCCAGATGTTTCCGCCTGTGGTGCATTTTCAACCACTCTGCAGTATTCTGTCTCTTTATCATCTCTAATAGCCAGCTAGGGTTTATTGTTTGTGAAGGCCTTTTTTTGAGAGATGAAAGTCCTTTTTTTTCATGCTGTGCTCTAGGGTTTATGTGAAAAGATCAAACGCGCTTCAATTATTTTATTTCCCCCATACTGTAGAATTTATTAGCATATTCATCATGCGTTCACTATTCATATGTAGGATATTATGAAGGCTGTATGATGTTAATTCCCGGCCTGTGCCTGCACTGACGCTGTGCTGCTTACATCTCTGTAGGTCTTTTGTTTGAACAGAAGTTGATTAACTATTAAATGAAATGAAGAACAACTTCCACTGACTGAAAAAGAAAAACTTGTGTGCCAAATCATGTTTTGACAGGAAGCGAGTCTGTGGATGCCTGTGCTGTTTAAATGTGTTATGAAGTTGAGAGGGAGGTGCGATCAAGATGGAAAAATTCTTCAACACGCGACAATTGGCGGGAATTCAGACCAAAATCAGCTTTGTGTTAAAACAGCGCAGGGGGCTGCGTTGGTGGAGGCGTGTTGTTTTAGGTAACAGTGAAACAATGAGATCTAATCCAGGAAGTCCAGTTCATCAAATCCCAAAACATGACAAAGATGGGATTTTACAATTTCATCATACTAACATGCTAATACTGTCATAGCTAGCATACTGATACTTAGCAAGTATAATGTTCACCATGCTCACCCTCCTAATTTAGCATGTTAGCATGCTAACATTCGATAATTAGAAACATTTTGACCTGATGATGGCGCTATATGAAAACAACCAAAGTTATTACAGTTCATTCTGAGCCAGTCTGAAGAGGATTAGCTATTTCGCTGGATAAGTGGAAACTTTGATCTGCTGGTGGAGGACAACAAAGAGGAAAAGTCTGGGGATCACCAAAGTTATGATTAATTTCATGGCAATTAGATCTAGACCAGTATTATCTTATTACAGATATAGCAGCTGATAAGTGACAAGAAACTGCAGTACAGGAATACCAAACTAGGTTTGAGGTAATTAAGACAGTGTCACCTTTACATAGTTCCTCCACCAGAGAGCACCGACAAGTTTATTAACTGTAAAATGTCCTGCTCAGTATCCCCAGATTGAGGACCTTTGTCCCCGTGAACCTGTCCTAAAAGGAAAAGTCCACTCTCGGATACTGGTAAACTGCAGTTAGTCATCTGTTTGTAAAGTTTAGTTCACACTCTGATGTCTTTTTTTAGTTGTACTCTTTTTCCTTTCACTTCTACTTAAATTAGCAATTTTCTGTGTTTCCCAGAACGACTTTCAACAGCCCTTTAGAGAAGGTTTGCCCGTCTGCTTTGTGTAGCTTGAGAGAGATCAGTAACAATGCAACAACTATATAAAAGGTTTTCTGGTAAGCTAAAAGTGTAGAGCAGGAACAGTGTTGTGGTGAACCTTGCCTTGTTGTTCAACAAAACAAAAAAGCCACTGAAAAGGGAGTCGTGTTTCACAGAAGCGACAAGCTGTGGCTGCATCTCTGCAGCTGGAGCTCAAGAAGATATTGATGTTCTTATGTCTCATGTGATGAATCTCTCCTTGTGTGATTGGTGAGAAATGCTGCAAATTAGTGAGAGTGGGGGGAAGCTCTTACATTTTCTGTTGTTTCACCACCTCCTTTGTCAATCCAGATTCAATGGAGATAGTGTTTGCTCTTACACACTGAGTGTGTGTTGCGGCTGTCCTGGACACAGGCCTCATGTCATCCATGTCTGACTAATTGTCTGAGACAAAAAGATCGTTTACAACAAGGACTGAACGATGTGCAGAGAAAATCTTTTTTTTTTCATTAAATTAAAAACATAAATATAACAGTGATGATGTCATTTTTGTTGGGCAAAAAAACCATGTTTCCTAATTTATGGAGAATATGATTTGTTGGCCGAGCGCGTCTCTATAGCAACACAACGCTTCATTAATGGTAGGTTGTGACACATTTTAACTTAATCAAAACAAAAAATAATTGCAGCTCCTGCGATTTGAATAGCCTATTGCACTTGGCCATATTGCGATTTCGGTAATATTTTGATTGATTGTTCACCCCTACATACCACATACCATAATGCCACCGATACACTGTATGTCACCAGTATCAATGTACCAGGTAGATTTAACAAAGACCTGCCTAATTGAAGCAGCAGAGCTTGAGATTTCCTAGTTGGTCAAGGCTTTAAAGCAATGGACCCTACACTTCCCATAATGCAACTCAGCAGCATCTTTCATTAGAAGGGTTTCTGCTAAAACATGTGTAGTCTCCAAGCCTGAGTTGAAATAACCCTGACCACACCAACAGGGTTTGAAATCATTCAACTGTGTTTGTAGGCTAAATAGTACTGTCTGTCTGTGATGAATAAACCTTATTTGATGTGTAAAATTGATGGATTGTCCCTTTACTCAGGTACTTGATGGACAGAATAGTTAATAAACAGCAATGTTGATTTCTGAAATAATTGTTGAGATAAATATCTCTGGTTTTGAAATGTGAGGATTTGCTGCTCCTGTCATATCATTTTACATTGAATAGTTTTTGGAATTTGGACTGTTGGCGAACAAAACAAACAATATGAAGAAGTCACATTGGGCTCTGCACACATGCAGTGGGTGTTTTTCACTATTAATTAAATGGAAGAAATCATTAATAGTAATGTTTTAAGGAGCCCTAGTTTAAGGTGGTTTTCTTCACTACTCAAACACCAGTGTTTATAATTTAATAGTAACATAGATATAAAGGTAATATTAAATGAATGGGATGTTACTGTTCACATTAGTTTCTCGGTTTGTGTGTGCAGGTCTGCCTGTTTTCCAGCAGAGATCATAGATTAGTTAGTTTTAAATACCTCTCAGGCAGCATTGAGCTGTATGATGCTGGACCTGTTACTGGCCTCTCTCCTTCTGTAGTTAAAAGGAAAAATGCAGCACTATGTTTTAATAGGCTCAACGCAGCCCCGGGGAAATTGGAAAGGCTTGTCAATTATAAGGATATATTCTAGAGCTTGATCCTGGCGCTTCTCGTCTTGCCTTTCCTCCCACAGTAGCAGCAAGAGGAAGAGCATTGACTACAAGGTGATGCAGGCTCTAATTCAGTAACACAGATTTCTACTACTCTGTCCAAGAGTTGAGCGTTGTGTGAGAGCAGGATGGGGTCCAGTGAGTGACAGAGTGGAAAATGTGAAGAATGGCTCAGCGCGACAGCCTTGGTGAGGAGCCAGGAGAGACGGTGGAGAGCGAGGGGAAAGCTGGCGTCAGCAGCAGATGAGATGAGCAAGTGGAGGAGGAGTTGACTCTGTTGGCGCTGTGCTCAGGGAAAGGAGTAGTAGGAACGTTCACATATGGGCAACCCTCCCTCCTACTCCAGGGACGGCTTCCATGACAACAAAAACTTTCCTCAGTGTTTCTGTGACAACTAAGCTTGAATCTCCTGCGTTTTCCAGCAGCTGCTCAGGTGTTACCTGTTGGTAACACATCAGGTGTTCGTCACCGACAGTTTCCATTAAGGTTTCTCATCACACTTTCCTGGGTGGCCACCGAGGTGTTAGTGTGGAAGGAACACACACATCAATAACCTCAGTGACAGATTTAGATAGGATTTACTGCTCACTGTGTGGAGTGAAGCAATTTTACTCCCTAGATGAGCCCTAGTGAGAGTGGATTTGGTCCCTCAATGTCAAAGCCACAATTTCACTCCTTTTTTTTCCTTATCAGTTATGTCATTATGAAAATGCAGCGTACAAGGGTAGATGATAACAATCAAGTTTTGTGTACAGCAAAAAATGTCAAAAGACATTAATTTTGACTTATTAAAGTTGTCTGGAGTTCTCCTTTGAAGTTAAATTACATATTCAGGCTGCACTGTATGTCTTTAAAAAATCAACAATATGTATATGAATTGCATTTGTTAACAGTTCTGATAAAAGCATCCACCAATATTTACTACAAAGCATCAATTTGCCAGTCTGTTATCTGCCCCTGCAGTGGGACTCTGAGGGCAGTCAAGGATGTTGCCATACAGTGCTGCAGGGATGATGTACTTTTGTACGCCAACCCAGAAGTTAGCATCACCCTGGTTCCCTCGACAAAAAGCCAATGGGAGTTTTACATTGGCTTTTTGATTTTTGCAGAGAATAAACTCTGACAAACACTTGCACATTTTGTTCAGCGGGATAATCTTCACAAATGAACACCACTTATATGATTTTTGAAGCCTAGATATAATCGCCAGAAGTAAAAAGCTAATGTTAGACTATAAACGAACTGCAGCAGGGTCACCTGACTTCAACGTCCCCACCATTAAACGTCTAACTTGATTGACATTTTGACAATGACATTTAGCGTTCCCCGACAATCTCATAGTCTCATTTAGCCACTTGTTAGAAAGCACCCTTTCTTAATACACATAAAAGCTTAAAGAAATCACGACTGGGGTATTTACTGATGTATTTTATGTTGTAGAATAAAAAGTGAAAATGTCTTGAGCTTGTGTTGAACAAAGACCTTATTTGAGGCAAGAACTCATTCAAAAAACCACCAAAACTTTGGGGCAAAGGAACCAGAAAGGCTAAAATGCTTTAAAATGTCCATGTTTTAGGACTCATTCCTGCAGCACTCTGTTTTTAATGTTGCATGTCCTTCGAATTAAGAGTGATTCAGGCAGGCCTTCCTTCACTTCCTGAGGAAAACAACGCTATAAGGGATGGAGACTGGCATGGCTTCATATGGCGAACAGACTGAAGTTTTCCTCCCAGCTAAGATGTGAGAGGGCAGCCAAGCTCACCCTGAAACCACCTGGCCCCGCGTGACAGTGGGGTGAGAGTCCCACAGCGAGGCCTGACGTGGCAATGCATCACACAGCTAGAGCTCACCCGAGGGGAACCACACTGTTGTCGGGCGAGGACAGCTGGAGGACAATGTGGGTGGGAGGACAAGTGATGAGAGGGGAGGGCAGGATAGATGGCTGCCAAAGGCACACAGGGTCAGACAGGAAGTGGCCACTTTTGCTTAGTTTCCCGTTAGGAAGAGCATGACGTGTCGCAGGGAGAGCTTCAACAACACAGGTCCGGCTTTTTGGCAGAAGCAGGAAATACAGCAGTAAATTAAAGCAGAACTGGAGGCAGTGAGCAGAGTTTCAGGCTGTATGTTTTGAATAAAACTTCCCACGAGGGGGACAGCAGGACTCGTGTTGTTGTTGTTGTGGCCTCTGCTCTCTCCTCTCAAGGTCCCTGAGCAGCAGCTTGGACAGTCCCTACAAAAGAATGCAAATATTTAAAGAATAATTCTGTTTTTTTATAGTTTTGGCTGTAATTTCTATTAGTGACAACAACGTTTTAATTATTACGTTCACTGCTTTCGCCAGAAAGAAAAAAGCAGTCAGACAATTACACACATTTTAAAGATACATTCAGGTTAGCCAAAATTATTTGAAAGAGAAAACAAAGGCAAACATTGTAAACATCCTAAAGTTTATAGACCGCTTCCGGGAATGGTTCACTATTTTAAGAAATAATTACACTTATTCATAGCACTGTCATGAAGCAAGCGCCACTCGACCGTGAAGGCTGCAAACAGGTGGAACAAAGTAAAAAAAACAGCACCTCTTAAGCTCACTAGTGAACATGTTGCCTCTTGTTTGTTTAATCAATGCAGAAACAGAAACAGAAATTTGTGGTTTCACAGAACCCTGTGTGCAGCTTTTTCTTTGCAAACAGCTGCTAGTTGCTAGGCAGTCACTTTGCCAGCATGAGAGAGGTATCAATTTAATCGGCAGGAAAGCAAATCAGTGCATTTCCCCAATTGTTAAAGTATTCTTTCTTGTATGGGTGCACACTCTTTAGATTTTAGTACAAACAAGTCAATACAAAGTCAGTATAATCTCTGAGCTACACTGATAGCTACTTTACAACCTGCCCGGTCAACGGAGCACTCATGTTTATTTGTCCCATCAGACTTAATTTTAGTGATATCGCCATGTTCCCCGATGTCAGTAATTACTTTTGTGAGTACAATGTTATCTGATACAATGCATAATTATGAAAGAAAGGCCTGAATGTGGCCAAAATGATCCTTTTGTAAGCTATATGATGAGTTATGTCTGCTTTGTTCACAGTTGTATCATATGAAACCAAGTAAGGAGGCAGAGTTTGTGCCTCTCGTGTTACCATTTCATTCGGGTTCCAGAGTTAAGCATCAAATTTTCAGAGAAATCAATATTTATTTATGTTTGAAAAGTTTTTTAATTCAGATGTGTAGACGATCTAGATTGTGAGGAGACTGTTGCTGTCATTGATCGTAGCCAGAAACATGCAGCCATGCTGAAAGTGTTGAACCTACTGCGCTCCTCAGGAGACACAGCCATAAAGCGTCATGTGGCTCGCCATCACGGAGCCTTCCACTGCTGCGCTAAAAGTACAGATAAAATTACTGACTTTCAGGAAATCAATTTGTGTTTTACTTTGAAATCCTTTGAGGGAAATCATTAATATTTTCATTACTATCATAAATCAGATGAGCAAGCTGTGAACAGGCACGGATGCAACTGGCAAAGAAAGTTGTGCATGGCTGACTGACCGAAGATGTGAGAGACACAGGCAGCTGGCTCACTGAGCAGTCATCTGTGTGTGTGTGTGTGTGTGTGTGTGTGTGTGTTTGTGTGTGTGTGGGTGGTTCTCAGCAGCTCTAAATGAAATTAGCCGTCAAGCCGAGTCCTTTAGCAGCCGTCTGCAGCAGTGACTCAAGGTCAGACTTGCTGATTCTGCTGATGCATTTTATTCTCTGGAGCCAGCACCAGGCTGCTGGATGAGGGGTTACCGCTGCCCACCAACTCCTCTACTCATTCCCACACCTATTCATCCTCTGCACACACTCCCATCCCTCCATTATCACCGTGGTCCTCCCTAGCAGGAGGCATTTACCCGTTAAATTAGGTGGGGGAAGGAGGGGATGGCGGTCTCCAGCGGAGTGCCTGGATACCTTTGCTGACGTGTGGCGAGGAGATGGATTGGCTAAGGTGTCCTGATTTCCCACGTGACTTCTGTAATTGTGCTATAATGGAGGTGGGAGCCATCAGTAGAGGGACAGAGGTACAAGCTACTGACTCCATGTCCCTCCCCTTCCTGTCACCATACGGAGCAGTAGAGTGCAGAATAAGCCAGCAGGGCATTGTGGGTATTCTGAAAGGCCATTCATGCAGTTTAATACACAATCAGAGCCTCTGAAGGTGAGGAATCTCTCTAGTGTGGGCACCGCCGCTTGTTGCGATCTATGTTTGCATTGCTATTGAACTACCGCTCTAATGCTACAGTTTGCAACCATATTCCCTCAGGCAGGTGGTGGAGTGTTACGCCTCATCTCCATCAGTTGGTCGAGTTGCTGTCTCAACACTTGTTAGCTCACTTGGTGAGCCTGAAACTGAAGCAACATTAAAACTGCATCTTGCCTCAGGCTAATGTCACCAGTGATTAATCTGGTGATGCTTTTTCTTGTTGATCATTTACACGATTATTCTTTTGCTCCATTAATTGTCAAATATAATGACAAACCCTCATTAGAAGTTTTGATGTCATAAAATGCTGAAAACGTTCTTCATTTGTAAAACTGAACCCCGGAAATATCTGGCATTATTACACATTAAATTAGAATCGGCTTGTTTTCTGCCTATGAACTAATCAATTAATTCAAATAAAATAAAGGGATTTTTACAATTTTACACATGGTTTACATATTCCTTTTTTAAATCTTTATGGAAGTGACACACTAAATTGCTGGAGTACACTTTTAATGACTGAAACATTTATATTTCTGCGGTCAGTTAATTAACTACTATGATGCCACCAGAACATACACAATCTGCTGCTCTCTGTTCTTGTGCACATTAATCATTAGTGATCCACCTTAAGGCATAACAGGTGGAGTTAGTCATATACAGTTTAGTGATTGTCCTCATGTTCCCTCTCTCCTTTGCTCTTTGCTTTCAGGCACCATGAGACCAGTGCAGAGGAACTTCTACGAGCCCTCGTCTGCCCCAGGGAAAGGCGTGGTGTGGGAGTGGGAGAACGACAACGGTTCGTGGACGCCCTATGACATGGAGATCTGTGTGACCATCCAGAACGCCTACGAGAAGCAGCACCCCTGGCTGGACCTGACCTCTCTGGGCTTCTGCTACCTCATCGACTTCAACAGCATGTCTCAGACCAACAGGCAGAGCCAGCGCAAGAGACGTCTGCGGAGACGCATGGACCTGGCCTACCCGCTCATCATGGGCTCCATCCCCAAGTCGCAGTCCTGGCCCGTGGGAGCCAGTTCCGGCCAGCCCTGCTCCTGCCAGCAGTGCATCCTGGTCAACAGCACGAGAGCCGCCTCCAACGCTATTCTGGCCTCTCAGCGGCGTAAGCTCTACGGAGGGACAGCGGGCAACAATGGCGCCACAGGAACCCTCACTGTTGTGCGGCAGAGCAACACTTTTGCTGGGACCTCCCTCTGGTCTCCGACATCCGGCTCCTCCGGCACCAACAACAATAACATAAGTGTGGGAGGTGGGCAAGCCAAAGCTGAACAGGTGCAGTTGCCACTGTCCACTGCCAACTTCCCCTGTTCCCCCGTGATGCCATCTCTTTCATCCGCCCATGGCCACCACGCTCTCACCATCAACGGACAGAACAACCTGAACCGGCCGGGCACCCAGCGCATATCCATGGGTACAGCCAGAGGAGCCATCCCACCAGGGTAATGATGTTTGCAAACTCAATCATTGCATTCGCCTTGTTTTCTAATTTGAATACAGTGGAATCTGCAGTGGCCTGTTACTAGTTACAGAGCGGGTATAATGCTCGGATTTGCTTGCATTTACAGTTCAGCTGAGGCAATGGGTGGATATAAAAAGAGACAATCTCAGGTTCTGCCTGTCTGCTTCACAAAGCTTCAGCCTGCATGTGTCTGGTGTATTGTACTCTGTCATTTTTTGTCTTTCTCTACATCTCTCCGCTGATTTATGACAGCTCTCGTTAACGTGCTGACCAGTGGATCTGAGGAAAAAATCCTCTGGTCCAGCGGCGTCTCCTTTAACTGGGGAAAAAGAACGCCTCTCTTCCATATGTGTGCCCGCCATGGCTACAGCTCCATAATGAGCTTATGTTGGCCCCCAGCAGGCGTGAAATACTGCAGCTCTTCTAGATCATTCGGTTGCTTCTGCTTATAACTAATTTGCTACTACCACATGATGCTGTGGTTGTTGTGTCATGGGATGCGGAAAAAGTATGACGTCGCACGTGGATGATCTGGATCGGTGTGTGTATCTCGCACGTGTGTGTCTTTGTTTTATGGTGTGGGTGTGTATGAGGCAGGGTTCTGGTGTAGCTGTGGAAACCTATTTGCCATGGAGGCAGAGCTCCACTGGGGAAGAATGAATAATGGATCAAGGAAAAATGGGAGCTTCAGCAGAGCGCTCTGACCTCAGAGCAATTCAGCGAAAGGAGCCGAGGAAAAGAAGTGTGTCTGGCGTTGTAACCGATACTTCAGTCCCCTATCCTGCTTTCTTTTACTAAAATAAACCCACTCCTGATCTAATTTGATTCCATTTTGTTCTCACTGCTCATGGGGAGAGACACACTTACTGCATGTTTGAATAATACTGTCCTTCACCCAGGCACACATGCTTCTGCTTTCTGTGGCCTGATTTTGTGTAACTGAAAGGAAATGTATAGGGTCTGTGCTCATCACAGCAAGCCATGACCTTGTTTCATACAGAGAGCAGATGGGAAATGTTGTGTCTCTGTGCAAAGGTATATGTGACAAAGGAAAGCCAGGATAGGACGTTACTCTGGGACGTTTCCTCTGTATTTCAACAATTCAGTGAAAGCTCAGTTGCGCACTTTTCACCCTGCAGCACAAAGGGTTTTTGTGCGGAGACAGAGAGAGCGAGAGAGAGAGCGATACAGAGAGAGAGAGTGCACAAGAGGAAGAAACGGGGGGTGAGACAGAGTGCGCTGGTTCCCAGGCGAGTGGCTCGACATACAGGATGAGTGTGGTTAACATACACACAGCAGGACATGAGAACACATACACACACACACACACACACACACACCACACACACACACACACACAATCACCCGAACTGAAATGTGAACTCCCTCGCATATTCCCACAAGCGTGTTACAGACAGATAACGGAGGAACCCACACAAAATCTAAAACATCAGATCTGTTTTTCACACACCTACACCCTAATAGAACTGGTGTTGGGTGCAAGGAAGGTATTAGGCACAGTGTGGCTTGTTTACATGAGTTTATGCTATTTCTGATTACAGGTCTGTTTCTGCTAGATTTATACAAAGAGGACTTTCAAAAAACAATAATCTGGCATGTGATTGATTTCATCTTTGCATAAGATAACACAGCACAGAATGTGTTTTTTGTATGACCTGTGTATCATTGATGATGAAGGCTGCAGGTGTGTGTGTGTGTGTGTGTGTGTGTGTGGGGGGGGGGGGTTGCTTCATGCATGTGTCTTACGAGCACAAATATTAGAAGTGGCACCATCTGCTGGATTGTGTCAACACATCAGTTTATCTTATTACTGAGCCAACACAGCCGCACTATATCCACCTGCCTTTACATGTTAACCTGCTATAAGCTGAAGACCTGTGCTCAGTGAGGCAAGGCCATGTATCGTGAATGCTACACCGTCATGTTGCATATGTCAGGAATGGTGAGAAGCTACTGTGTCCTCAAGATTATTTTCATTATCGATAATTCTGCTGATTATTTTCTTGATTAATTGTTTGATTCACAAAGCAGCAGGAAATTGCAAAAAAAAAAGGTCCCAGAGATATTCAGTTTACAATGATATGAAACTGGTTTTCGGAGTGTTAAAGTAAAATATTCCACCCTGTCAGTAAATTCTCACCTATCATGTGTTGTCTAGACATGACGTGTGAACCACATTTTCTGAATATGTGAATCCTTGTGTTGATGTGATAATATGAGAGATGAGAAGTGATGATACTGAATTATCTGTCTGTTTAAGAATAAACAGACTGATAATTTTGTGGTGGTATGAACAGAGAAAAGACTTTCGCACGATCTCTGGGGATTTTTTTTTTCATTTTTTCAGTTCTTCTTTGTCAGTGAAACCACATCCTCTTCTGCCTTTTCTCAGAGTTAAGACCCTCACTGCTTGTTCTATGACAGAATAACTGTATTGCATTGCTTTGTGTGAATAGCCTTAAGGAAGATGAAAGGTAAGAAGAAGAAGAAGAAGAAGTCCAGTCTTCGTCAGCCAAAAAAAAGAAAGCTTTTGAATAGATTGTGTTTTCGCGTGGACGCTGCCATCGGCCGTGTTACGAGCTCCTCGTGTTAAGACTGAGTTTCGTCTGGAGGGTTGAGTGTCGAGTGCACAGATCATTATCCCTCACTGGGCTGCCTCACTGCTCTGCTATGTCTCTCCCCATAAGATAAAAATGAATATTGAAATTATTGACTTAATCATGAGATCTCATCTGGACCAAACTGATGCAATTTGGAAATGCTTGGTGTCATTGTTGCTTATTCTCAGGGCAATTCAGGTGCTTTACCCACATTGTATCCCCCCAGTTGTAGCAGGGGGAAGGGTTTGCTGCTACCTCCTGCTACCCACATCAATATGCAATAAAGCACTCGTGGAGTTCTCTCCCTCCAACCCGCCTCTCACTGTCTTTATGGTGCATAATAAACAGATGAGGAGATATTAGTCCTCCGTCAGCACTTTCCTAACTAGGCCTAATGTGGTCTCTCTATTTGGGGAATCGCATCACTCTCAGTCTGATTGAGTCCTCAAGGCAGGCTGGAGGTTCCCTCAGGAAAGGACGGATGTTACTGAGTAGGAGTCGGAGTAGGGATAGCGACCCTCATGCCCTGACCTGACAAGGCCCGTAATTAATGTGGTGTTAATGGGTTAGGTATGAAGGGGCTGGATTTATCACTTAATTGCATTGGTTTTAGGTCAGAAATTACAGCATTAGATTTGAAAAATAGCGCCATCGGAAATTCTTTAGCACTGTCCTCAATCAAAGGTTTGGGCGGAGACAGGCATTTTTCTTTTTCTTTTTCTTTTTTTTCATGCAAGATGGACAGAGGGGAGCAAAGAAGTGAACAGGGGTCAGGAGGAAGAGAGAAATTAGAATTGGCAGGGCGAAAGAAATGCAGAGGTGACGAGGTTCAGTCTGGTTTGTTGAATGTGCCTCGTCAAAACTGGAGGGCTGGAACCGCAGTGCTGCGGTGGACAGGCGAAAAATCTGCGCTTGTTTACACTGATGATGAGGTATAATGGCTCAGAAGATCTGAGCCAACTGAGCCTATTGTTCAGGACACTGTCTGGATTCAGTTGTTTAGCATAGGGATTAGAGATTAGTACTGGCAAAGGATTTTGGTGCACTCCTACATTTTTCACAACAGTGAGGAGGGTTTTTTAAGATGCATGTGATTCGAGAGAAGGGGGGGGGTAGCCACAGGAAAGAGTTAAAGCCAGAGTTAAACCCTGGAAGTCATCCAGCATTAGGGATTTTCACCAGAGCGTGAAGAGGTGGCATGTGTCTTGAACCCCAGAGTTCAAGGCGCAGGCAGGACAGACAGGGTCAGTGTCTCCAGAGGTGCACATCTCTTAAAAAAAAAAAAAAAAAAACAAGTCAAGAGAAAAGAGCTTAGCCGTGTCCTGGATGAGATAGAGGGTGGCAGCTGCACACACAGGCTACAGGTTGACTGGCTGGTGAAGGGCGCAGCCTTGTATGAAAGCAGTTTCTGCAGTGCATAGATACGTACTTGCAAGCTTTATGAAAATAATGAGATAAAGCACAATGGAAACTAGCTTGCAAGATGTGGATCTATCCGTCTTTACAAGTTAAACCGCAAACGCAGAGTAGATAAGTGTGTCAGGTAGGTTCTTTCACTCTAACAGATAAAGATCAACAGTAACAGTTGGATTTTTTTTTTGTTTGTTTTATTTTGGTATTTTTTGTTTTTGGTTGTGGAAGCGCTCATTGTGCAGCTGTTTCATCAACACATTTATTATGCAATACGCTCCCTGGCTGATAGTGAGATCTTTGGAAAGCAATAACGATGAAAAGCACTCCTAATTAATGTTATGTTACAGATCCTTGACAGATGCTCTGTACTGTATGCTTCTACGAGTGTGTAGTTTGTGCAAAATGTGCAGCCGGCGCACAATGAGATGGTGTTAAAGGCTCTTGTGGTGTGTCGTCCCGTTTTTTTTCGCCTAATGAGAATTATTTGTTTGATCACAGCACTCTCTGTGAACAACCTAAATTATACATGCACTCATAAAGGCGGGCGTCTTGTCCACAGTGTGTTTTGATTTGATTCAGGCCTAAGTGCATGTTTAAACCAAGGACGAACTCTCCCACTGGGCAGCACCCACAGGAATTTGTTTTTATTATTAAACTGTGCTGTTCTCGATCACTTTTTACTCTTGATATTCGTGTTTGTCACTTCCTCTGCCTCCCACATTTCCCGCAGTGAAAGCAAACACTGCCTTCATTTTCCAGATAGACAGAATAGCCTGCCAACCCCTGACCCAAACTGGTATTTTCACTGAGTGATGGGCAGCTGTCCGCCATGAAGTACACTGGTTAGTTTTTTGTTAGAAGCACAGACGGCAGCAGGTGAGTTCTATCCCTGTGCTGTGGTTGATGGTGTTGAATTGGCTCACTGTAGCTTGAAAAACAATCAAAATCAAACCCGTCTTGGTTTCACACCCTAGAATTCCACATTCCTGACTTAAAGAGTTTATCACAACTACACATCCCTGTACTTTTATTTGGACCCGCATCACCTTGCACACCACAGGAGTCAGCTCATCCCAGTCTCTGGTTCACTGGTGTGAGACACAGTCTCTATCAGAGATGCGATAGGACGCAGCCTCAGCCAGTGCCCATGTCCTTTCGTGTTATTGCACTCAGCTTATTGAAGGGCTTCCCCTGGCTCAGGAACAGAGGCTCTCGCTAATATCAAAGCAGTCTCTTGATGCGGATTTGTGAAATGCCTGGGAGCTGCAGTGCCAGAGACCTCAGTCGCTTCATGGTCAAAGAGCACAGAGATTCAGAAGTACATGTGCAGGGGGGTGTGGGTGTGTGTGTGTGTGTGTGTGTGTGTGTGTGTGTGTGTGTGTGTATGTGTGTGTGGTTGATAAAGTGAGAAAACTAACAAGTGACTCAGTGAGCAGTGGCCCATTTACACCTGTTTTTTTTTTCATGTGACTTCTACCAACTATTTTTAAATTTTGCTACCCATATCCGCTTGATGTTTAACCCATTTAAAAGCAAACTCACCATCTTGACAACCATAGCTTTGTCCACAGTCGAATTAATCATGCCCTTTTGTTTATTGTATTTGATGTAGAGAAAGATGCCATCTTTAGTGCTAGGTTTAGAGAGGGAGATACATTAGCTGATGACTGTGGTTGCATGTATGTTTTGCATTTAAAAGGGTGTTGTCGTGTGGCCCAGGTTCAAATCCAGCCCGGTTCCTTTGCTGCATGTCGTCCCCTCTCTCTCCCCTGCATTTCCTGTCACATGTCTCTATCTAATAAAAGCAGAAAAGATATTGCTAGAATATGTCTAAGATTATCTCTTTAAGTGGGTTTAGCTCATTATAATTTTGACCACTAGTGTTGCCGTTGAGCAATTTTTTCATGAGCATGTCCCTGTTTTTTGTTCCTTGTGCACATGCATAAGGATACACATACTTAACACAGGCACAAGATAGTGACTGACACCATACACGTTATGCTGATTGCATACGACGAGAATGCAAATATGTAGTGGGATGAAAATGGTAACAAAATGAACCGAGATTTACAAAATGATCAAAACACTGCTAAAACAATTTACAATATGAATATACTAATAGATAATTAAAGTTTGGCTAGCAACTAGTTAGCTAATATTATGACCATATTTAATTTTTTACACATTTTGATCTTAAAATATTAATCTTAAAAAGAAAAATGTTAACAAACAGTCGCCAATTAACACAACTAGCAGACACAGAGCAACATGAGCATTCACGTGGAGGTGTGTTTCAGGCCAGCTGGCCAATGAAAGTCCAGTATTCTCTCTTTTAGCCCTGTTTTTGGTCTCTCCCAACTCCTGAGAAAAATATCTGGCTCTTAAGCTGCTAAATGCTAAACAACGTTCACCAGCTAGTTGCTAACTTTGTCTGTCTGCTGGGAGAGAATACAGAGAGTTCATCAGTGATTAAGACTTTTTCATTTAAAACAGTATTCTGACCATAGAGTGCATTCATTTACAGAACCAATTGAAGGATGCTAACATAAGAAATACCACACATAGCGGCTTTAATCTGGATGCTCAAGATGCATGAAATGATTTGACTTGATGTTCTTTGGTTGTCCAGCTGTTTCACTTCCAGACCACATCTGGTGTGTTGCTTCTTTGCTGATGTGTGATGTGAGTTAAAACAAGATTTTGATTCTAATCCAAGGCTTAATGAATTCAGCATTTCTATCAAATTACTTAACTTTGCTGTGACTTGAGTTTTACTGTTAAACCTGAGGTAAAGAAACTTGCTTCTGAGCTCTGCCGCTCTGTGGCCCCTGCTGTGGGATGCTGGTTGAGTCGAGGCTCCGGCCCTCCGAAAAGAGACTCACTGACTTGTGTGCTCATATTAATGCCCAAAGTGCTTTTGTCCGCTCTGCTCCACAGATCTTGAAGAGAGCGCAAGTCAACTGTCTTTGTTGTCTGTGTTTGCCATGAACTCCAGCCGCTCCAAATGTCATCCTGAATCAGGCTCTGCTGCAGTGCTTTGTACATGAGTCAAGCTGTCTGGTCCCATTGCAGTTGTCTCTGTCTCTGTGGCGAAGCACATGTGACACTTTAACTTGAGTGTTTTTCATGTCATGCAGAGCAGAACTAGCTGCTGTTCTTAGTTCTCTCAGCTGTGGTGCACAATCAGGATAATTTACTGTCCATTTTAGAGGTCACCGGGCCATTTCAAGAATGTAAAAATATATATATTTAGCTTTACGAAAAGAACAAGAACAGACTGGTGCAACAAGAAGCATCCTCAGTCACATAGATGAGATGAGTGTTTTCAAATAATCTGTGTTTTCTGCAGCCTCTGTGTCTCCAAATGGCCAGTAGAGGAAGTGTTATGATGTGAGCAGGTCACTTTATTTTTTTATTATTACTTTATTTCGCTCTTTATTTCTTTCCTGTGTTAGCGTTCCTGCCCTCCCAGTGAAGAACCTGACTGGGTCTGGACCAGTGCACCCAGCGCTAGCAGGTCAGATAACATCTGCTGTGCAGAATCTGCTTAGAAATCAGCTAAAAATCAGTTTTGTTAAGAAAACTCCTGTTTTTGTTCAGAGTTAGATGTCTACTCTTATTTATCTAGAAAGACATTCACAATTGGTGTTCTTTCCCACTCCTCTATGTGTGTGTGTGTGTGTGCGTGTGCGCGTGTGGATGTGTGTGTTGTACATATGCATCAGGTATGACAGGTATCCTGATGTGCGCTGCAGGTCTACCCGTTTGCCTGACTCGGGCCCCCAAGCCTATACTGCACCCACCACCCATCAACAAGAGTGACATGAAGCCTGTGCCAGGGATCAATGGCATGCGCCGCAAAACCAAGAAAAAGCACCTGAGGAGAGGTAAGATGGAGGAGAGGAGAGGAGGAAATTATATGCAAATAAAGAAGTGGAAATGCTAGCAAATCTATTTTTACTGTGTTAATGAATAAATGGGAAATGCACTGAGGAGAGGAACAGACCAACCACTGACAGTCAGCAGACTCTCTCTTTCCTGCCAAGCTTTGCAGGATGTTTTCATGTCAGCTGTCTGTAAGTGTTGTTGAGTGTGAAAACAAAACCAAAGCTCTTTTTGTTGTGATCAAGTGTCCCTAATTGTTATTCAAATGCCTCCCATTTAAGCTCCATAAGGGTGTTACAATAAATCCAACCTCACTCAGCTCAGCGTTGCTGATAATTAGTTAAGGAAGCATTCCTGTACGTTTGTAACGGGTCCTATAAAATGTAATGATGATGGCTGGTTTCAGATTTATGAGTAAATGCAGTGAAACTAACAATTTATAGATGTTACACCACATGCAGATCGACAGAGGCAGTTGTAAGGAAAGTAATTAACAAGGGACTGTTGTACTGAGCTGGTCTGAGAGGAGAGCTGGTGTTTATTTGGGCGGCTCTGGGCTTGAGTAAGTGCTGGTCGATGGAAGCCGTGGAAACCACCGGCCTCCCAAGAGAGTCCTTGTCCTAATTGATCAGTGAGGCTGCTGGGTTTCCATCCCTGCACCACACTTGTCCTCTCAGTCAGCCCTTCAGAGCTCTCCATTACTGTGCACACAGACTTAGTTGTGCAGAGATGATGTGGTAACAATTAATTTTAAAGGTCTCATTATTTCCTATAATTTCCTAGGAAAGACCTGATATCTGACTAAATTCATAGGAATGTTTCTGCAAAAGAAAAGATAATTTGGTACTAATTATAGGGAAAATAGAGACGGTGTTCAATTGGTACACTTGGAATTCCAGTTAATTGGTAGCGTAACCAAGAGCCTGTCTACAGGATTGAAATTGAAGAATAAAGTTTCCAAGACCATAGTTTCCAAGTATTTATTTGGGTTTAACTGGAGCAATTCTTTAATTCACGGAAAATCCTCTGAACTCAATACAATTAACTAAAGCCAAACAAGACCTCGAGTCTACAGTCATGCTAGCCGCTCTATGTGTCACACTTGCTGATGACAGCACAGGTAGGGACGACCCACATGCAGACTCACACATAGCCAGGCTGATTCAGTGAAGTGGGTCTAATGGATGAAAAAACAGGCTTGCAGGCAGGCAGGTACTCAGGCAGGTAGACACAGACAATAGGTTACTAAAACGCATGTAGCAGGCACATAGGAGACCGCAAAGGAACAAAAACAGATGAACCGACAAGGAGCTGGTGACAAGGGCAGGTTTAAATAGTGGCTGAGGTGACTGGGAACAGGTGTGTGAGTGGGCAGGGAAGCTCAGGTGGTTGAAGATAAGGAACAAAGTGAGCAGGTGGGTGTGGAGACAGGAAGAAAGTCATGGGTGCATCTGGTGCGTGGATGGAAAATGGCAGGTGTGAGATAAAGGGAGAAAGATCGTGACACTATGAGGCTTTACTTAGGCTTTGAGCTAAATGCTTACATGGTCAAAATTACAATACAACATGGTGTTATTTAGCAGGTAACCTTGTCCACCATCTTAGTTTAGCATGCTAACAGCACATTGCTTATTAACACGAAAGGAAAAAGTCACCAAATCTATCCACTAGAGACCATGAACATCTGTAGCAAATTATTAATACCCATCCAATAGCTGTGGAGACATTTCATCAAAAACCACAAATGTCAACTTCTTGGTGGTGATAGAGAAAAATTCATGGGATCAGCAAATATTTCCATATTTAAGTCTGGATCAAGATGGTAGATCCACTGACAGATCAACATTGCTATCACTTAAGCCGTGTTAGTAGCATTTGGCCGAAAACTCGAACCCTGTCTCTATTTTCCCCTTTAATTGGAGCCAAATCACATTGTTCTTTCAGGAAAACCCTTTGGAAATGATGAGGAAATAATGTTTAAAAGGCGCTACCATGGACGCTGTAGATTGAGGAACGAGGCAGCAACCTGTTTGCGCCGTCTGCAGAAAGAGCATGAACTCAGGCCTAGTGGAGGCCTGTGAGGGGAATGGAGATGTGGTTTCACTCATGCAGGGAGATTTGGGCTTATCCTGCTCTGCTCTCTGTACAGAAAAAAGGTCAGAGAGGTTTTTGATCCGGCTAATGAAGCCATCAAATAGCAATAGCAGAAAATACATAATTGAGTCTCTCCTGTCTTTCTCCTTGTATTTTTTTCGGTTTTCTCTCCTCCCTCTCTGCCTTCCCCACGCTTTATACCTTAACTTTTTTTTTATGCTCAGTCAGGCAGTCTCTCCACTGCGTTCCCTCCCTCTGTTCTGTTCGCTGGCTGTCCCTCAAATGAACAAACAAAGGCTCCAGGGAAAAAAGAGGTTGCCTGTAAGCGTATTAGGGGTGTAAGCTGTGGGTGTGCTCTCAGCCATGCTAGCCTGGTTGCACACGGGGATTATCAGAGAGTGTGGGGATGGCTGGTTGTTATGTGCCAGTTTGAAGGTGACCTCTTCAACATCACAGACACGCAAACTATAATCACATGCACACTCACACATTTTTATTGTGGAAAAAAAATGGCAGCGAGACCACAGTGGCTGACGAAAGGGATGAAAGTTTGTCATCCATCAAGATCTAGCTGTTATTCTCTTGTGTTCAAATGACAAGCACATGCCATCCAGTGGTCCATCTTGGGTTGTTTTTCATATTTACTTGTAATATGTAGGTGTAAGTAAGTGGCAAGTTTGGCTTTTCTTTGACGGTCATCTCATCTCTGTTTTATTTTATGACAAGGGAAAAACCCAGAGGATGTTGTGCGAAGATACACAGAGAGGATTAAAGTGGTGCCAGATGAGGTAAGAAAAAAGACACAAAAAAGTGTGCAGGACTTAAAAAGTTTTGCGCCCACCAAGACTTGTCTGTCACCACTTCCTAACCAAGTGTGAAACTCTTCATAAATACACAATCATCGAGAATGATGGCTGAAGTGTTTTGGTTGGCTATTCCAGGACTGTACCATCTGCATGGAGAGGCTGGTCATGTCGTCAGGCTATGAAGGCGTCCTGCAGCACAAAGGCATCAAGCCAGAGCTGGTAGGCAAGCTTGGCAAGTGTGGGCACATGTACCATCTGCTGTGCCTGGTGGCCATGTACAACAATGGCAATAAGGTGGGTAAAAGCTTCTGAGCCAGACATTGTTATGATGTCACTCTAGGCTCAAATTATAAACTTGTGATGTCTTACAGCTTGACTGGGTTGCACGGCCTTGGCAGATGATCAGGCCCTTCGTATTGTTGTACACAGATGGGGAGCTTACATAGTCTTGTCAGATCAGTCATGTCAGTCTTGAAAGCACAATGTGTTGTTGAAATCATCATAGATTCTGTTCTCTTCAATTCACTTACAGTAAATACAAATGTGCTTCCTGTTTATGCAGAAGAGTCAAGTATAGGCGTATTTAATCAGCAAGCATTAGTTTACTATTAACAACAACAGCCCATCTGATAATACTTAATCAATTTATCAATGACAATTAAAAGGCCACCTCACACAAATAATATAAAAACAAATTTCTCTATCACATTTAGTGGTATCTGGCCATGTAGATAGTTTTGGTTTTAGTTTTCCTGGTTTTGAAATGTTCTTCTGCCCCCAACTCCCTGTCAATAGTTTTCTTTGGGACAATTTTTTTCAGTGGAAAGTCAGAGTAACCATTGTTATTGGAAAGACGCTTCTTAAAACTGTAATAATGGATCCTAGGGTCAGTGGAAATAAGACGTATTACTACAACACTGACAGATTATCACCTTGGAAAAGGGAACATTGATTTTATTCATCAAAGTTTGTTTACAGGCCTTGTAAAGTGCTACTGTATATGTGAAAAAAGTTATATAAAGCCTTACGTGGCTCCAGAGGAAGCTGTATGAAATTGCCTCAGTCTGCGTTGGTTTGGTCTGAAGTTTGAAAATGAAACAAACCTGAGGGCGAGGAGTGAGAAAGAAGTGAACTTACCAGACCTCTGCATCCCGCTCTTCATCTCTGATTGAGGCTCATTGCTCAAGGCTACAGTAGCCACTACGAGCACAACAACTGATGTTGTGGGAAATGTAGGTGACAGGTTTTGCTAGGGGAGGAAAAAAAAAAATGGCATGAAATAAAAAAAAAACTCAGATTCTGCTGCATCGATTTTTATCCTTTTTTGTAACTGTGCTGTGCTAAATTTGTTAAGTTTTTTTTTCATAACTGAGAAATGTAAGTCCAGTATTCACCCTCCTTTTCGCTGTTTTGGTCACCACCAACTCTGGCTCTTTAGCTGCTAAGTTCTCTTGCTAGTTTCGGTCTTTGTCTGCAGTGTGGAGAGGGCTGTTAGCTTACAGTGGGTCTATTTTGAAAGCAGCTGCCTGCTGCGGCCTAAAACAACACAATGAGAGCAGTGAGACTGAACTAAAACATTACAATTGCGGGCCAGACAGTAACAGGCCAAACAAAGATCTGTAAAGCGGTGGGGGGCTCACTATGATTGCCCCCTTTCATATTGGACAGACTCATTTGACCCATTGTAAATACAAACTTACTGATAGGGGCTTTTATTCAAGTCTTCATAGCTTCAAACACCATAAACTTTATATTTTTCATGACCATTTATTGGGATAAAGGCAGAAATGTCATAAAAGATTATCTCAAACAAAACTATAACTGTCTGCATGGCTAGATGTTACTAGAGGTAAGTGAAATCTTTTAGCCCTTTAATGCAATGCAAAACTTATCTAAGTAATCATTGTCAGATGCATCTTATTGTGTCATTAATGCGATGCAAATCTGTTTATTTTTTTCCTTCAAACTAGGATGGCAGTCTTCAGTGCCCAACATGCAAAACCATCTATGGGGAGAAAACGGGCACTCAGCCTCCTGGGAAGATGGAATACCACGTCATCCCCCACTGCCTGCCCGGCTACCCAGACTCCAAGACCATCCGAATCGTCTACGACATTCCTGCCGGGATCCAGGTCAGAACGGTCTCACTTCACTACATCTACCATGCTGCTCTTGTGGCCTGATCCACTGTCTCTCCTTCTCTAAATCTGTGCCCTCTCTACAACTGCTGCCGCTTATCTGCTTAAGTCTGATGGACGGTTATTTGTGCAGGAAGGCGAGGTGTCGGGGGTGTGTGAGTCACTGACGAAACAGCATTCTCAGGGATCACACAGTGGTTCTGAGCAAAGACAGACTATTCAGGATCTGAAATATGTGAGAGATATTATGACCATATAAGGTCATTTTCATCATCTTTTCATTTGCTTTTTTAGAGTCATTTATATAGATAAATAAAACCGAGCTTAATCCAATAAAGGTTGCTTCAAATTTACGCCACATGTGCCGTGGAGAGGAGAGGGTGTTTTGCAGTCTGGTTTTGTGTTGGTGGAGATGAGAGTGCTACATATTTTAATAGAGTCAATAAACTGACCCTTTTCCACCAGAGGAGCAGGCTTATTCTCCCAGGGGGAAGAGTATACTGGGGGGGAGGGGGGTCACCTGACCATGCAGGTCAGCACAGCAGCACAGCAACACTATTGTCAGTGAGCATTACTGTAGGTCTCCTGCCTCTATTTTCCTCTCATTCCTCAGTCCACATTATACATCCTAACAGTTTTAGCCAGGTTTAAAAAGGTACAGCAGGGTAGTGGGCTTGATGGACAACAGCAAAATAACATTGGGATGTGTTGATTGGTTACAAAGCCCCTTTTCAAGATTCAGTATTTAACGATGTAATAGGATATTTACAGAAGCATATCTCTCCAATGATTTTTAACAAAGGATCATTGCAAGCAACATGAAGAGTAAAGCTCTCCCTGTGGTTGCTGTTGACATTTCTCCCACAATGAAGTCATAATTGGAAGAGAAGCAGTCGTAACATTTGTTTTTGTTCTTGACATTTCCTCCAGACCAATGAGCACCCCAACCCCGGGAAGAAGTTCAGTGCGCGAGGGTTCCCTCGACACTGCTACCTCCCTGACAACGAGAAAGGCAGGAAGGTAAGCGCTCACGCCTCTCTCCCGGAAAACAGTGAGCTGGTGAGAAAGTTAAAAACATGCTGGGAGTTTCTTAATTCAAAGAGGAAGATTTCTCACTGTCTCTGCAGTCTGTGCTGCACGAACTGTTTGTGCTTTGAAAGATTTTGCTTGCTGATGTTGTAATCAAGGCTGTTTCACCACTGACGTTTTGTCACTGGACCATGACTGTTTTGGTTTGCTGTCATAGGAAATCATATCATTAAATGGATTAAAGTAACACAATCATGTATTACTTTCTGTAAGCAATGGTAAAATGTTTATATACTACATCTACAATTACCACAAAATCGGCTGTTAAAGCTTTGTTTACCTTCAGGAACAGGAACTGTGATGCCCAGCATTATTGTATTTCTTCATTTCAGTGAAATAAAATGTCCTTCCACAGACTTCTACTTTCTCTGACACAAATAAACTGGATGACTCAACTTCGGTCTGATGTTCACATATTTGTTTCATTATTTTTACTAACCCGAGTTCTCAGAGTAGCACATATGAGATGTCTAACCAGTCAACAGTGAGGCATCGAAACAATGAAAGACATTATGAAACACTAACATTATTATAAATTACTATCGACATTACTCACCCAGATGTGCTTCATACCTTCTAGTCCTGCATGTGGGTTGTTGCTTCCTTCTTGCGGTAGAGAGATTGTCATAACCCGTCCTTCCTCTCTTTTTTTTTTTCTTTTTTTTTTTTTTTGTCTCCAGGTCCTGAAGCTTCTGATCATGGCCTGGGACCGACGCCTCATCTTCACCATCGGCACGTCCAGCACCACGGGTGAGTCGGACACAGTGGTGTGGAACGAGATTCATCACAAGACAGAATTCGGCTCCAACCTGACCGGCCACGGCTACCCCGACCCCAATTACCTGGACAACGTCCTGACAGAGCTGTCGGCCCAGGGGGTCGGCGAGGACAACCTGAAGGACTGATGGCCGGCTGAGCTGGTGCACAGGAACACAACCCTACCATGCCCCACCATCTCCCAGAGAACAGGGACACTGCATGACGGGCCAACATGCAGCCGACAACTCTTTACTCCAACACAAAAACAAAAATATCCGACAGAAGTGGTGGCACGAGAGCAACGGAGGCAGAATAGATGACCTGATTATGATCAACATTTTGATTTGTATAAGCTAAGACCCCCCTCCACACGCCCCCACCCCTCCGTGCTGTCTCTTGATCTCTTGATCCATGCCTTGAGCATGTTGTGTTGATGCCAAATTTTCTCAGAGGTTTGAGGAATGTAAAGAAAAGGTGTGGTTTCTGTCTTGATGTTGGCTGCAGGTCAATGGTATTTAACCCCTTTTAGATTCAAACTAAAGCTGTTCCTCTGCACTTGGAGTAAAATGACGAGGGGCCACAACTATACAAAGGCATCTTTGTAAATGCTGAACTCCAGAATGCATGGCCCAGACTAACGCTGCATAATGAATGTTGAGCGAATATCTGCGATGGGGTGAGCTGTCAATGGATCAGTTGCTGTTTGATATTGTGATGATACATTTAAGAGAATTTCAGCTTTACGAGTTAATCAAAATGAATTGATTGTTTGCTTCCTCCTTTTACTCTTAATAATGAATCGTGGCCCTGCAACGAGTGGTCGCACTTGGTTTTGTGATTTGAAGGAGAGGATTTTGACTCTGGTGATGTCATTGTAAGGCTGCACTGGACGTTTCCCACCTCTGACACTACAGATCAGTTGTTCTGTAAAGTGGAAGTGCGTGATGTAGTGCATGAAGTGGATTCCAGAGAGCTATGAAATATTAGTGTTTGGTAATAAATGTATGTTGTATGGTTAACCTTGTGGACTGTCTATGAGAGGAGACATGAAATAGATAAAACAAGCATCTCACCGCTCAGTTTGACGCTTGTTGCGAGGTGTTGTAGCTTGAAAGGCTGCGGTTGTGGAGCGGGATTTGCTGCGCTCTCAAGGTTAAACTCATTTGTTTAGTTGACACATGGATGATGCTGACCTTCGTGAATATAAAGCCCACATTATTATTCTCCCCGTTGGAGTAAACCTAGGCATTGGCGTGATCCATTATGCTGACCAAACATGAGCGGTGAGTGTGTGATTGAGTGCTCTGAGGCATTAATACACTGGCTTCAAGTCTGTGAGGGGAACAGCTGAAAAAACGCGTCTCACAGACGGACGTTCCCCTTTCAAACACCAACAGTTTTTCCAGTGGAGATCCACCTTGTGGCTCCACTCCTGCTCACCTGCAAACTACAAGTCTCTCATGAGCTTGTTTGCTGTGAGGCGGTGCGCTGGGCTCTACTGCTTGTATAGTGAGCAGTGAAACATTTCATGTCCTGCGTGAGCTCACTCCGAGTTGTTTGGGCCGATCCTGATGTATGGCCTTGCTTCAACAACTCTCCTCCTCCTCCACCTACTCAGCAGCAGAGCATGTCATTCTAGGAACCATGCAAATGTTGGTCTAGTTTGTGGTTCACTGGGAAATGCCCCCCCACCCCACCCCCAGATTTTATGCCTGTGAGCTGAAGACTTTTTGAAGGTCCTTGGTGGAGATCTTGTGATGTTTCTTTACTCTGAGATAAAAGATAAGCCAGTGCTGCATAATTCTCCATAAATATATCTGATCAATTTTAATGAGCGGGGGTGTTGATGTTGGGTTTATCGTGTGGGCGCCCAGCTGTGGGCTTGATTTTGGAGTGAATCATAGTCTTCCATAGCACTTTGAGGCAACAGTTTTGTTTAATCAGTTGTTTAATTTTTAGGAAAATGTCTTAAATTGCAACTAAATCTGTCTTTTTTAAGTTGATGTTTATAAACTGGCTTGCAATGCTTTGAAAAATATATATATGATATACATTTGCAGATGTGATATACCTTTAAATTCAAGCTCATTTTGAGTCAATGGTGTAAGTTTAATTTATTTTTATACTCTTCTATATAGAAAATATAAAGACTGGCCCAAATATCTATACACAGGCACATATTAACATGAATACATAAAATCTGGCAAAATCTGTCAGTATGTCAGGGACTGTTGAAATATGTATGACATGTTATGGACGTCTTATATTACAAGTAGTCTTAGCGTATGCTGCTGTCGTTACCTTAATGTAGAATCTGTGTAGTTGATCTCCTGTGGGACTCCAATAAATACAGTAAATGTGTCTTTATTATTGGTGGGGGAGCCTTAGCAGCATGAAGATGGCCGCCCCCTCCCCCCGAATGGGCCATTTCTCTTTTTCTACTTGTCCAGAACATGGGAATGGATGCAGTCAGCAGGTTTTTTGTTTTTTGTTTTTTTCAGTCAGAAGATGAAAACAACCTGGGTCAAATATTATCTGCAAATATTCATAGAGTTTGTTTTAGTAACTGAAGCAACAGATTGGTGGGGTTCGACTCAAATCAGCAGGTGTTTTTTTTGATCAGCTTCACTATGTTGTTACATCAACACACAGTCAAAGTTGTTTTCGAAAAGTGTGAACTGCTGTGGTTCTTTAACATGACTTTTTTTTTTCATGTTGTGGATTTTCGCCGCTCATTATCCATGTAAATTCCACCACTGGACGTTAGTGCAGTCCATGTTGATTCGTCTCAAACAGCCAGTGTCTGAACGTAGCGAGTTCTTTATGTTGCTACTTTACCCCAGCTCCAAATTAATGAGGATGTTGCTTCATAACAGCTGGGTGTCTAAATAAGCAACTGTTTGCTGTCAAGTCCACCCTGTCAATTTTTTTAATAGGTAGTGATAGGTCAATGTTGTGTTTTTTTTTTTTTTCGTAAAGTTTATTTATTTATTTGATAGGGGCAATGCAATTTAACATAGTTTCAAAGCAGGGTATGAAACTGTGTGTTGCACAGAGAGTTTATAGCCATTGCTAATTCTCGACATGTGTAATGGAATCAAAACTGTCAATAGCAAAAACAGCACAAAAAAGACAACACAATTGATAATACCCTACAATTAGCTAAAAACATACACAACAATAGTCTAAATAGAGACAACAACAGCACAAGAAGCTACAAGTAGTCAACACAAAAAACAACTCTGGATACAACTATCACAACTTGTTTCCACTGCCCCCTAGTGGCCAAAAACATCAGTTCATGCAGGGTTAAGTGCACAACTACTTTTCTGTTTAGTTTTTCAGTTTTTTTTTTTTTCTCTCTCGCCTTTCTGGCACCTACACAAGCTAAAACAAACCACTAAAAGTATTTGCGAGTGTGATTTTGACTCAGGTGTTGAAAACAGTCATTGTTTAGCCTGTTCCATTTCCTGTTTTTCTCCTTCACACCTTTTTGACATCCTTTATAAAGTGGGACGGCAAGAGAGGATGCTTCCGATCTATCAGGGAATTTCTTCCATGTTGACTGAATTACTAGAGAAATCCAAATGTTTGCTTCTTCGACTTTTTCTTTCCACGTCCCGGTCTTGTAGTTTGAACGATGCAGGCCCTTTAGACTTTTCAGGTGTGTACAGACTTATATGGGAATGACGAATTTAAAAAAAAAAAAAAAGGTATTTGTCTGATTAAGGAAGAGAGAGATGGTGTTTATGCAATTTACTATTTTTAAGATCTAATACATGATTTCTGTGTAGCAAGAAGGCTGGCTTATGGTTTAACAGATGTTTTCTTTGTAGGGGTGCTGCCTCCTTGTTTCTAAACAAAGGGGTTGCGATCTGAGGATGTTCACATGCTATGTATTAGAAAACATATATTTTTGATGTCTTTTTTTTGAATGATGATTGTCTCTAAAAGAACTATTACATAACATTTTGCTGTATTACTATTATTAAAACTCATTCCATACTATTTTCCATTTGATTAGAAGTGGGATGAAGGACGAAATTACTTTTTATCCTCACATATGAAGTATTTACAGTTGTACTCTCTCGTAGTGTCCACTGCAAACTGTACTTCTCTCTCTAAATGATACCCTAACATTGTGTGTGGCTATACTGTTTGTTTGTGTCTGTTTGTCTGTGCGAGTGTGTGTGAGTGTGTGCCGAGCAAGTGTCTAGTAGACGAAGCTTAGGTTCATGTCCTTTAAAGATACAGTAATGTTCTCCTAGAGGTGCATGTTAACCAAACTGTGAGCAAGTTTATTGACAATGTGTAGCTTTTTTTGTGTATGAAAACATCATAGCTACTCTAGAAACATCACCTAGGTCTTCTGGTGATTTAGCACTGTGGTTTTGCATCTTACTCCAGTTAGTTAGGAAGGATTTTTTTCCTCAATCAGATTTGATTTATCTGGATGGGGACGAGACAGCGTTTGGCCGCTCTCCCCACTCTTTTGAAAACGTGTAAAACATCTGAATGTTTTGCATTTTAAGTGCCCATTTTAATTGACATCTTCAAATCATGATTTGTGTGGTTTGATTTCTCTGAAGTGGTGTCTACATATTGCTATTTAAAATGGTTCACAACGAGCAACTGAGATAAACAAAAAGTAAGATATAAAGAGACATTGATTAAACTATAAAGGGCTTCTTAATCTATTGGTCTTTATTGAATTGTGATGACCTTGTTGCATGTTTGTGTGTTTCTTGTGGAAAAATAAATGTGCCCCCGACGGGTAGTTTGTTTGACCTTTTGTCACCTTGGCTCTTCCTGTTTTTGTTTCCCACTCCTTCATTCAGCTCCACCATTTCCTTCTCCCTGGGCAGCTGCTCTGCGCCTTGTTATATGGATATAAATGAGCTTTGCTTGAGCTGTGGAGTGCAGCAGAAACACTTCTCACTGCCAGTAAATTTGTTTTATGGTCATTCTTTGTCAGTGGCTTCTGTATGTTGGTGCTGTGGCTGAAGAGCTGTGGTGGGCGCATACTAAAGCAGCCTGTTCACCGAGCTTCCCCTTCAGCACACCCCTCTTCCTTCCAGCACTGACCCAGCAGCTCAGGGGTCAGTCTCCTCTGAATTCTGGTACCTAACCCCCAACACCACACCCACCACCCCACCTTGCTCTGCCTCCTCTCATCACTCACCTTTCATCCCTAATGAGAGAGCCAGGGAGACTGTGCTGCATCACTGCAGGTAGGTCTGTTCTCATTAGCATTTAAATAAGGCCGGGAGGAGGAACAGATGCAAACATTGTTTGTGTGGCACGATTTAACATTAGATTGTGACTCCTGTTGGTTTGTACAGTCTGCGGTTATGGTGGTTTGATTAAATTATTCATTTGAACAAAGGGGTGGTGCGGTAACCATGACACTGAGGCTGCTCTGGGATCTGTCAGACACGTAATGACATTTCCGGTAATATCGTGAATGAATGAATGTCACTTCATGCACTGACTCAGACCTTCCACATTAAAACTAAGAGTGGAATGGGCATAATACAGAAAATTAGATACTTAGTATTAATAATTTCTGCACTTCATTCAACCCAGGTTAACTAGAATGGAAAAAGCAATTACTGCGGTTACTGTGCAGGGACATTTTTTTTTCTGGGCACAAATTTGACACTAGACTTGTTAGGTGAAATAAGAGTTTACTGAATAATACAGTTGTGTTTAGTTCACAGTAACAATCCACTTGGAACAAACCATCATGGTGTATTTGCAAAAAAAATTACAGGCAGTGTGTTTTTCCTTTTTTTTTGTCATAATAAGAGCCCTCATTCAGGGAACATAAAGTTCACAAACAACAGCTGATGTGTGAAGTGGCAAATCAATAAAACCAATTTTGGAAAGCAGCAAATACAAAAACACTTAGGAAATAACTCTGTATCAATGTAGCCTATTGATTGTCGTGTCTGGCATGTGTACTGTAGTTAATGTGGGAGGAACGTTTACTCCATACAGCTGGACCAGAATAAAATCTAAACGGCTCCAGAGGCAGGGTGACATGCTGAGGCTATCTGAGCGATCACAGATCTGATCGCCATTACACTCAGTGACCTTCTGTGTTTCAGGGAAAGACACTGAACACTACTCCCTCTATGGGAAATGGCTTTACAACATGTTTGTGTACAGTTTCTGTGTGTCTCACCGATACAGAAAATTGATTCAAAATTCTACTTTTTTTCATTTTCTAAAAACTAATTTGGCATCTCAAAAATATCCTGACACATGCGAGCCAAATGTAGTGGCACCAAAATCTCGAGAAAATATAAACTCATCAAATGGGACTATCTCACATAATTGTTACCTCTATTGTCTCAGTTATATCAAAGACTGATCTTTTATGTGTATGGACATTATATTTTCAAACAGGTAAATATTACCCATATGACTTCAGGTATGGCTACATCAAGTGTTTTTAAATATGCAGATTACATCAGAACCAAACATTTAAGTTGACTGGCCATAGCACCGAACAAAAGCACATCGTTTTGTATAAAGGGACCAAAGCAACACTTAAAATAATATTCATTTTGCTCACTGTACAGGCAGCGTTATACTGTGGCATGTGCACCAGCATTTCATAAACTCATGTTGGAATGACCTATAATGTTAATGTCACTGCTACATTACAGCCACGGGGATAAATTGCCTCAATAAAATACAAAACGTTGATAAAAGCAATATCAAAACAGCTTACATTCAGGTACCGTAGATGACACTACAACAAGCTCTTTGCATAAAAATGTGTGACCGAGGTCCTGTACAGTATCTCAAAATATAAAAAGCTTCTTTTCACATTTCACAACAAGTGGATGCAGGCCATGCAACAGATTGCTTGTTATCTACATAAAAAATATGAAGTCAGATCATGCTTTAAAAGTCCCTCGGCCCCCCTTTATCGTCAAGTATTATAATCTCTCCCTGGCGCTATTGAAGTCAGTGGCATTCAGAGAATACAAAAAGATTCAAAGTGGCGGAATTTCCTGTGCTCTTTACAGCAGGGAATGGACTAAAAGGCTGGAAGAGGTTGCACCCTGTGGCCACTTTTTCTCCCTGACTATCAAGAGAGTGAATATCTGATGCTCACTTGTGTTGGTACAGGATGCTGCCCCCCCCCCCCCCCCCCCCCCCCCAGGCATTAGTGGATCCTTGTCCAATGTCGAGTCTAGGGATTCAGAATGACACCGGTGGCGTCCTCCTTTTCTCTGCACTGGAATGTGGCGTGAGCCTGCTCCAGATCCTCTGTGACCGCCAGCAGCCGAGCAGCGACACTCTGACCTGGCTTCAGAGGCTGAACGTTGCATTCTGCACCATCTGCGAGACAGGAAGTGTGCAGTGTTATCAAACTAAATATATGTAACCATGACGATAACACGAACAGATCTGAAAATGTACAGCTTAGACGCAGCAGCTGCAGCCTCACCTGGGCGACTGTCAGAGCTGATCTTCTTTTCTTTATTGCTCGGTGTCTGATCAGTGTCTGGCACCTCCAGATATTTTTTCCTGCAGTAATAGTCAGAGACATTAATCATATGATCACTCACCATTCTGCAAAAGCTGCTTTGTATTTTCACGCAGTGACAGTTCAACATTTGATAGTAATGTCAAGATGCATCAGCAGCAGCAGTCGAGCAGTGTACTCCCGTGTTGCAACATAGCCCTCTAGTGTCAGGTTACTGAACTACACCCAGCCTACTTCCTCTACTGACCTGAGTTTATCTCTGCCCTGGAGAAGCTGCTTGTATATGGTCTGAGTCTCAACGTCAGGATCCAGCGGGTCACTCCAGTCACCCAGAGTCACAGCTGAGTGGGTTCGACTGCAGCCTGTAACTAAGAACCAACCTTTTATTGAGCAGTGGTGCTCTACATATGAACCTCAAACAAATATCCTTCAACTTGACAATTTGATGGAGGTCTCATAGTACTACAAGTTTGAGTGCAAATAGTTGCAGTCGCAATCAAAAAATGCCATTCAAGAAATAAAATCATGCAGCTTTCAGACAGTGACTAAATGTCAGACAAAATCACATTATGATTCCCAGAGCTCGTTCTCCACTCAAGCAGCAAAGACATGGCAGCTACAAATGGAGGGTTTACTCATTAAATATGGATCGCCAGGAGCTCATTCACTCTTTGAAACCAGCTACAAGTAAAGTAAGAGAGTGTAATGTTGTGAATTAGATGTAAACCCGCATGTTCATGGAAAATACTGCTTATGCTCTGGGATGCTTTCAATTCACGAGCATCCTTCTGGGGGCGCCTCGGGTGTAATTCGACACATTCGACACACAAATCTGAGCTACATTTTCATATATACCCACAAAATGCACAATAAAAACTGGCTAGATAATTTCGCCACACACTGGGTCCCTGTAGAGGGATTTCTAAGTTTGTGCAGCGTCAGAAGTAATAAAAGCAGGATTACCAGGACGATCTGCCTGCAGGCAGCAGGTCCACTTGCCGCTGCGATGAGCCCCTGGGTGGAAAGAGGGCAGCATGCGCTCATTGTAGATGCTGACTTTCCTGATCGCTGATAGCCACTGGTTCAGCTCATTAACGTTCTATTCAGAGGGGGGGAAATGAGTTTAGTGGCCCCTGAAAGTCATACTGAAATCAAAGCAGGGGGGAAATATATCATTTTAATGAAAAATAAAGCAATTCCTTTACTTTTTCTAATAAAAGACAATCATCATCAGTGTTTATTTGATCATAACACTAATCTAAAAACCCAGCAAACTGTCACCAAAATCAAGTCAATGATGCTTTTCAAATTTTTTCAAACTGAAAAAGGTCATGAACTTGTTTGGTGACTGGCTGGTGTCAGTACCAATGCACCTTGCACTGGATGTACATGGTGTGCAGCTGTCCGTCGTTGTCCTGGGAGATGACCTGCATTACATTCTGCTGCTGAAAGGCATTTTCATCCACCCTCTCCACGGCGCACACACATTGAATAGGGATTGAGGAGCGCACCTGCAACAATTCAGCCACAAACCACAGCACCAATTAACACAAGTATGCATAGGCCAGTGATGAGGGATCATGCTTTTTGCCTCAGGCAGTTTAGACTGAGGTCTAAGTGAAATAAAAGAGACATTTGATCAAAGGGCAAATTACTTGAGCAGTGTACTGATACTGAAATATTTTTCACACATTAGGCCAGAGAAGAACAGTGTGAGGCAAGGAGGAAGTGAAGATGAGATCAGCGTGGCAGCAAAGGCCACTTTTAAGTGTAAATCAGCCACTTCCAATGGGAGCTCGCTTCACTGAGACTGGAGTGCTCCAACATGGAGGAAAGGGGCCAGGACATTGTCTGCAATCTGATTTGCAATGTTAGCATGAATATCCACAGCCTTCAATTAACCCTCGCCTTTATTCCAGTCGCACAAAGCAGAGACTGGCTCAAAGAGAGAGCTTTTTACTGGGAGAGCCTGCTCCCCTCTCTGTCTCCCTCTCTCTGTCTCCCTCTCTCGCTCTCTCTCTCTCTCTCTCTCTCTCTCTCTCTCTCTCTCTCTCTCTCTCTCTCTCTCTCTCTCTCAGTCTCTGGTTGGTGAATGTGAGGAGATCATTATCACAAGGCTAGGCACCACATGGTAATAACACTAATGATGTTCTCACAAGGAGATCAACACAAATACATTAAAGCAAGCTGGAGATGACTAAAATGTTTCCTCTTTTTATGAGCCAAGTTGATAAACGTCCTTCAAAGGGCAGACACAGTGACTGATTCATCATCACAAGACCAGATCAGCTTCTAATAATGGATGAGTCACTTTCACATGACTTTGATTCAAGTTTACTCATCTATTTTGTGGCCTGTATATAAGAGAAAGAAAATGATTAATCATATATATGGCATATATGCAGTAGAAGACAAATTCAAAAACACAGCTGGTAAAGTGGGGAAAAAAAAAAATCACACATCAATATATATTGGTGGAATGTGGCTTTTAGCTTACTGGTTTAGTACCAACCTGCCAATCAGGGGTCTTGGCGTAAGACAGTGTCTCACTAGTCAACCAGAAGTAGCGTTTCTTGAAGGCAAAGCGGGACAACAGTTGAGGTCCCTCTGCTTTGTGTTTGTGGAGGTACCCCTCTTTAACTGTGACAGAGGGCATGAATACAGCCCTCTGAGGCACCTCGGACACTGCAGGGAGAACAGGAAATGTAAAGAAGAACTGTATTTGTAATGTACATGTGAAGGCATGTTCATCCATATAGACACAAGGTGGTGCTGTGACAATAAGCAAACAAGAATACACTGAGTTGTTTAACTACAATACATGTCTTTATCTTCAGCACTTTGCTATCGATGGCACCTCAGCCCTCCTTCCATCACCACATGAAGGACAGCTTCAAAGAGGAATAACAAGCATCCACTTCTGTCTAACAAATCCACCTGAAGAGCATTAAATGTCAAACTGGCCTTTAAGAAAAAAGAGTGGGTGTGATGTGCAGAAGGAGGCTGAAACATGATATGTCAGAGGGGGAAGATGTTTCACAACAACCACCTCACTGACACATGACGCTAAGAAAGCAGCCCAGACAAGTTGGGCAACCAGTGTGGCGTGTACAAGCGCCTGTAGCTTCTCACTCCAGCTCCCCGCCAGCTCATTAACCATATCATTTCTTTTCTAAACTCCAAGCTGCTTATGAATATTTCATCACAGGGCTACAGTATTGTTTTGCCTAATCCTGATATCAGCTGGAAGCTGCTAGCAGCTGGCCTGTGGTTGATTACCTCAACAGCTTGACCTCTGAACTTTCCTTGTGATTACAAGTTTAACGGTGTATCCACTGTTATCAGCCTTACCAATGTCATGATCTATGTCGATCAACTTGTCAAGGAAGTCTTTCACAGAGGCCACACTGCGAAGGATGATGGGATGAAGAGGCGCCATCCACTGCTCCTTTCCGTGACCCAGCTGAAGGCCCAAGTTCCCGACACTTTGTAATGCCTGGCAACCACAAAAAGACACGACACCCACTCAACGCTCACACCTTCAGCACATCAACTCTCTGGCAAGTGACAGAACTCAGTGTGAGTGACTGCATATCTCAAAGTCAGAGATCAAAAGGGTCCATGAGGCCAAGCATGCTGTGAGGCCCTTTGTCCGGCCCACACCTGGCCTAGGGCGAGGAGGAAGTCCCTCTCGACACCCCTCTCTGATGCTCGGCTTTGAACCGTAGTCTGGTCGCAGTACACACAAAGGTAAAAATAGCCTGTTCCCTCTCTCTGTAGAGGACCCATGGCAACAGCCCTTCAGCACCACGGACAGCAACCACAGAAGCCACACGTGGGAGAGGAACGAGGTTTCACTTTTCTTCTTATATGTGACCATGACACCGTTGCTTTTAATGACATCAAGGTTGTTTTCTACAGTTGGTGGTCTCGTCAGTTCAAAAGCATGGTGAGCTCTTTGTTCCTTGTTACTGGCCTTTCTTGCCAGGAACAAGGAAATGTTTCTTTGGTGTATTTCCTTTGCAATTTGATCTATTTCCGGTTGTAGCAGGATGTTTGAGCATGTCACAATGTGTGAAGGTCTTCTTCAGGTATTGTTAAATTATGACAGACAATCACACTGAAAACCACTGCATACCTGGTGTAGTTAGTCAAACAATCCACTGCAAGGTGTGTTGTGTGTGATTTTGAGTTGTCATGAATTTACTACACACATAGTATAAACACTGTATGTTGTATTCCTGCTTCATATTTATTTGTTTTGCACAAAATTAAAAATCCCCACTGCTGGCAAACATGCAGCGTCCCGTCCAGTTGCATCCACCTCTTTGCTGTTTGTTTTTCCTTCATTTAACTGTGATGTCTGGAAATTAATAAATTATTCATAGCAGTGTCTGCGTGTATGTCTGTGTTGTGCATCGTACCTTGGCCAGTAGTAACAGTGTTCTGCTTGTACGCGTGTCAGCGTGCTGGTCTCTCAGCTGGAACAGTTTAGGTGTGAGGATTGCAGGAGCAAAAAAACGCAGGAAGAAGAACCCACTGATGGCCAGATACTTCACATCCTGTAAAAAAGGGGGGTAAATTTGACAGGAAAGTTAATGAACCTTAGGACTGGCTCTTAGGATAAAAGTGGTAGCTGAATGTGTAACATGCAAAGGTGAAGTAAAAATGATTCAATCTAAAATATGCAAGACCTACAAATACATACAAATATACTGTCAGGTTTAGAGAAGGTGTTTCCAGCTTTTATTTTCAGTGTGTTTTGCTCCAGACTGACCTCATTCTCAGGTTCAGCAAATTGCTCCTCTACTCTCTTGTGTAGCTGTTTGAAGGCCACTCTCATGACGGGAGGACACTGATCGACTGAGCCCACGATTGATTCAGTGATGCTTGTTAAGTAGCCCTGCAGCATCTCCACACTGCTGTCCCGTACCTCTGCCTCTGACACTGCACCCTTGAATGAAATTCGTCTTTGGAGACAAAGAAAGATATTGTCAGTCATTGTCAGTACACAGTCCTAAGAAAAGGTACCAGCCATGTTGTATATAGATTTGGTTGAATCATGTAAGGGCCATACTCAATTAAGCATATTAATCAAATATACTCAAATTTACAGCGTGTTTTTTAATATAACTGATAATGTAGTCGCATGTTAGAGCATGCAGTTTCATTAATTGGACAGCGTATAGACAGGGAGTGGCGACAACTAATAAGGTGATGGCAGGCAGATGTACTGCAGATGGAGAGGATGTTAGATCCTGGATCTCCCTCCATGTCAGAGACATCTCAGGGGGCTCATGGCAGTTGCCAAGCAACAGCCTTCCCCCTTTTCACATTCCTTTTTTCAATTTTTTTTATCACAGTAATGTCTTCCTCTCAGGGGAGAAGTGTAAAAGAAGTGGGCAGTCTCCTGTGGCAGCATTTCCATTTGACCATTTCAACACATAGGACTGTGAACTACACAGGTGAACCTACAACCCGAAATCCACACTAGTCATTTGTGGCTTAAGACAAGCATCTGTGAAACAGATCTGGACTGGTTTAAGTCAGAATATGTTTGTAGTAATGTGAGCTCCAGGAGGATTATGTTTGAGGTGTGTTTTACCTTGTGCGGTTCAGGTCGATCTTACATGGGTCCAGCTCGATGTATTTCTTCTCTTCAAAGATGCGGTTGATGATGGGCTTCAACACCTCATGCAGATACAGCATGCCAACAGCCTGACAGCAAAACAATACCATATGTTGAATACTTCTCATTTGCATCTATACTACAGCAATTATTTTCTAAATGTATAAATCTGCATAGTACAAAGAGTAAACAAGGTGCAGTGTGATGCAGGAGGGGTGCATAAGACATGTCAGTAACTAAGTGTACATTTAATAGCGATAGGGAATGTTCAGGGGGAAAAAGATTGACCAAAATGTTGCAAAACATATCATATCATGCTGAAAAATCAATTACTTACAATTCCTCATAAAACAAAACAAGAGCTACGTCAACACACCTTCATGAACTGTTCCATGGCCTTCGAGGCAAGTGAGTTAGAGCGAAATAAAGTGTTGGGATCAGCTGTGACAGCAAAACAGAAAAGAGACTAGGTTAGATTTATAGTAAATAATAACTTCATTTAACCTAAATATACATTATATAATACTACATATTAAATTATAACAGGGATGCAGCAGCTTAGAATTTAGGGAAACATGAATATGATCAATTTAAAGAACAAGGAAAGTGTCTGTTGTACAGAAAGCTCATTTCATGTAACATCTATCACATGTATGTCTACTCTTTGCAATGTTTATTTTGTTTATTTTTTTCAAAGAAAATCTTCCACAATACATTTTCTGTCTGTGTGATTTTGGAATAAAAATCTTTTGGACTAAACTTGACTTGATTTTACTTGAGTAAGTTCACTGAGTCAGCTTTCTCCACATTAAAAAATAAGAAGAAGAAACAGGGGTTAAGGTGCTGAACATGAACCACAATGTTCCTGCTTTGCCTCTGGCCAGAGGCCCTTTGTTGAATGTCATTCCCCATCTGCATCTCTCATCATTTCCTGTCTCTCTACTGTTGTCTGTCTAACAAAGGCAATCAATAAATGCATAAAAAAACACACTGAGTTTGATGTATATGTGAGGGCAGAAACAGGAAAAGGATCCCACCACTGTATTAATAGCTCCCAATGAATGTAATGAAGCAGCTTTCACAGAGACCCTCATCAGGCACATAATCGTGCTTGATGAGAATCTCTGAGATTGAAACATCGCCTCATTAAATTCATTGGAAGCCATTAATACAGTGTGTGGATCCTTTGTCTGTTTCTGACCTCAGTTCAGGCGTCTGGTCTGGTGCACGACGTAAATGTTTTTGGATGCGTATGAAGTGATCTGCTTCAGAGACACACAGCTCAGAGCCACACATCAGGGCAGACTGACCTTGCTGCAACAATGCTTAAATCCTTCAAGGTGGCAATGCTAAAATATCCATGGTGACAGGACTGGGTTTCCAGGTAAAATATGTAATATATTAAATGATGAGGACCTATGAGAAAGGCTGAGTTTTCATTGCAACCCAATGGGAGTACAGTACATGTGCACAACTTTAATGTCTGGCTGCTCACTGCATCTATTCTTGATCAAGCAGTTACCGTTATAGGATCGTGTGGAGTTGCTATGGAAACTTAGGCACTATGCTTATTATCTCAAACTACACCAACAGAACCCAAAGACCAGAGCACAACTCTGTGTAATCATGGGAATGTGGTGCGGAGGCAAAAACGTGACTAATCCAGACCACAGAGGAGCCATGAAAAGACTGTAGGGTGAGTAAATAATTGGCATTGGGGTAGTAAATATAGTGCTGGTGGGCTTTAAATGCCCACACACAGACCACAGCGTTCAGAGACCTTAATGTCATTTCAGAGATAAATAGCTGCAGCCCTCAGAAGTGCTCTCCAGAGTGGAGCAATTACAGCAAACTGGCATGTCCCAAACTCTGACTAATACAAATACTGACTAAAAGAGATAAATAAAGATCTTATGCCGAATGTGTATTGTGTGGTCACAGTTGTCACAGATATGTATGCATTAATCTATTCCTTATCTATTCTATCTGTTCATATAATAAATACAATGCAGCCCTTGAAATCATGAATATCTGAACTGTCACTGAAGACAGTTTTAATGTCTTGACATGTTGTCCCTTTAATCTTACTAGTGTGGTTGACCTCCCGGGTGTTAAGGTAATCCAGGAAGGGCACCACCAGGCCCTGGCCCAGGTAGATCTTCACCAGGGTCATTGCCACATCTTGACGGCTCTCAACAGTGGTCACCTCCTCCAGCATGGTCAGAGCGCTGCTATCCTCCACCTGGTTAGAGAGGACGGCTCAGGTTATGGGCAGAGCATCTGTCTCACTTGGATGTCAACACAGGATAAATGAGACAAGATCTCTGTGGATTAGGTCAAAACACTATATATATACAGCAGTCTCCTGACAAAGAACAGCATTCATCATACAGTTGAGCACATGAATATCAGTGCTCAGGAGGAGTGGTGAGACTGACCTCTATAGGGGAGATGACCGACTCAACCAGAAGGTCAATGAGAGGCTGATAGTACACAGATGGCAGGATCCGATCCTCCACCAAACGCACCTTCAGACGCAGCGCTCCCAGCTTGCCACTGGAAAGCGAAGGAAAATAGAGTCTGAGAAAGAGGAGTTTTCCTGCACACTTTGATCTTATGCTGAGGTATGCCTCCATTAAAGATCTCCTGGTAGAGAAGGCAAAAGTGTCTGACAGCTCCCAGCACCAATTTTAAATAGTAAATTCTAAAAAAAATTAAAATAAAATAGAAGTTTTATGGCTTTTTTGAATGGACTGCTCCTGAATTTGTTTTTCTGTACGTGAAAATAACCAATCACTTGATTTTCCATGGCTCTGTCTACAAACTGCAATATAATTTGCCATGTTTTTGTGTGTGTGAAATCCAGAGGACATTGTAAATAAAAAGGCTGGAACCTTATTAATGATTAAAGTGTAAGTGAAACTCTTTTAAATGATCTTGTAACATGTCTATGTTATTGCAAGGTGAAACACTGATAATATCAGATAAAAGGGTCATTTGGCAAATGTCAGATTTCATAATATAACAGACTTTTATCAATGTGGGAATAACATCTCTAAACACATGTTAAGGAGTCCACATGATTTTAAAAAAACATTAAAAAAAAAAAACATCAGTTGAATCAAATTGTCCCAGAGGAAATATCTTTTGCTATTACGTCTCTTTTTTGTGAAAGTAGGTCTCTACCTACCACTTTCTACACAGTAGTGTGCAGTCCTAAATAAAAAAAGGCTTTAACTGTGAGTCATTTCCTAATGAACCTCTGAGATTTGCTTCACTTTGACACTATCCTTTCGCAGTTCACTCAGCCCTCTTTGTTCTAAAATTATCTCAAGGAACAGATGCTGTCACAGACCTGGCTATACACCTGCGAGTGTTCATTTAAATGCATGAAAGGGAGCATTGAGGAGAACAAATACTTTCCTTGGAAGCATTTAAAATAAAACACACACAGCGATTGCTACTCAGTTTGAGTCTTGAGAGGTTTCCAAAAACAAAATGCTTGCCTGAGTTATACAAGCACCACAAACTTATCACATTGTACAAATAAGCACACCCATAATCCTCACCCAGCATCCACCTCATTGTTTCCCAAGGGAAGCAAACGAAACCAACCCTCTAACAGAGGTGTTTTGTGCAAACAAGCAAAAGGGATTTCCACCTGTGGAAAGAAAATCACAAACAAGGATACAATATCATGTAAGAAAAATAACTTGGAATCTCATTGTGGGTGATACTGTGTTCACAGACAAAACATTTTTTTTAAGTAATCCTGTGATGAAATCTCTAAATCTGATATGTAATATTATTATATTCATGGCATCCTCACCTTTCCCAGAAAGTCATTCTTTCCCACCATGTCCCAGTCCCAGACCTCCACAGTGACAGTTCCTTCCTCACTCAGCTCCTCTGGATCAAAGTCCAGCTCCAGAGTCTCTCCCCAATGAGGGAAGCGAGTTTTCTTGATAATCTAAGACGCAGCATTTGGGATGATAAGAAATCCACAATTCACTTCTTGTCACCTCAGCTCACACATAAATATGGTAACATCAAATAAAATGACAGACAGCTCCACTGAAACCAATACATACTGTACATGCAATGCACAGAGAGCTCACCGAGGTCTCTGCACTGTGGTTGTTGAAAATAACTCTCGCAAATGGATCAGAGGTGCCAGAGATGTCTCTTGGAGCCAAGTCTCTGTGGGCATCACCAGAACAAAAGACAACACAACTGATCAATACTCTAAAACACTCAACAAATTCTGCAAATCAAATTAGTCGGTGAGGTGCTGCAAAGAAAAACAACCAAACCACCACTTTCCACTTGACCTTATTCTTTCAAAGTTAATTCACATTCATGGGAGCATGCCATGTCAAGCCCTGATTGACAGGCTCATTAGTGCCCTGTCTGAGAGGGAGAGATTGTAGCCTGGGCCGCACAGATGGGACAGTGAGTGGTGTGATAGTGGCAGTATGACTCAGGACGGGAGTGTGGAGGCCTGCGGGGTGATGGTAATAACATTTCAGCTCAGAAATAATGATGGCACTGCCAGGTCTAAGCTGCAGAAACTTAACTTTAATCACCACTTTAATCATCTTAAATTTGCATATAAAGTATATAGTTTCCTCACATGCAACTACTGTAGATGTACACATGCTTTTATAGTCTATCTAACCTCCTGGTGAAAAGCCTGCTGCTCTAATGTTGAGGTCATTACTGTCCTTTGTTATCTATAAATGACATTTTCTCCGCAGTGGCTAGATTTAAAGCTCCCAATTATTCTACCTGGCTTCAATGACTTGACATCGCAGACTGATCTTCTCTGTATCTTTCAGCAGCTCCAGACTCAGATGGATCTCCCCCTGGACCTCTTCATCAGGGTTGACCCTTGTCAGGTTCAGCCAACTGTCTAACCCTGACCATACCACACGGAGAGATTTTAATAATCAAAACAACAATCTTCAATTCTAGTGCACTAAATGTTAAGAAAGGCTAATGAACACAGAAACTAGGGATGAAAATCATATTTTTCAATTAATTGTTTTCTGTCAATTGGGAAACTATTCATTTCTGCCGTAATGTCGAAGTAACATTGTTCTAAACTTAATAAAGACAGTTAAAGTAAAACCTAGATATGTCCTATGGCAGGAATTCATTAGAGCTCAAACAATCAGTCGATTAAATAGTCTAGTAGTCTATTGACAAAAAATAATCTGCAACAATTCTGATTCACTGTTTTACATTATTTTTCAAACAAAAAAATGCAAAATATTCCTTAGTCCAAGGTTTGAGGATTTTCATCTTTTCTCTTTATTCAATAGTAAACTGAATATTTTTAGGATTCAGAGTTTTGATGGACATCACACTGAGCTTTAAGAAATTCTGCTGGCCATTCTTTTACTAAATTCTCACATTTCATGGTCTAATCAAATAATAAAGGACCACAATTATGCATTTGAGTAAGTTCACATTTTAAAATAGCAGATTTTGTGCAAAAAAATGTCTAATAATGCTAACAATTACATGACAAGGTGAAGAAATGCACCGTCAAAAAAAACTACAATATTGTTTTGATAGTCTGAATTATGTGATATCGTTTACATGTCACGTTTCGATGTGCTCTGTTTTCATCGTTTTCAGAAAAATCAGACATAAGCGAGGGCACGATGTCAAGGGCAGACTGTGTGAAGATTCCTGCGAGGGAGTAACTGACTCAGTACCACCGCATGAATCACGCGAAGCCATGCCAGGTGGCTTTCAAGAGAGGCATCATTATGCAGCAAACATACCCTGATAAACGCTTTGAGCAATTTAATAAAACTACAGCAGCATCAAGCAATACCATATTTTAAATGTCCTCTGTCTGGCCGAGACAGCGAAGCAAGTGCCTGAGTTCATGCCGAGGTAAACAATGTGTCTAATTTCTTGAATGTGAAGGCGTCAGTAAGAGAGCCAGACATTAAACGGTTTGTGGCCGTTTGAAATGCTTTGGTTGTTCTCCTCATTTTACAGCGCTGTGGGTTTCCACACAAACAGATGGTTTATCACGCACAATGAAAAATACCAGAGTTTATGCTGACAAGCGCCAGGAGCGTCAACATAATAACACATTTATCGGTGTGAATGCTGATTTCACTGCCTCTGAGTTAGAGTTTACACAACTGAAGCAGATTCCAAGTGACTGATAAATGTTCAAATATGTGCAAATCTCAGTAAATGTGTGAGAGTTCTCTAAGAACCGTTCCCAGAGTTTCTGTCTAAAAAAAAAAAAACTATGCCTTAGGCTTAGACCTTTGACTCGGTCATGGGAATCCATGTAAGTTTAACCTCTGAGCTCCGGTCATGCACCCATCCTGACACAGACTGACGCAGATCTGTTCAGTCATACCTTTAGCTTGAGATCCAATGGCTTCTTTGCTCAGAGTAATCTTTCCAATAACATCGTCGTGCCTGCAGAAGAAGATAAAAGAAGAGATTGTCAGACAGAAGCTATTGAAGACATTATCACAGTTGTTTGATCTTGTTGGAGTAAAACAGGGGGTGAATTTGAAGACACACTGATTAGAAAACTGGTGGTCACGAGAAAAGGAGAAAAAAACAAAAAAAACAACCTTTAATCAGTCAATCTGAGCAACCATCTGTCTGATGATGTTTGTTTATTCAAAGCTTGGTTAGGTTTTAACCCAAATATATCAATTCATGAACCAAGTTAAGCAAACACCGATGGCTTGGAGGACCATAAATCTACTGCCAAGCTCCTTCAGTAAAGAGCAATGGTTGAATGTGGACTCATTTTGGAACAGCTTTGAATGACAGTGTTACCCAATGGTGTCCTCATCCATGACATGAAAGGAGAGTGAATGGAAACCCGTGGGGAGGTGCAGTGTATACTCTTCACCCCAGAAAGGATTGAGGTTCTTCCACACTGTGGCAGTCCTGAAAAGAGAGGTTTGAAATGTTAGCTTTAACCAGACCTTGCACATCACATGAACGTATGCAATAGCAACCAGTACATTAATAGCATGAGTCAGGAACCACTGCTAAAGCGGCAGCAGTATAAGCCCTCACTTACCCGCATCTTAAGTGTACCTGAGGGTACACAGATCATGTGCTTTTCAACTAATGCGTAAAAACTACTGGGGTTCACAATCTCTGCAAGCGATTGCAAGATAAATTGATTAATGGAATAGGAAAGAATAAAAAACATAGGCTGCTACACAAAATAATATTCATTTTTCTGACTTCTATCTAATTTTTGCTTTGCGATATACTGGATTCATTCCCTTGCCTTGGCTGTTAAAATTATGCAAATGAAACGTTCTGCAAAATTCCTCTTTGATGGATCTGCTCGCAACTTACTTACATATGCAATGGTGTAAACATGCATTGCTTCATTTTCAGATATCATACTTGGTAAAAATGTTAGGAATCACTGCTCTACACCATCAAGTTAAAAGGTCCTGCTTAAAAACTTTAGGCTCCTGGTAGGATTCAGTAAATTTTCTGGATATTTCATTTTATACAGGATAAGGATTATAATTTAAGGATTTTAAGGAGGATCTTTAAGATTTAAGGATTTTATACAAAAACTATTTTACATTCCTTCGAGTAAAGTATTGAAAAAGCAATGCTGTCAGTGCCAGTCATACTGTATATTGTATTGTCAATAGTAACAAAAGCTTTCAGGATACCCTACCCTAGAGATAATTTTAGATCTCTGTATGGTTTTGAGTTTGTAATAGTGTAGTGTGGCCATTATTTCCCACCACAATCTACCAGCTACATCATCCATGAACATCACACTCCAGGAGTCAGTTGGCCAGTAACACTACAAGTACAAGATAATTAGCATGAGTGTCTGCAGTGAATCATTGTGCCATTTTCCCTCAACATGCCAGATGGAACAATAGCCACTGAATTCGCCCCATGTTTTTGTTAGAGACAACAACAAACATTTCTTTTAAAGCTCCCTGGGTTGCTGTCAAAGAGCACCACTTGGAGACAATGTACTGTGTTGTATAGTATAGATGCTGTTGAAAATAAGCACATTTTCTTTGAATTATTTGGAGGATGAAATCATCTGTACTTTAGCACTCATATGGAGAACATCTCTGAACTGTTCTGCTCCCAGCTCTCAGCATTCTCCTTGCTTACACCGGGAGCTCCCTGCAATAATTGATGCGCCCTCTCCATGGTTACCTGCGGGTGTTTTAAAGGCCAGACCAGTATCAGGTTCTCAATGTTGGAGGGGCCACGCTGTGGGCACCACCGCCCTGATCACACACACTTCACCCCGGTTTACATGTGTATAGTAGCGGGAGCACAGCCAGAAAACGAAATTATGCAAATATATAAACTGTGATGAAGAATATTCAATATCCTCCAGCTGTAGCTCTACATTAACCAAAACATTTTTTCATGAACATATTATGCACATCTTCATTTATAATCTGAGGGGACTCACCTGGCCACAACTTCATTGTCAACTTTTACAATGCAGTATGGATCACTGGTTCCGGAGCTTCAGATGACAAGAAAAATAAATGTCAGCATGAGACATATTAGGACAAGCAATTTGTCTGATGGTAAATTTCATCTTATTTTCAGCTGCCTGTATTTAAATATGCTGAGTTAATTTGATTACATAGCCCTATCTCACACCTGATTCCTTCAACTAATTTACAGGAGACCGTTTCAAATGTAGGCTGAACTTTTTACTTTTCTAACCAACCTGATAAGTAGCTACTAAACAATGTTGCAGTTGTATATATGCTGCCAGCTGAGACTTGCGCACAGCGGCACATGCCAATCAGGAATTACTTACACGTCTTTGGCCGGGAGGTTCCTGCCCTCGACAATTCGAAAATAAAGAGACGTGTTTTTGGCCATTTTGAGTCGAGTGAGCTATTAATCCAATTTCTCCTATATTCCCATACGCGCTCTTATAAATAGTGCTCTTCCCCTCCGTAACTGAGTTTTCTTCATTTCATGGCACCTTCAGCGCGTGACGGCGCGCAGCTCACCAGTAGCGCGCGACACAGGCGCGCATCCAGCCCAGTTAGCCCAGCAGGTGAAACACTGTGGGCCACGGTGTGGGCAGCTACACTGCGCTCTGGCGTTGTCAGTCTTATTCCAGCTCTTCTTCTTTTAAACGTGTCGCCTGGATGAAGCATCAGACATGTCCATTCTGAAATGCACGCGACATGCCATTAATAGCCTACATTACATTCAACAGGACTTAAAATCGCTTACATTCATATCTGACATTGCTCACCAATCTATTTGTAACTGACGTTATTCCCTGTCATTTATATATATATACATACCCTCTCGCACTAATTTGTACCACCCGTAAATGTATTGTTACACCTGGTCCTCAGGAGCGTCTCTTCTTTGACACAATGCGCCACCTTGCGAGCATATTGAGCTACTGCATGCACCTTTACAGACAGGCACCTTAGCAGGCAGCTGCTCGGGGTCCTCATTGTAGTGCATGTAAGCTAATAAACAAAACGTTACAACCGCTCAGCTTAAAAACATCACCTTTTTCCTACAACTTGTTTTTGTCACTTTAACCGTTAACTGACGGACATCGTTAGATGCAGGCTAGTCTCCAAAAGATAACACATTGTCTTCTCTCTGAGAACTGTTAACTATAAAAACAGTGAAGTTAGCCTAAACTGCTACTGCTAGCTAGCCGAGTGTGTTGACTAGCAGCGTCCTGCTGTTGTTCTCGTCTTTCCAGTTAAGGAGATGGATGGTTATCCCGGAGTCATTGGCGGTGATTCTACAAAACAACAAGAAAGACATTACTACCTGTTGTCTGAACTGCAAACATTAGTCAAAGACTTACCAAGGTAATGTTGCCTTACCTTCAGGGAGGACTTCCTTCACAGAATTCAGACAAATGATTATAGCAGTGAATGTCTCAGGTTTAGCTTTATTGATTGATTTATTGACTACATCTTAATGATCACTGTTTTTTTTTCTCCACGGTTAGCTCCTTCCAGCAGCGCCTGTCCTACAACACGCTGAGTGACCTGGCTCTAGCACTCATAGATGGGACCGTTTATGAGATTGTGCAGGGGCTCCTGGATATTCAGCATCTGACAGAGAAAAATCTGTACAACCAGAGGCAAAAGCTGCACTGTGAACACCAAGGTCAGTGCTCTGCTTAACAGAAAACATGCAGTGACTAATGGTTATGCTTGCTTGACTGGTTATTTTTCTGTGTGTTTGTAGCACTCAAGCAAGATCTTGCACGAAAACACAAAGACGCTCTGCAGTCATGCAAGTCCCACAATCTTGCACTTCTTAAATCAAACCAACAAACGGAACTAGAGGTAAGAGAATTACCTCTGATCACTTACAAGGCTGTTGTTATTGCCATATGCGTTTTTATTTCTTAATAGTTGTGTGTTGTGTCATCAGGCTCTGGACATTCGTGTGCGAGAAGAACAAAGAATGATGGATAAGAAGATTGTAGCGGAAATGGATCAAAAAGTGATAGACCAGCAGAACACCCTGGAGAAGGCAGGAGTCCCGGGGTTTTACATCACCACTAATCCTCAGGTTGACCTCTATACCTGTTCACTTACTGTATTGAATGAGCCCAGCAAGACCACAAATAGTAGGATAGCATAGCAAACATGCACTGTGTGATGCAGACAAATGTCCAGCAGGTGGCAATGTAAGTCTTCACTGCTCTTCAACTGCTTTGTGTTTCAGGAGCTGACAATGCAGATGAACCTACTTGAATTGATCCTCAAGCTTCAGCAGAAGGAGTCACAATCTGGACTACTATGAGAAAGATGATACAGAAGCTCAATTGTGCCAAAAGAAACAGACGGTGTACGCTCATGATCCAATGACTGTGAGATTCACTGTGCTTCAGTTGACGTGTAACATTGTTGTGTAAGAAGCAACAAGTTGAGAAAAAGTTGAACACGTGTTGTCCCGAGTCGAATTGGCATCACCATCATAAACCTGTAAGACAAGGCTGGTTCTAATGTATTCAAGTAAGTTTCAAGAAGTGAAGGAGAGCAGTAGCAGGTTGTGACAAAATAAAACGCTTAAATACCATGTCACACATTGTGCAATTAGGTAGTTGTTTTGTTACAAATCCTTTGAAGACACGTTGAAGGACTTCTTAAGGACACAAAGAAATGAACAGATGGCTGTAACTGCAGGTAATGCTGTGACCGTTCTGCACTGAGATGTTCTCTTCGCAAGTGCCTCTTGATACCTTTGGAGCAGTTGGCGACATTTGAGGTGAAAAGGAAAGTTTTATCCTTTGTGTGTACACAGACCCAACTCTGAGCAGCAGCAGTGTATAAAGCTGAATTCTGTAACTTTCCACATGTCATTGCTTTCTGCAATGGTGAAAGTGTCTTGGGAGGTTGTGTGTGAACCTGCTGTTAATTTAAAGCAGCCACTGGACACTTAAAAAATGGACCAACTCCTACTTGCCTCACCTCAGGATGTTGAGCTCAAATGTGTAAAACAGAAACAAGGTGTGAAATGTGTCAGTTGTGTTCTGGCTCTGAACAGACTTTATTCATGGTTAGTTGTTGAGCTAACCTCAGTGCGTTTACATTGATATTTTTTAAATGTAAATGTTGGTTAATGTTAACTGTTTGACAATCCACAATTCAGTAAATACCAATAAGCAATTCATTACTGCTATGATATACAGTGTGAACAAAATCTGATATGGAAAGTAGCATTAAATATTTTTATGTGATTTTCCATTACACAAATATCTGCCTTCATAAAACAAATGTTATTAAACGTTTCTCAAAGCATCATTGTGTTTTGTAAATAATTTGAAGGATTTAGTTCTGCAGACACTGATGTAAATATTTTTTCACCACTATAATTTGTGTAGTCCTGTGTTCCAAATTATTTCACTTTAATGGGAGGCGGCTGGAGTGGCAACACATTCCTGGTTTTTAAAGACCACTGTCAAAGTTAGGCTTATTGAGTGTCACACTGAGACAGATATGATGATATATGTGTGTTAATCTTATCCCACTCTGACTAATTTCCCTATTATATACGTCCTTAAGTCATACACACACCTATTGTTAGTGGTCCAGATTGTTACAAGCCTATGACCAGGTCCAAGAGCAGGTCTCATATCACATCCATCTTTTTTTACACCGACTACTTACCAAATGCAAGGTTTTTATGATTACATGTAAAGGCCCCACGGTCACAAGATTGTGATTTATTGCACCTCTATTCCCAATATGGTCTCTTGGGTCTCCTAGCATGGTTTTAATAGCTATCCCTTGAAACAAAAACTAAAGGTGATCAAGCATGCTTGCCTCTCACATCTTTCAGGGTTGGCACCAATTCTGTGTTACATTCGTACTGCTCGATTTTAATGTTGTTTCTATGACATCCATTTGTCATTTAAACTGTTTAAATATACAGCAAATTGTTTGGGTTTTTTTGTTTTTTTTTCTTACTTTAGCCTCATGCTTGTCTTACATACTTATGATTCTCAAACACGTTCACATTTATATTCATGTAGTCAGGGCGCAGGGACCCCCTCTGAGACCACCGGCTCCGGATAATCTCCTATTCTGCTGTAATATGGGTGGGGCGCAGTGGGGAAACCCTTTCAGCTGAGTATAAAGGTGACTGCGCCTTTAAGAAGCAGTCCTGGCAGCGCATGTTAGTTTTATTCCTCGGCGCACCTTCTGCTCCATCACTAGACGATGCACCCCGGTAACTTCTAACAGCACCGGACTTGCCGCACACATGAGACACCCTGGACTACTAAGGTAACGCGATCATTTGATTTCTCGTGTTATTATCGACGTTTCTCCTCCAGTGGATGCAGAGCGGATCATGTTAAATCATCACTCATCCCCCACGATCGAAAAGTGCGATGCCGCTCTCCCTTCGGCTCCATCCAGGAGAGAGGAAGTGTAATGCACTAACGGGCTCCACTTTGCGTCCGTTTCCATGTTGTTATAAAATATTAATTTGGCTTTAAAACGACGCTTATTCCGCTCTTCTTCTGTTGTGTGCACGGTCAGTCATGTGGTAACCGATAGGTATACTTAAGATAGATATAACAGTGTAAACGACTCGCCTATTTTATGGCTCTGGGTTTATTTCTAGAGGGGAATAAGGCGTTACGTAATTATAACAGAGGCATCCTGTTGTCGCCATATGCCTATCGAGGGCAGGAATCAGATGTTGCACCGCCCGGACCAGGAGGATGGATACTAGGTGTTCCTGATGAAAAGACCACCCACATTGTTTTACAGTTAAACAAACAAAATAAATCTTAATCTGCATCGCATCCTCTAACGTTAGTGCATTTCCAGCTTTATTTACACATCAGCGATGCCTTTTAGATGACGTGGTCTGGCTTCACACTGAGTGATGAGTGTCCATCGGTGCCACACGTTAAGGCCTCAATGCAAAATCTCGATAAAACAGATATTTACAGGTGGGAACAGCCAAATAAATCACATCACAAATTGACCCGTGGGACCTCCTTACAAAGTTAAATGTTACTGCTGTGTTATTGTTACAAAGAGCAGCATTTGGGTCTACTGTAAGAATTCAGGAGATCCTATTTAACTGACTTACTATTTCCTTTATGTCCATGACTATCACTAAAGCTTAACAAAATGTGCATTTATTTCTTTGTGCTATAAGAATGAAAATATTTCAAACTACTACTAATATACTGAGCATTTTCATGCTGTCATTGTTGTCATTACACAATTATTTAATCATAATATTCTTAAATATGGAGGCCACGCTTGGAAGATAATTCTTTGTGCAGAGTGACTAGTACAGATTGATTCTTCACATTACACTACAGTAGCCTATATGTCCACCAACAGCTCTAAATAATTTTTTTTTAAGCCAAACACCAGACCCCAACTTCAGACTTACAACAATATGTCAAACTATACAACCAAATTATGAACACACAGTATAATGCATTAAATTTAACCATCATCCTGTGGCTCTGTCCTGAATGTGCACACACAGTACACTCAGTATGGAGGTTAAACAAGTCTGGCTGCCGGAGCTTTTCCTGTTCTGACACTTGTGTCAACACCATGCTTGTTCTCTGTCTCTTGCAGGTCATCTTCATAGACAGGTAATGGATCCAGTGTGACTGCTACAACACCATCCTGCCCAGCTGGCCTGTATAACTCTGTAGCTATGGCAACTTGTCCAAGAGGCTGCGCACCAGCGGTGCGCCTTTGTCAGAGACTGAACCGACTCAAGACACTGGATGATGACATGATGGCCACGTCGCTGAAACGCTGCCTCTCCACCCTGGACCTGACTATGTTGGGTGTTGGTGGCATGGTGGGCTCTGGGCTTTATGTCCTGACAGGAACAGTGGCTAAAGACATGGTTGGGCCTGCTGTCATCATATCCTTCCTTTTTGCAGGTTTTGCTTCTCTATTGGCTGCCTTCTGTTATGCAGAGTTTGGAGCACGCATTCCCAAAACAGGATCTGCCTACATGTTTACCTACGTGTCTGTGGGAGAGGTCTGGGCTTTTCTCATTGGTTGGAATGTGATTCTGGAGAACATGATCGGTGGCGCTGCTGTGGCACGTGCCTGGAGTGGCTATCTGGACTCCATTTTTAACCATGCTATCCAGAACTTCACAGAAACACACATTATGCAGTGGGATGTGCCCTTCCTTGCCCATTATCCTGACGTACTTGCAGCAGGGATTCTAGTAGTTGCCTCGTTCTTCATTTCCTTTGGAGTTCAAGTGTCCTCTTACCTCAACCACATCTTCTCCACCATTAGTATGGGTGTCATCGTCTTCATACTGGTGTTCGGCTTTGTGCTGGCTGAACCAGCCAATTGGAGCCAGAAAGAAGGAGGCTTCGCACCTTTTGGGTTGTCTGGAATACTGGCAGGCTCGGCCACGTGCTTCTACGCGTTTGTGGGCTTTGATGTAATCGCATCCTCAAGTGAGGAGGCAAAGAATCCGCAGAAAGCTGTTCCCATTGCCACCGCGATCTCTCTTGGACTGGCAGCAACAGCTTACATCCTGGTCTCCACAGTGCTCACACTAATGGTACCCTGGCATACACTGGACCCCAACTCAGCTCTGGCAGATGCTTTCTTCCGCCGTGGTTACAGTTGGGCTGGAGTGGTTGTGGCAGTAGGTTCTATCTGTGGTGAGTGTCAACCTTAAATTGAGAAATACAGCTGTTTGTGCATTATGTTTAGCAGTAGCATTGTCTGCACATTGCTATATCTTGTGTTACCTTCTGATAATGAGTCTCTGTTTCTCTCATTTCCAGCCATGAACACTGTGCTGCTCTGTAATCTCTTCTCCCTCCCTCGGATTGTTTACGCCATGGCAGAGGATGGATTGTTCTTCTCCTTTTTTGCACGCGTCAATCCCGTCACCAAAGTCCCTGTCAATGCTATATTGGTGTTTGGAATCCTCATGGCCACCATGGCTCTCATCTTCGACCTGGAGGCCTTGGTTCAGTTCTTGTCCATCGGCACACTCCTGGCGTACACCTTCGTGGCAGCGAGTGTTATTGTGCTGCGCTTCCAGCCTGACAAAACCAGCTCCAAGGGAACCGCTTCCACATCTCCCAACCCCAACGCTGAGCCTTCCCCTGCCCCCTCAGAGTCTCAGACCATAACTGAGGACAGCGGGGAGCTGAAGCAGTACGAGTCCTTCTCTGACAAACTCCAGCTGGTGGAGAGGCAGAAGACAAGAGAACGGCGTGGGGTGGGGCAGTTGAAGGCTTACTGGGAACCGTACCTGGGCAAGCTGCTGGGGGACTGTGAGCCGGGCGAGGTGGTGGCCTTCTGTGTGCTGACTCTGATAGTGAGCTCAGTGTCCCTCTGTGCTGTGCTGGAATTCGGTACCAAACAGCTGCATCTGCCGCTCTGGAGCTTCACCATGCTGCTGGTGATTTTTAGCTTAGCTTACGTCCTCAGCCTGGCGCTCATATGTGTTCATGAGCCGCAGACCGACAGCAAAACATTCCAGGTGAGCTCCTTTATGGATTTTACTTTATTATATAAGTCTAGGTGTAATATGTTGATTGAACGCTGCTGTCTTTCACTTGGAGCTTCAGATGAACTTGAATTTGCTCGTCCTGGCAGCTACATACACTTAAATTATGCTCAAATAAACAATTAATTCATTTTTGTTTTGTTTCATTTTAAGCCATTTGTATGATTGGACTATGACGGGAGTTTTATTGTTGTATAGGTACCTTTGGTTCCATTGACTCCAGGTGCCAGTATCCTCATTAATGTATTCCTCATGATGAAGCTCAGCCCTCTAACCTGGATTCGATTCACCGTGTGGATCGCCATAGGTAAGAAGGCGCTGGATTTAGGTAGAAAACAGCTTCCCAGCTTTTCTATAGTATGTGAAATATATTCCTTAAAACCAGACACATTTGTAGCTCAACTTAAAAGCCACTAAAATGGATTTGTTTCAGTAAACATCAGGTACAGCCTCTTCTCTACACAAACACAGGCCCTTGATATTATTAGTGTCATTTTGGTTACTTGAAGGCAGTTGAATCCACACATCACATGAAATGAATGTTATCTCAGTAAGTAGTTTGAATACACCATCATAAAACACCTGCCTCGTGTTGCTAGTGAAGGCAATGTATGTCAGTGTTACATCATCAGATGAAACAAACACCTTAAGTCCTTTAAGGAAACAAAAACTTTTCCCCATTTGTCAGCAACCCTCTGATGATGGTGGTCAAACAGCTTTAAAGCCCTGTCAGAGAAGGGTGGGTGGGTGGGTGGGTATGGGGGGGGGGGGGGGGGGTCACAGGGGAGTTGTGATTAGCTGCATTAGCTTAAGGCTTCTCTGAACCAGTAAACCATTTAAACCCCACTGTCTGGCTGCAGCAAGTTAACAAGATGCACAGTCGTGGAATATTACACTTGACAGGCTGGGGGCTCTCGCCTACTTACCCTCCATAATGGCCAACGCAGAAAAAAAAAGCATGGGAGTTCTTCATTCGAATCAGAGTAAAGGCAGAGTTAAAGCCAAGTAATGAATATTACACCAGCGTAGCATGGCTGTAAACTGCTCTTGTTGTCTGAGATCTCAAAAATTTGAAAATGGTAACATCAATCTATTAGAAGAGCATGTTTATAGGTTATTATTACACTAATACATTTATTTTGCTGCATGAAAGATGTTTCCTGCACTAAGAGTTACACAAAACAATACTCACTTTGAGACGCATTTCTCTCTACTCTACTGTGAACAGTGTGTCCTGATTTTACTTCAGAGTCATCTCAGTCACATGTGTGCCGTGCCGTCCCTTTTCTTTTAAGGTCTCTTTGTGTATTTCGGATATGGGATCTGGCACAGTAAGGAAGGCATGCGGGAGCTGCAGCCCAAAGACATGGCCGCCCGGTATGTGGTGCTACCCAGCGGCAGCCTGGTAGAAACAGTGCAGTCTGTCCAGCCCGAAGGTCAAGTGGACACCCCGGTGCACCACATCAACGCCTCCACCGCCTCGACAGCCGAGGACTATGAAGGAAAGAGATGATGTGTGACCAAAGGCGGCCACCATTACAACCGGCTGGTTTCATCTGTTGTCTCCCACTCATAACGCTGTACTATTACTAGTGTACTCTCCGTATCTCACTCCTTTTAGTGTGTGACTGGCCTGCCACAGTCTGTACTCGTTGCTCTGCAAATGTAAGCACACCACAGGATGGGATGCACGCTCTCTGTCTCGTCGTGAAGCATATTTGTATATCTTGTAATACTCGAATGTACAGTAGAGAGCTTTATTACTGTCCTGTAAACTTCTTGCATCAAAGTTGGGTTATATATCCTTTAAGACCAGCTCTTTTCTTGCAATCTTGCCAGTTTGTCAGAATCCACATGCTTATATCCGGTGCTTTCTTTGTGACAAACTGTACTTTTAGTTTGTATATTCAGCGAATGATTTAAAAAGAAATCATTTTAACACAAACCTGGAGCTGGAAAATCACCATTCACCAAAAATATAATTCTGTTGTTAACAAGGTAAAAGACAACCCACTGCACGATATCATCTTGAGTATAGCAAGCATCCATTTGTTGCATGTTTTTTTTAGTTAAACAGACGAATGCACAGACTTTTGTGAGTTTACATTTTCACTTTTTTACTTCTCCTCCGCCGCCTCAGGAGAAACTGCAGGCTCTTTTAATGTGGATCCACTTATACCTAGACTGCCCTACTTATAGTTTCTACTGTCAAGTTATTTAATCCAATATGTTAATATATGTATTTATTTTTCTATTGTTACTATTCTTTTTTTGTGTGTTTTTGCTCTTATATGGATCCCATGAGCTTTATTTTTTGTGTTTTCTGTTCCTGTTCTTGTGTTTGTGTTATATGAATAAGCACTACGTTTTATATACTTTTAGTGTAGGATTAGTCTCCGTAAATCATTTGTGTTCAGCTTTTAGTTGGCTGAACAACACTTCAGTGCTTCACGTAATCTAAATCTCATCCCGTGACCCTGTTCTCTCTTGTGTCACTGATCTTACACTTGTGCAGGTTTTTTCTCACGCACCTTTAGACACCAAAACTTTCTCCTCTCTCTCTCTCTCTCTCTCTCTCTCTCTCTCTCTCTCTCTGTTGTCATGAGATTATGAGATGTCAAAGCACATGGATTATTGAGGTTTTATAATATCGTTTTATTTTATTGTGATTGACTGATTTTCCTGAGATAACCTGAGAGATAATTAGATTATTGGATATATAAGTCAAGCACAAACCTACTGATTGACTGGACTCTTCACACACAGGGTAAAATATGGGCAGGCAGGCAGACGTTGATGGGCCTCCGTAATCCCAGCAGATTTGGAGCAGTCCCTGTCGCCAGTCTGCAGTTTGACCTAGATCAGAGAAAGGCACACATGAGAACAGCTCATATTATACAGATAACATTCCCACAGCAGCAGTGACAAAAAATGAACACAAGGATTTTTTTTTTTTTCACAAATATACATTTTTATTCTGTTTCTCACCTTTTTTCATTTCAGTTTGTATTTGCATGTGTTACATAAGAAACCAATGGCCTTAAACATGTTGTAATCAATGCAGACTGACTTCCAAAGCTAAAGTAGTCTGAATGGTTTAGTTGTTTAATTTATGTGTCTGTTAGATAAAAACTCTTATACAGGACGTCATGCTTTCTAATTATGAAACCAAAACACAAACACAGAGGAGAATGTACCGTAAGAGGCATTTTGGCATAGTTACAGAAAGGAGTAGGGTTCAGGAGAATTTTGTACAACTTTGCACACCATTTGAAAACTATTGTCTGGTAATTTTGTGTCACAGTTATGCTTTTGATGTCAGGGCCAGCGACAGATATAAATACTGTGGTGCTTTTTTTAGGCTGATCGTTCTCTCACCTCTTTCTCTGTCTTTTTTGTGCCAGGACGCACAGTTACAAACGATCCAGTTCTTTTCTTACTACTGAATAGCATTGTACTTGCACATTAAGGTCTCTGATCTTTCTGTTATTGTGTATGTCTGTATAAAATGCAACGACCGTGGTATTAAATAAAAAATAAATGTTTTGAAGCAGCATTTACAAAAATCTAAATTGTGGAGTAGTCCGACTGAAGTTTCCTCTCAGAGAACCGATCATCTCAAATTTAGAAAACATCAATCATGAAAATAATTTCTAAATTGTTGCAGAAAATCTTATCATCACATTAGCTTTGAGTTGGTGTAACACACTTATCTTAATATTCACAAAACGAAGAAGGAGAAAACTATAACGAAGGACACATAATTTCAATTTGTACACACAGATAATAAAGGAAGGATATAACACAAGGATAAAACCACTTAAAGTTAATCTAAATTAATATTTCTCATTGGCATGTGTGGCCTGGTGGAGAGAGCTTAAGATCAACTTTGATTACATGCTTGATGACACAGCTGTATCGTTAACCCAATTAAAGGATTAACGCTCAGGTCACGAACTCTCTGTTAAGTGAATGAAATGATCGAGCAGGTGCTCATTCAGGTGGTGCTGCTGAGAGATCAGAGTGTTGGTGCTAAGATGATTACTATTGTTAATCAGGTGTTTGCAAGTGTATTGACTATAACAGCTCTGACACAAGCACCAGTCTCTCGGACTACACTCGGATTACACAACTGAGCTCACGGCATCTAAAATTACCACTGCAAAACACGCCTCATGATGTGGGGTGCATAAACAGATACAACTGACAACCATCTACAGTGTGTAGTCTAAGTGATAGATTATATTATGTAAGTGACTGAGCAAAAGTACTGGAGTGATTCAGCAGAGCGTGAATGCTGTGAATCCTGGAGGCACTTGTGTTTCCATGGAAACTCCCACTCCCCAACCTTTTCAGATTGCACATCTGTCTCCGTGTCATTGTTTGTGGCGACATTAAAGGTTGTACACACCGCCCATTTACTCAGGAGCATTTGAGTCATCTGCTGTGAAGGCCTCCTATTCAGATACTTTTGTTTGCTGAAGCATATCGTGTATCCAGTAACCTGATATGCAATTGCCATCATACACCTAGTTTTAATAGCACTGAAATAGTCCTCCTTCTATATACATACCTCTCTCATAAGTGTACACAATGACAAAATGAAATTTCAAAAACATCAATGTGTTATAATGTACAATAAGACACCATGTAAAAAATAATCATTTTATTAACCACATTGTTTTTGCCCAAAAATCCTTGCACAAAGCTGCGTTCTCTTCGACTGCAAAACTGTCTAGGTGCATTTGTGCCCTCTGGCTTTTATTTTCTCCTCTGATTCAAGCCTCTGGAGTGAGAGAGGAGAGAAGCACTGCGTGTGTCTGTACAGCTTTTAGCAACAGTGGAGTGTGGAGTGTTGAGGTTAAGGGTTTGAAGGTGAATTTGCAGGGACGAAGGGGGGGCAGCGGCAGGGGACACGCGATCCTCTGACTCCCGACCACTTTCTCCTCCTCTTGCATCCTTCCCTCTGTTACTGTATCCCAGCCGTGCTGCACTGCTGCTCTGCCTGAGGGACGAGGAGGAATGCAACAATAGAAACACAGTATTATGATTAATCATTTATAAAAATGTGTGCTTAGTGCCGCTTGTGCTAGAATGTAACATTTTAACAAATCTAAAGAATGGAGAGTGCTTACAGTGGGCTGTTTTGTATTAGTGTCAGGTGATTCTGTTGTTTTTCCCCTGGTGTGGTTTGCAGAGAGGGGCTCCATGTCTGCTGAGGCCAGGCTTCCTGTTGATGTAAATGCATAGTTTTAATACAATTTTCAATAATCCCAATAACATCCACAAAATCAACATGTGTAACAGACATCAGTTCACATATTTTCACATTTTACAACATTAAAAATTTCCACCCAGCCTACCCTTGCAGTGTTATGTTGTGCTCTTTCCCTCAGTCTCTCAAGGCTGCTGTGTAGGGTGGTATTTTCCTGCTCCAGAATTTTTATACGGATGCAATTTGCCTGCAGTTGTTGCTCCATATCCAAGAGCACATTTCCTGTACCTTGTGAAGATGCAAAGAACAATATGTAAGCATTCAAAGTGACGACAGTACTCAAAAACAACAGGCAGCTAGCAAATAAATGGATGGATACAGGATCCACATTTAACGTTTTCCAAAGATAGAATAGTGTAGTGTTTTTATGTACATACATTCTGGTTATGCCAGTCAGTATCTTTTAGAAACAAAGGTTAAATAAGTGCCTACTCTGTGGCTGGGCCTGAGCCAGGGGGCTGAGCTCTGGGAAAGCCACCAACAGCCTCTCCCTCTCCTTTAAAGCTTGCACATATTCCTTCAGCTCAGCCACACTGTTCTTTAGCTCGCCTATGTTTGTTTCTAGCGTCTGCTTCTCCTTTTGAAGATCTAAATGCAAATCCTGTTGGGGGAAAAAAAAAACATATAATCATGAGCTACTAGGTTTAAAAGTATTTATTATGTGTATGATTATGGGTAAGGGCTCCGACATTACACCTGCTGTTGAGCGAGCTGAGCCTGCAGTTGTTCCTTCTCCTCTGACATCTGTTGCAGCCCATTGTGTAGCTCGATCTGTCTCTCCTCTCTCTCTCCCAGCTCCCTCTGCAACTCTTCACACTCTTCATCAAGAGCATCCACCCTCTCCAACAAAGATTTCTGCTTTGCCTGCATCGACTGGATGCACAACAACAACAAAAAAAGAACCACTAACACTTGCATACATCTGTCTGAATATTGTTATGTGATCCGTGAGTGAGACTGACAAGGTCTCCAGCTGAAAACAACAAATAATCCAGTGTTTGTCGTTACACTGACCTCTTGCTGACGACAAGCGCTGTGGTACTTGGCATTCTCCTTGTCAAGAAGGACTTGAGTTTCAGAGATCTGACTCTCTAGTTGCTGGATCCTTTGTTGTAGTTTACAACAGGCCTCTTCCTCCAAGTGCAAGGACTCCACTTTTTCCTGCAGCGCCTTCTTTTCACATTCTACCACAAAATACAATGATCCATCATACAGCATACACTTATTACATATTACATACATTTATTTTCTGTGTGTAACCAAGCCAGGTCAATTTCATAGTGTAGTATGTCCATACCAAGTGCTTGTAATGTATCTTGCTGCACTGCTACTTTCTCCATCAGACTGGAATTACTCTCCTCCAAGGACAAAGTTTCTGGTTCAAAAATATTTAAAAAATATAGTAGTGACTGTGATGTCAGTGATTTTCCATCACATTCATTTGTCAGTTTACTGCACCTGTCTTGAGTTGTTGTTGCGCCTCTTGTAGCCTCTGCTCTGTTTCTTTCACGGATCTCTGTGCTTTCCGCAGTGAAAACTCCAGCTGGACTATGGTTGCCTGGTGTTTTTCCATGTCTTGCTTGAACTCTTTCCGTGCTCTTTCCAGCTGAGACCTGAATCTCTCCCGCTCTGCCTCTGCTATTGCTAGTCTATCTTTAAGAGGGTGTACTGTACCACGCACATCTTGCAAATGCTTTGCCAGCCGTCGCATGTCTCTGAGCTGCTCGTTGGCCCACTGGGTGACATCCCCTGCTGTCATGTGTCCCAGCTCCAGGGTTTCCTCCACAGCAGCTAAGAGTGGCTGCAGAGAGGACGGCAGGCCCTCACTCTGAAACAGTTCTACCAAAGCATCTCCTGTCTTTCTCAAAACCAATTGCACTCGATGACAGGCATCACAGGGAATGAGGGATGATTCGACTGTCTGGCAGCTTACAGTGTGACTGTCAGCTTTAAGATGGCACGGGGTGTTGTGGGTAGGACTGGAGGGTACATGATTCTGTGGCAAAAACTTAAAGGAGCTTGTTGAAGAACAGGTAGATAAACAGCGTCTGCAACCATCACTCCTTGAGCTCATTTGTGGATAAACAGATGACACTGTCTCTATCTCATCACTGTCAAATGTCTTTGGATTTGTCTGTTTCTTGATGCCTTGGAAGGTCCCCTAAAAAGAGGAAGAAATAAATGAGATCAATCCATTCTCTGTTTACATTTTGGCATTTCTTAATATTTTTTTATATTAACTTAAATGAACCTCTTTGGCTACCTTAAAGCTGGTAAATTGAACTAAATTACTCCAGTAGGTTCTGACTACAAGACCAACTGACAGGCACCCTTTCTGCTGGGATTGCTCTCTCCTCTGGCTGCTCCTCAGTTGCTCGACATAAGAACTGAAGCTTTGTAGAAGGAGCAGTAGTCTTGTTCAGGGAGAGAGGGAGAAAGGATTAATTAGTATCATCATCATCTTCATCATCATCATCACCATCATCATCATCATCATTACCATCATCATCATCATCATCATATATTACCTGTCAATCATGAGCTCCAGTAAGACAATATGGGAGTGTTGATTGAATGCATCCTCCCCATCCACAAAGTCATATTGCCCTAGCAGAGCCACCATGTCCAGATTACAGGAGAGTTTATCGGGGAACTTCCAGGAGGGGAAGCGGACTGGTCCGGTTCTAGAAAAGACGTCCAGAATCGCACCTTGAAGGTCGACCAGGTCTTTTCGGAGGCTTTCGATACAGTCCTGACGACCCAAGAGCTCACTCATGTCTGCCAGACTAGCGTTTATTTTGTCTGTCTGACACAGCAATGAGGGTGAATGGGTGTCGCTTGTTGACATCGAATCTCCTTGGAAACCTCCACAAAAAAGTACTGCAAGTTCCATAATGCTTTGCGGCTTGTTTCCGGAAGTAATACACCTCCATTGGGTCAACGACACCGCGACGCAGTAAGTGCTCAACTACAGTAAATTTAGGCTTAAAGACTATAGAGACTGCGTTCTTAAAATTATATCTGGTATAATAAGTGTTTTTTTTTAAATACATATATTCTTCTTGCCGGGTGATTGCAGGTAATTTCCTGCGTTAGAGAAAGACGCAGCCATGCCGCCTGGGCCTGTTCAAATAGTTCAACCGGAGGCCAACAATAAGGTAACAACGCCGCTCAGAGTTAGCTAATGTTAGCAATGTAGCTAACATACTGTTTCTGCGGAAAACTAATGAACAATTAACTTACACTTTCCTTTACTGTGAAACGTTGCTGTGAGTGCAACGTTTAGAGAAGTTATCATCTATTTTGGATAACCACCATAAGACCTAAATCTTGATAGTTTTGTCGTTAGCTCAACTCACCCAAATAACCAAACACACAAGTTAATGGTGAGATAGCCTTTGAGACTTTTGTCAGTACCTCAACAGAACAGAAGAGCAGCGCAATTTGGTTTGTTTGCAAAAACTACTAAAAACGGACATTCGTAAAAAACAAAGCAGTGATGTTTCTTTCCAGTGGTTAGCAAGGATAATACATAGACTTACTTGTAAGCAGCTCCCGTGTGCCATAAGTATACAATAGTTCCCCTTCACGACTTTTACAGCAGAATCTGAAGATTATTTTCACAGTAACCAACACCAACAATATTGCTGGTGTTCCTGCTATTGACCCACAAACCGAGTCCTTTTCACCTCTAATGTATTGGGATGGTCACAGGATTTTATTCAGAATATTCAGATACAAATGCAGTGATTGGGGTGAGCTGACTTTGAGTGACCTAAAGCTAATGTGTAGCAGGTCAGAGATAATACATGAGATTTATTGTTTTTTTATAACATTGCTATAGTAAAGCCCTGGATGATAATGTGCTAATTTGGTTGAATTTTATTCTGTTTAAAGTCTCATAACGTAAAATGTGAATTTTGTCAACAGAATGATGGAGCAGTAGAAGAAACCCCAGCCACTAAGCCCATCGTTGGCATCATATATCCACCTCCTGAGGTCCGAAACATAGTTGACAAGACAGCCAGTTTTGTTGCCAGGTTGGTTACTCCACATGTGTTAATTCTATAATCTTATTTATAGCTGTAATCTTAACTGGATTTTATGTCTATGATATAACTAAATTATTGTAATTTCACAGGAATGGGCCTGAGTTTGAAGCAAGAATCCGTCAAAATGAGATCAACAATCCAAAGTTTAATTTCCTCAACCCCAACGACCCCTACCATGCCTACTACCGTCACAAGGTCAATGAATTTAAGGAGGGCAAAGCGCAGGAGCCATCTGCAGCGGTGCCTAAGGTTATGCAGCAGGCCATGCAGCAGGCCCAGCAGCTTCCTCAAAAGGTATGATGTATCATTTCAGTCAGCTGTTTCTTTAGTTCTTTCATTGATTATATTCATTGATTTATTTGATCATAACAACTAATATGTTGTGTTTGTCAATAGGTGCAGTCACAGGTGATTCAGGAGACAGTGGTCCCCAAAGAACCACCACCTGAGTTTGAGTTCATTGCGGATCCTCCGTCAATCTCAGCATTTGACCTGGATGTTGTCAAGCTCACTGCCCAGTTTGTTGCTCGCAATGGACGCCAGTTTCTCACTCAGCTCATGCAGAAAGAACAGAGGAACTACCAGTTTGACTTTCTGCGACCGCAGCACAGCCTTTTCAACTACTTCACCAAACTGGTTGAGCAATACACTAAGGTGACCTAACAAATACCGCCTCTCTGGTATTAATGTTCTTCTTTTTTTGTGTGGTGCTAAACTCTATCTTCATCTTGTCTCTCAACATTTTAGATTCTGATCCCTCCCAAAGGCTTGCTGACCAAGCTGAAGAGAGAGGCGGAGAATCCAAGAGAAGTTATGGACCAGGTAATCTTTTTAATTGTGACTGTTTCACAGTGTAAGTATTTAATAGCATGTTGCCCATGTTAATCAGCGGTCCCACTGCTTAACCATCAGGTGAGGTACCGTGTTGAGTGGGCAAAGTTCCAGGAGCGTGAGAGAAAGAAAGAGGAGGAAGAAAGAGAGAAAGAACGAGTGGCATATGCCCAAATCGACTGGCATGACTTTGTAGTGGTTGAGACGGTGGATTTCCAGCCCAACGAACAAGGTAATATTACCACAATAGTTATCATCTTAAAATCTGTGAGCCCATAAATGTAGATAGAAAAATGTATCTTTATTGGTAACTCTTTTTCCCTAGGACACTTCCCGCCACCCACCACACCAGAGGAGCTTGGCGCTCGCATCCTGATCCAAGAGCGCTATGAGAAGTATGGAGAAAGTGAGGAGGTAGAGATGGAGGTTGAGAGTGAGGATGAAGAGGATGGTCGGGAGGATCGGGACGAGGGCCATCCCTCACAACCTGATCAAGACACACAAGTGCAGGACATGGATGAGGTAAGAACGGATAAAGGAATTCATCTCAACACCTTGTAAACTATCCATCAGATGACCAATTTTAGGTTGAATTATTTGTATACTTTTAATTCATAGGGACATTATTATTATTTTAATTTCCATTTAACTAGATTTCCAACCAATGTTTGCTGATGCTCTGCTGGAAAATGAATAAAAACAATAACTGCTGGTAAAAACATATCATTCTTTACCTCCTGATTTCTTCAGGGATCTGATGACGATGATGACCATATGAAGGCTCCACTGCCACCAGACAACCCTATGCCACCCCCTCTGCCCCCTACTCCAGACCAGGTTATTATTCGCAAAGACTACGACCCCAAAGGTAACTCATGCTTCCTTAGAGAAGGTAACCTTCTGCATAACAAGCTATCAATATGTACAATGTGTGCTGGTCTAATGCTATCTTTTCCTCCCAGCTTCCAAGCCTCAGCCCTCGATTGCAGTTCCGGATGAGTACCTCATCTCACCAATTACTGGTGAGAAGATCCCGGCCAGTAAGATGCAAGAGCACATGCGTATTGGTCTGCTGGATCCGCGCTGGCTGGAGCAAAGAGACCGCATAATCAAAGAGAGGCAGACAGAGGATGAAGTATATGCTCCTGGATTGGATATCGAGAGCAGCCTGAAACAGCTGGCTGAGAGGCGTACTGATATCTTCGGTGTGGAAGAGACAGCCATCGGTAAGAAGATCGGTGAAGAAGAAATACAGAAGCCAGAGGAGAAGGTGAGAACAGTTATGGATCAAAAGAATTTCTTGTTGTTGAGTCAGTACAGTTTTGATAATCAAAGATTACACATAATGCAATACCAATGGCTTGTTTTCATTAATGTTGTATTTCTGTGCCTGCAACATTTTTGTTCTTCCTCCCCCACCAGGTTACCTGGGATGGCCACTCTGGAAGCATGGCTCGTACACAGCAGGCAGCACAGGCCAACATCACACTGCAAGAGCAGATCGAAGCAATTCACAAGGCCAAAGGACTGGTGGGAGAGGATGATACTAAGGAGAAAATTGGCCCAAGCAAGCCGAGTGAAATTCATCACCAGCCTCCCATCCCCTCCTCTGCATCCAATTTGCCTAAACCCAGTCCTCCTGTCACTGCAGTTCCTCGCCCACCCTCTTCTGTGAGTTATTATCTTTAAAATAATATTTTATTGTGAATAACATTTTGTCTGTACATATGTAACTCATGAACCAGTAATGTGCTTGTTAAACAGGTGGCACCCCCAGTGCGCACCACTCTCCTGTCTGCTGTACCTGTGATTCCAAGACCACCTGTGGCTCCTGTGGTGCGACTTGCACCAGGACAAGTTATAACACCAATGCCACCCATGATTCCTGCTCCCCGCATCAATGTGGTCCCCATGCCACCATCAGCACCCCATATCATGGCTCCTAGACCACCCCCCATGGTTGTTCCAGCTGGTAAGCTAATTGCTAATTTGGTAACTGAATCTTTTTAACATATGCTTCCTCTTTTTATCATTTTAAATTCAAATATCCTTCTTCCAGCATTTGTCCCAGCTCCTCCAGTACCACAACCACCAAGCTCTGCTCCTGCCCCACCGTCCCACCCACCTCCACCTCATGAGGATGAGCCAGTCACCAAGAAGATGAAGACAGAGGATAACCTTATTCCAGAGGAGGAGTTTCTTCGTAGAAATAAGGTTTGTTAGAGCAGTGTAATATAATTTTGTTTCTTTCTAAAGGTAATCGCAATGTATGATCTGCATCTAGGCAAAATTCAAAATGCAGGATTCAAACTTTCTGTTATAGCTCAGACTATTGGCAGGTCTTATGTATACATAAAATACATACATTATATATACAGAATAAGAAAAGACAACAACCAAATCAAAGTTGTGAATTGTTTCAGGTTTTTGTATGAGAAATGTTTGTGAACACACAAGTAGATGCGTTTACTCATATTTGTGATGGCTGAGATTTCTGTTCATTGATAAGCCAACCTTATCAGTTCTTTCTACTGTCTTGCTGCAAGTTGCTCTTTCTTAATTAGATTTTTTTTCCTTTCCAGGGTCCTGTGGCAGTTAAAGTACAGGTTCCCAACATGCAGGACAAGACTGAATGGAAGCTGAATGGCCAAGTACTGAATTTCACTGTCCCACTCACAGACCAGGTATGCAGATGTTGGCTTGTTGTCTCTCTCTTTTTAGTGAGTGTATTTTAGTTCACATACTTCATTCTCATGTATGTTCAAATGCAATGTCTCCACAGGTGTCTGTTATTAAAGTCAAAATCCATGAAGCGACGGGCATGCCAGCAGGAAAACAGAAGTTACAGTATGAGGTAAACTTTCCTTTTATGCTTATTTAAACACGTGATGTCTCATCTGCATTAATCAAAACTGACTAATTGAATAATATTATGTTTTTTTGTTCGATTTTAGGGCATTTTCATCAAGGATTCAAACTCCCTGGCTTATTACAACATGAGCAACGGTTCAATCATTCATTTGGCTCTGAAGGAAAGAGGTGGAAGAAAGAAGTGAGCCATGCAGCAAAGAGGAAGAGATTTTTCTCGTGGGTGACTTGTCACTCAGTCCTGTCATGTCATTTTAGTTAAATGATCATTATCAGAATATTATATTGCACTTTTCATACAATTTTGTGTGAAGAGCATGTTGTTCTTAAATGTTAACCTTGTTACTCAGATTGCAAAAAGAATTATACACGGTCTGGTAGGCATGGCTTCAACTCTTGATTTGTTCTTGATGATATATGGAGTTTGGTAACTGTAGAGCCCCATAATGTTTATCCATTTAAATAAAGAAATAAAACATCTAGATCTGTTTTTGTTGTTTCATAAGGATGTGTTAGATGAGAAACTGGTTAATAATGTGATTAAAAAAAACAGAAAATTGATTAATGTAGGCCACATGGTGTGATGCACAAAAAGCCCAGGGTTGGTAGGTAAATAGTGTTGACTAAATTCCTGGTTTACAAGGAAATTTGCTCTGTGGTAGACTTAGATTTAGATGTATTCTAGTGCAGGAGAGAGGCACTGCCTTTAGTGAGTTTTCTTTTTCCAAACATAAGAGTCACTTCCCAAGGCAGCCGCTAGGGGTAGCCGTGGCATTAAGACGCGGAAACCAGCCCAGGACGACAGACTGGGTCGCTCACTAGCCCAGTACAGCAAAGTACACTCGGGATGACAGAACGGCGAGCCAAGCTACCGTTAACCCGAGGGCGTGAAACCAGCCGGCTAACGAGCTAACGGAGTTAGTTAAAGGCTAACTATGAAAACCAAGATTGCAGCATAGCGTTAGTTAGTTGAAGGTAGGATCATTGTAGAAATACTTTTGGAGTTAAGGCTAACTTTACGTTACCAACCCAACCATTGGCTAGCTAATGTTAAATCTGATTAAGCCTTCAAGTTAACACAGCTTGCTAACGCATTAACCTATTTGATGTGGCCTGACAGTTGTAGCCCAAGGTTAGATAACATTTACTGAGAAAACTGTTGTTGGAAAGTTGAAATCACGTCGAGAAATCATGGCGTCGATGCTGTTTGATTCGACAACATATGCAGAGGAGCAGTTTTGACTTTGGGCTGTCAACAAGCTCGCTGACGTTAGCTATCCTGGCTAGCCAGCTAGCTCATTTGCTAACATGGCCAAAATAGAAAACGGCCGTCAATCAGTGGACACAAGGAGTATCCGGACTATTAGCAGCACCCACATAGACGATGAAAGCTCTTTGGGATCCGACTCAGAGATTAACGGTTTCACCAGCGACAGACAAACCGATAAATATGGATTTATTGGTGGGGCACAGCAGTACTCGGAACAGTCGTAAGTTTGTTTCAACTCTCACAGTCATTAATTTTCATTGACTTCATCATTGTACTCTCGGCAAACTAAAATGTGGCCAGTTACATTTTATTCCACTTGAGCCAAAGTTGAGAACAAGGTTGTAGTGTTGCAGTTAATCTAGCTGTGATGACATATCACAAGTTGTGCTAGTGTTGTTGTCTGGACAGCAGAGCTCCCAACCAGCTGCGTGGCACAGTGTGTTTGCATGCCCACTGTTTGCCTCCTAACCCTAACCCTCAACATGGCAAATATAAAGGCAAGACGATCGAGCTGGATCAATAACAAGTAGCTTTCTTCTTCATTCTGTCACGCAAACCATTTCATATACAGATATTATTTACCACACACACTATTTGTGGAGAAAGCCGAAAAAATGTTCTTCTTGCCAGGTTTTCATTTGAATCATATGAATGGATTTATTCATAGCCATTGAGGCGAGTTGCAGTGTTTTTTCAATGAAGGCCTTTCTTTCTTTTTTCTTTCTTTCTTTCTTTACTAGGGGCCCAAAGCCTACATTACAGCGCTAAAATAGTGGTAGGAGTGAGAGAAAGTTTTGCCAAGCACTGGCTGTTTGGGAGCTTCCTGTTTTCTGAAGTTTTGGCAGGCTTGGAGCCATAGCTCCGGTGCCCCGTTACTAGAGGGCCTCTTTTGGCTCACAGTTTTATAGGTAGTCACGAATCCAGGATTTAACTTACAGTATTTGGCAGTGAAAGTAACTCATCAGTGTTTTAAGGTCTTTGGAAGCTGAAGCTGGAGTGTAACATATTGTTGCCCTGATCCAAAACATAAGCAGCCCACAACATCTTCTTTTTTTTCTTTTATAAGAAAGAGGGCTGTCCAAAGTAAAAAAAAAAACCCTCTTTGAAGACAATTGAACCCTACAATTACAGGCTTGCGCTGATGAGATAATTGCATAGCTTAGTAAAGCATCAGATCTCACTCATAATGTAGGTTAGACTTGACTGCATTTTCTTTTTCTGCAGGAGAATATAATGTGAAGTCTTTAAGTTTTCTTGCCTGTAAATGTTTTGCAGTTAAATAACATCATAAGGCAGACAATCCTTGACTGCAGCACTTTGGGGTTAAACAGGCTTTACCATTAAATTGGCCACATCTGAGTTTGTATCTTTAGTCTTATAGTCTCTTCAAAAGACGTCTAGCAGTTGTTATTTTTGAGGCATTGCACAGTTTACTGGCTTCATATGAGTGATGCCCACACACAGATCTGATTGCACATGCAGAAAGATGAACAACCTCTCTGCTGTTTTCATGTTTTTGTTACACTGTCCCATCATGTAAAGAGCCTGCTGCTAACAACTACTTTTTAATGTTTATCAAATTTGAGGTTAATTTCTATCTGACCTAGTTGAAAAATATACACACCTTTTTTCACCTGACACATGCTTTCCCTCCAAAATTAAGAATAGATTTAGATGTTGTCCAGTCTCAATTGTTTTGATGTTGATTTTAAAGTGCAAAATATGAAATGTATCTTTCCTGTCATTTCTCCGTTGTGTCTCCAGAGCTCAGGATGTGCCTCCAGAAGTGCTCAGGCAAAGGGAGGTGAAGTGGTTGGACATGCTCAACCACTGGGACAAGTGGATGATCAAGAGATTCGATAAGGTCAGCCCGAAGTGTTCACTCAAGTAACACAAAACGTCAAGTCGCTTGTTTTGATTGGCCAGATTTAAATAAGTTATATTTTTCTAACAGTTTTCTAAGGTTTATGTCTGAGCTTTAACACCATTGTCCACACATAGCGGTCTTTCAAACACATGATCAGACAAAGTAAATAGCATTGCTCAAGTATTTGATTGCACAAGGATGAGACTTTTGTGGACACATTGTTTGCAGCTTCACTTGTCTAGCTGGTCTGTGCGAAACGCTCTCTGCAATTCAACACAGAGCTGTAACTTCACCTCATTTCCATGAGTCAGCAGCAGGGTGGGACACGACACATCCCATGCACTGTGTGACAAATTCACAGCCTCAGATTCAGGGTGGGGCTCTACTGACTTCCTGTGAGACAACTATAATAAAGGTGCTGTGAGTATAAACTATAGCTGTAGTCAAGTGCAAGTCAGCTCTTCAGAATGAAAAGCAGTGAATTGAGAAGAAGCCAGCTTTCACTTGCATGTTGTGCAGGTAGGTTCAAAGGTCATGCAGGGAAGGTCAGGGTATCCTACCCCTCGTTGTGACCCTTTTGTTTTTTTTTACACAAGCTTCACAGCAGAAATGGTTCTCTCCTTGGGGAAGTGTGCCAGCTTCATATCAGACAAAGCAAACAAAAATGACCAGAAATGGTTCGGCAAGCGGAGCTAACTTCTATGTGATAAACAATTTTTATTTCAGTTTAATCAGCCCACTGTATAAACAGTGTCTCGTCACTATGCACGAAAGGTCTGAGTTGCATCCCTACTTTGACACATCACATGACTTGCGCTTAAGGTTTTACAAGTTGATATTTAGTCGTGTAGCACTGGGTGCATTAAGGCTGCTGTATTCCTGTTCCATTCAGAGTCAGTGCCATGCAAAAAGTGGTTTTCCTGAATTAGCATCTCTGTGTATAGTGTTTACATAAATGATGTAGTGTTTAGGTATCTTTGGCTGAACATGATTAACTCCTATTTACTACAGTATATATGAATTCATACCTTATTTGTGAAGCCCTTCTTATTGAGCTACACATTGTTAAAAAAAAGATGTTCTGTAACATAAGGTGTGTTGTTTGCTGCTATCAATAGTTTTTGGCTAATAGCTTTTAGCGAAGTTGGACTGAAACAAAATAGAGTACCAAAGTATACATCACATGACAGATTTGTAATGGATGTGTACAATTGAGGCTTTAATAAGATAATAATGTTGATATCCCAGGAATACTGACTTATTATACTTATAGATACTTATTAGATTCTCTCAGGAGTGCAAGAACTTTGTAGTAATTTTTATTTACTGTCAAATGTCAAAATGTCTTCTGTGAGCAAGGCCCATAGATGACAGTGACATGACAGTGAGTCGTTAGTGTTTTGAGGAGGTGGAAGGAAGAGGAACCGAGACCAAGTGTCAGGTATACTGTACATACCAGCTGGCATAATGCCTTTCTTGGCTTGCAGTAAGCCTTGGTCACACTTGTTCCGTTTGTGTCTTCCTGTATTTGGTGAACCCTGGTTTCTCTGTGGCACAGGTGAGGCTGAGGTGCCAGAAAGGAATCCCTCCTGCCCTCCGAGGCCGTGCATGGCTCTATCTGTCAGGGGGGAAGGTGAAGAAAGAGCAGAACCAAGGAAAGTTTCAGGTGAGACAGCTTCTTCTTTCACTTCCTCCTCACAGCTCCCATTATGCTTTATTTTTGGGGTCATTTCATTTTTAAATTTCTTTTGAATTTGTTACTGAAACTGTGGGTGTGCCACCAGGGTTACTTCTTCTGTTGAGAACCTTGATGTTTTGTGCACAGGGCTGGAGGCATTTTACTTTTAGATCAGTTTACAATGGGAAACGACCTGCTGTTTAATGGCCTATAATACATTATTTTTATAACTTTCAACCTCGGTCAACCTTTTCAGGGTAATAAATTACAATTCTTTTAACACTATATTTATTCCTGTTATAACTGAATCTCGTAGGATGTCCACTTTCTAAATTGTTTTGATTTGAAACGCCACACTGCTTTTACTGTGCACTAAAGAGATCTCACGTCTCGTCCATGTGTTTTGAAAGGAGCTGGATAGTCAGCCAGGGGACCCCAAATGGCTTGATGTGATTGAGAAAGACCTCCATCGACAGTTCCCTTTCCATGAGATGTTTGTGTCACGGGGAGGACACGGGTAAGCTGTGAGACGTGATGTGACTTTACAGACTGGCATTGATCACCGTGACTTGTTTGGCATTTCATTTGTCTAACTGCTCTGTGCGTCTGTATCTTGATTCTTCACAGGCAGCAGGACCTGTTTCGTGTTCTTAAGGCCTACACTCTCTTCAGACCAGAGGAGGGATACTGCCAGGCTCAGGCTCCCATTGCTGCTGTGTTGCTCATGCACATGCCTGCTGAGGTACTGTTTACTTTCCCTCCACCACAAACATTTAAACTGTCTCCCTTGGTGTAAATGTGCTGTCACCATACAGTGCTTACTGTGGAGTTATTGGTTGTCTGCACCAGTTCTGAAGGCTTGTTATTACTTCGATCTTTAAACTAGAAATCGTGTGCGTTATCTTATACTGCTCAGTTTTAATTTGTGACCTTGGACAAGTCTATTTTTAAGCTGAACAGCAGAGAGACTCACAGATGATGTCATCTGGAGCTGCTGCAGAGAGTGAATAATAGATCAACAGCAGCCATGGTGACCTAACAAGGGTTTATGCAGATTTTTTGACTTAATGCTCAGCCGGTTTTATCATCATAAGTCAGAAGTTCTGGTATTATGTGACTTCCATGTGAAGACAGAAATGTCTTGTCAATGAACAGTCAGTGTCCTGACATCATGTACGTTTGTTTCTGCAGGATGCATTCTGGGGGCTGGTCCAAATTTGTGAGAAGTATCTTCCTGGCTACTACAGTCCTGGCCTGGTGAGACTGAATTCACGTGCAAGCACGCTTGATGAGATAACCAGGTTTTGCAAATGCAGAGAGAATATGACTTCACCTGACACTTCTGTTAAAAGAACTATAATCCGCATTAACTAACAGGGCTTTCTCTGTGATTACAGTGCAGTTTTGTTTTTGCAGACACAGGGATTCTGTGGTTATAAGTTACTGATGAAACCAGTGAGGCGTCGTTAGACCATAGTTTAACATTGGGTTACATATTTGCCCAGCAACACAAGTAAACTATCTTGTGTAATTAATTTTGGCTGACGGTTATTGTTCAACATTGTTGTTTTCATATTATATAATTCTTTGTGGAAAATATATTTAGGGATAAGATGTTTCCTAGTGAAAGAATAACACGGAGCTACAAAAGAAGATGTTACAACATCATCTGATTAGTCATGCATAGTGGGAAACAGTTTACACTTGGAGCAACATGCTGCATTTGGACTTGTTTTGTTTTTTTAATAGATGAACATCCACATGCATATCAGGTTTCTGCCCAGACAATCCACAAGTACAATAGCTTTTGTCTCCTCTGTTAATGCTTTCCTACCTGTGTCTCTTTCAGGAAGCTATACAGTTAGATGGAGAGATCCTGTTCGCTCTGTTGCGACGTGTCTCCCCGCTAGCCTTCCGCCATCTGGAGAAACACAAGATTGACCCCATCCTCTACATGACTGAATGGTTTATGTGTGCCTTCTCCAGAACGCTGCCTTGGGCCTCAGTGCTGCGTGTCTGGGACATGTTCCTCTGTGACGGTAAACAGTGGCTTACAGAGCTGTACTTTCAGTGGTGTCAGGTGTTGTAGACAAGCAGTACATTAGAACCTCTTAACTACTGAAACTCTTCTCCCTCTTTCAGGAGTAAAGATAATCTTCCGTGTGGGTTTGGTGCTACTTAAGTGCATGCTGGGGACCCGGGAGAAGCTGAAGGCCTGTCAGGGCCAGTATGAGACCATGGAGCTTCTCAGGGCCATAGAGCCTCGATACATGCAGGAGGGCTACCTCGTCCGGGAGGTAAGAGCAGAGGAGCCGCTAGGGAAACAATCCTTCAACAAATATACATGAGGAGTTAAGTTAATTGAACAAGATTCATTCAAATTACATTCTTCGGGTGCAGGCTTTTCATTAACTGACTCATCGCCTGTTAAAGGTCATATATTGTATATTTAGTATGTTTTTCTTTCAGATGTTGGTGGCTTTTCACTCACATGAACTGCCTAAATCTGATATAATTGTCATGTAATAAAACTACATCATGTAGTTTGGGGTTTTTTGGGGGTTTTTATTGGCTTTACAAAGATATTTGGCCTTGCTTAGACTTTGGTTAAATATTCGTTCATAGCCTGTCCAGCCAGAACTATGCACAGACAGAGTGGTATATGGAGTTTATTTGCATGGAAACGGTAGTACATGCAAATAACTACAAAGTTCAGTAGGTTGTAGTGAAGTGTTTTAGCATTGCACGTGTATGACTGCAATGTACAAAAGGTCATATTAAGCTGGCATGATCTTGTAATGATGTAGTGGAGGGTTGTGTCACTCATTGAGGAGATGGAATTGATAGAGAACAATAAATGTTCACAAATGTAGCCAAGGGAACAGCACAGAGTCTGAGACAGTGAATTAAGTCAACCAGAGCGCTGGCTGGCCAGTGTCTGCTTTCTGTGTGTGAGTCTTGTGTGAATGTCTGTGCATGTTAACAATACCCCCTCTTATACACAGGGCTGTCTTGACCGTGAGTGACGGTGCATCCACAGCAGCCCCAAGGCCCTTTGGCATTTACTGACAAAGTTCACATTTTTAACACAATGGACAAACATGGAAGGAACATATTTTCCAGCAAGGGCTGGTCTTGTTGCTTCACATTTCCCTGATTATGATCTGTATGACTCCAGCTGTAGCCTGATGACGTGTCTCTTCCTGTTGCAGATCCTGGAGGTGCAAGTGACTGCACGAGATGTGGAAAGAGAGCATCACACCCAGCTGAAACGCTGGAAGAAGAACCGCGGAGAGCTGAATTTCAAGCCGCCTCCGAGGATGCACGGCGCACGGCTCATCATGTTGGCTGAGCCGCCCAGACGCCAGGACCTGCAGCAGAACCCCACCATTTTACTAGAGGTGCCTCAGCCCACCGCGCAGCTGAAAAAGGGCAAAGAGGAGAGGAAAAGCAAGAAGAAGAAGAGCATTAAGAAATCCCAGCCCACTATGGAGATCCCTAACCCTTACCCTCTTCTAAACGACCCTCCTCCTCCTCCTCCACCTTCAGATCCACCTGCTCCACCTCCTGTCAGGGACGAGACACCAGAGGCCGTGCCACAAACTGACACAGACTCACCTCACCAGCAGCAAGCGCCTCCTACAGACCTTCCCCCTGCCAAAGAATCTCCTCTTCAGCGATCCACACAAAGCCTTAGCAGCACAGAGCAGGATACATACCTGTAGCTCCACAGCAGTGTTTGTGTGTGTGTCTGTGTGTCTGTGTGTCTGTCTGTCTGTCTGTCTGTGTGTCTGTCTGTCTGTCTGTCTGTCTGTCTGTCTGTCTGTCTGTCTGTCTGTCTGTCTGTCTGTCTGTGTGTGTGTGTCTGTGTGTGTGTGTGTGTACACGAAGCACCAGCACCCTCAGCCAACAACCAACTGGCTTTGCCAAGGTCTCTGACTGGCCAGCATCGCTATTATTCTACTGTTGGACTGTTTTGTATTCATTTTAGACACCATTTTGCCTATGATATTATTGGTATACACTAAAGCAACATTGCTGAGTGTAAAACTACTTTGATGCTTGTGCCATTTCTCCACATGTAGCTGATGTTACCTCCTCTTAATGCTTGATGCTCTCATTTAGACCGTTAGTCTTAGTATCTGTTACCAGGGAGACACGTTACTGAGTTTTTGGGAGCAAAGACATTTCTTCAGACAATTGTGGTTTAAATGAAACTCAAGGAACAATGAGATGCCACAGCTTCTGCAGTTTTTCTATACATTTCCACTCTAATTCAACACTATTGAGTTCACCTGTAATACTGTGCAGCAGTGACTATAAACTGCTGATACTAACTCCATGCTTTTCAGCCTCTTAAGCCATTATCTTTCATTAGGAGTGTTGTGCACTAGAGGGCAGCCTCGCAGAGGCTCCAGCCATAATTCCTGTTACATTACTTGTTAGTTAAGCTGATCACAGCAGGGAGGATTCGCTCAATTTGGGAGGTATTTTTCTGAGGAGTTTGCATTTTTGCATTCCAGTAGGAAAACTTGCATTTCATGTTTCACGTTCTTACATTTGAACTGAAAATAATCTTCTGAATCAGTGAAATTGAGTCACGCCACATTATGTTCATGCAAGTCTTTTTCTACAAGCACTATTTATTTAAAGAACAGTTCGAACATGAAATTTGTTGTTTGTGCATGTGCTGCTAGTGCACAAATGGTCACATTTTTTCAGAGTCTGTTTAACTGATGTGGTTAAACTCTGTATGAAATATAATACTCACTGTGCCAGGCACTTCCAGCCACTTAAGAGCAGCATTAATTCATGTTACTTGGGCAGCAGAGAGGAGAACACTGGACATTCCTCACCATATGACACATTCCTGCCTTTTTAAAAGCTAATCAGTCTGAAAGCTGTCTCTTGCCAAATGCAAATCTGTGTAATCGATGTACAGTATTTGTCTATGTGTTTCCTGTCACAATTTGGGACAGTGAGTGATTGCAAATTACCTAATGGTGCTGACCTTCCACTTGGCATAGCTCAAGTATCCAGTTGGGGGCCAAGCAGATCTTGCTGTGTAGTATGTTGGGTAATTTCTTTAATATATATATTTTGCTAGCATTTCCAAAGCAAATCAAGACTGTTGTTTTGAGACGATCTTCGACCAGTACCTGTGACCAAGCTTATTCCATTAGTACAGTTGAGGGATCATGAGATTTCAAGATTTATTGGGATGTTTGTAGCATTTCTCTCAAGAGAACTTGCCTTGTTTCTTTGGGAAAGGTGGAGACAAGTGGGGGTTTGAGGCCTTTTTAAAAAAATTTTTTTTTCAAAACATGTTGGACAATCTTTATTGCATGGTCCAAGTTTGTTTTCTCACTTTCATCACAATGGTAAATGACAAAGGGAGTTTTGACAAGCATATGCACACGTGTGGGAAGTGTTTGTGTGTATCATTATCAAGAAAAGTCTTTGCTTAAACAAATGCATGTGTAGGTCAGTTATTATAAAAACAAAATGGGGTTTCAGATGATAACACATTGTCAAGCAGTCACTCGCCTGTATGCAATAGTTCTTTAGTTGCTTGTATTACACACCTCACATTCCGCTGACGTTATATTTTAATTTAATGCTGTTTGTGTAGATACGACATGTAAAATAACAATTTGTTTTGTAATGAAATCTATTTTTCAATGTTTAATGCCATATTTTATTGAGCAGTTACAGAAACTGCAGAGGGGACATCTTTAAATCATTTGCAGTCTCTGACGATATATTTTAGATCAGCATTTGTAACACTAGAGAAGAAAAAAAAAAACTTGCTCATCTGGAATTTGGGAGGTGACCTTTGATGCTTAAAATGACGGATTGGTATTTTACCATTTACAACAGGTTTATAAAAGAGATGTTTGACAACCAATGGGCAGTATGCATCATCATGAATTTAAATTTTACAAATAAAATTTTGTTTAAACCAAACTTGCATCATTGCTGTTGCATTTTTACTGTCAGTCTGTCATATAACCTGAGCTAATGTATTTTGACAGGTTGATCTGTCTGCATGTTTGTATGCAATGTGTTACAATATCCAGCAGATGGGGCACCAGAGTCATCACCTTGAAATGAAGTGGTGCTTTCCAATGTGGGTGTCATAAGGAAAGGCCAAGGGTGTCCCAAGATGTGCTCATTTCCATTTTTTATAGTACATTTTTAATAATGCTGCACTGTGTAAAGCATGTGAAAAAATGACATAACTGCTCCACTTTTAAACGAAAATATAGAAAACTATTTAACCAGCAAGCATTGATATTTGTTAGTTTATTTTAAGTTTAGTATTAATCTGCAAATTTGTGTGTGTGTGTGTGTATGTGTGTGTGTGTGTGTGTGTGTGCGCGCACATGAGGAATGCCATGAAAACAAATACCTATAAAGGGAGTGTCACTGCTTCAAGCAATAGTTTGATGTTTTGTGAGATGAGCTTATTTATCTGAGAAGATTAATACCACTCTTGTACTTATATGCTAAATATGTAGCTAGCAGCCGGTTAGACTGAGCTTAGCACTGTAGACTGATTAGCACATTATATCTCATTATCTACACAAAAACACTTGGTAATGTGTTGGAATATTTCTCTGCCTTACAGTGAGCTTTAGGTGTAGTGAGAGGTGTTTCCCCATGTTTCCAGTATTTATGGTAAGCTAAGCTACCCGGCAGCTGGCTTCAGCTACATATTTAAACGTAGAGGTATGACAGTCGTATCAACCTCCTCAAAACTGTATCCCTCTGCAAAAAAAGCGAATAAGCATATTTTTCAAACTATTCCTTTAAAACAAAAGTTTGGGAACTTTTTACTTTGGTAAAGCAGTTGTTGAGTGGGGTTACAGAGATTTGAAAGCTTCCTAAATACAGTGAAGATTAGTTAAAGTTCACTATCACTGATAGTAATTCTGCACTATGTCAAATCTATCATCTCAGATCAGACGCCACAGTACAAAATCTTATCAAGTCCATGGTCTGGTGTCTGTCTGTCTCTCTGAGCATCTGGAAATGAAAAGAAGATTTGTGAAGCAGCTGTAGGAGTGTATCCATTCATTATTATTATTCAAATGATTTTATTGTACTTTTCCAAAACAAAAAAAAAAACATAAACTATCATCACTAAATACATGAACCAAACCAAGACACAGAGACCTGAAGACAACAAAAAACAAAACTCGTATAACAGACAATAGCTACTTCATAAGCTTTGCATCATAATCTCATTATGGAAACAGAAAATACAGGCAGATCATTTTACTCTGTAGCAGGATAAATGGAATCAAAATGACCCAAGAATGGTTGCCAGACATAAAAAAATTTCTGGACAGATCCCAGAGTTAAATATTTAAGCTTTTCCGCTTATCACCTCTCTGACCCATTGTTTATGCGAAGGAGGTGTGTGTATCCATTCATGACAGAAGTATTTAACCTTTCTCCTGTTGGGTTTTCACCTCGGCTTGAACAACTTCCCCCCCTGAAGAGATCATCCCTGCTCCCTCTCCTCGTTTAGACTAATGACAGGTTACTATTCTTTTCTTAATTCACTGTTTGACTTGCCAAATGCCTCTTTTCTCCACCTTGAGGTGTGGGATATTTGAAGTTGGCCCTAGGCTTTAAAGAGCTCATTGTAAATTGCTACCTTGATGACCTCAGTGAGCCTGCTAACTCATTTCTAATCGTCCAGCAAGGCGTGAGCTGCAGCTGTTGACCTCTGGTCATTGGGGGCTAGGCGTAGTGATTAAAAGAGAAGGGTGCTTGCAGGTAATTTGAGAATGGTCATTGTCTTTAAAATAACTATTTAATACATTTTACATTGTCATTATATAACTGTAGGTAGGCAAGGTGTGTGTAGATATGATTCATCTTCCTTGGAAAGGGAATACCTGTCAATATCTATTAATCATACCAACCCCTTATGTCATTCCACCAAGGCCATTATGGACCATTATGGGGTCTGTTGATGTTTGCCCACATGAGGCACAGCAACAGTTAATGGTCTAGGTCCCTGAGGAATGCATGCACCGTCACGCTTTCCCTCTTTGCATCAGACACCTGGCCCTCTTTCAGTGCCACCGTGCCATTTACATCTCAAAGGGGGACGACCAAGAAGGCTCTCTCTGTGCTCCCTTCCTTACTCCAGAAATGATCTGATTTATCTCTTCATCAACGGAAATATATGCCTTTAGAGAGCCATCCCGCCTCTCTCATCCCCAGCTAATAGAGATGGGAGAGAGAGCAGTAAAAAGAGAGACTTGTGATCCTCCGTGTGATCCCAGACCCAACGGACCCCTGTCACAGTGCTTGATTCATGTGATGCGGGTGACTTTCTTTCTGCTCCCAGGCTCAATGTGTTAAGGCATGGGAAGGGGGGTGAGGGGGGCGGGTGGGGTGGCATAACGCAAAGCAAAGGCGCCTGTGTTCCTGAGGTATCCGATTCCCACGTTTGATGGAGCATGACAGGTTGGCTCAGGTCAAATTAAAAGGCCGCTGTAACAAATATGAGGGCAGACATTGTGATCGTCTGTGCAGGTGAACTCTCCATGGCAGTGGGAATAAAAAGTTATTTATTGCACTGAGGGAAAACATTAGTGCAAGAGGCATTAAGAGGGGGGATCCCTGTGAGGGGGGCCGGGGTGGATAATTGAATCATCCCTGTGTTGTTGTTTTTTTTTCTGTGTGGACCTCTTAAGTTCATCTGCCAAAGGAAAAGCCCTCACTTTTCCCTCTCTTAGCATTTTGGATGACTGTGTTCTTTTCCACATCCAGACCTTTAAACCGAATGACATACAGCGTACCTGCCTTTTATTTTTACAGTATAGTATATACAGTATGTCATGAATACTAATAGTCTGCAGTCTGCTCTCCAGCCCTGCAGGTTTCGTCTTGGATATCGTCTCTTTCCAGACATAGCTTTGTAAATATTCTCCGTCCTCTGGCTCCTCTGAGCTATTTCTGTCCACCGCAAACAGAGACTACTGTAAAATAATGTTATAAATGCCTGCTAATGTTTTAAATCTGGAGCAGTGCCTGCAGCCTCAACTATTCCATCATGTGTTATACAAGGGTCTGTCTATCTTGGAAAATGTAGTTTTGGCACCTAGGTTGTTTCCATTGTGTCATTTTGCTTCCACAGATGGCTACATGTATGGTAAATACTCAGCAGGTAAATTTAACATAGAATAACACTCAAAAATTCTCACGGGTGCATTTAGCGAAGTACTTTAAATGTCATCACAGTTCTCATTCCAGCTACTCCCAGTGGACAGGCCGGACTGCATTAGGGAGGGTATGAAAATTATTGAGGTGGGACAGAAATACATTGTTTGTGGATCTCTATATTTGAACCAAGAGCTGCTAAATGAACAATTATGACCACTCTGACTGAATAAGCTAATGGCTCACAGGCTGAGGGGCTTCAGCACTTTCCCTACACCCAGTTTGGGTTGTGTTGAATATGCATTATATTGTAGGTTAACATTATATGATATATCTAACTTTGGCATAATTCTGTTATGACGCGAAATAAAGTGAAGGTGACTGTTTGAAATTAAATACAAATTTGGCGCATGGAAAAATTTAAACCCTTCCATGCGCTCCCAAAAATTTGAAACCACTCTCCCTAAAGCAAAAAGAAATTAAACCTACCCCTACCCCTTCTGTGACCACCCCCAGGTCCAACACACACACACACACACACACACACACACACACAAAATGACTTTCATACGCTCCCTTAGCAGCTTAGCAGATGTGAAAAAAACATTGAAAACTACAGCCACTTACTGGTTTTAAGGGGTTCAAATCACATGAAGCAACAAGGCTGTGTCTGTCAAGTGAGATTCAAACATGCGGGTGAAAAGGTAAGTGAGGCATAGTAATAGTGTCTGCTAATCACCTGCAGGCTGCTACGCCTACAGGACATTTTAGCTTAAAATGACGGGTGTGTGTGTGTGTGTGTGTGTGTGGGTGGGGGGGTGGGGGGGTTTACGTGGGGGGTAAGCGCTGCACACCTGCGTGGCTGTCATACTCCTTGAGGAGTTTTAGGCATTTCATTTAATCTCCATCAGTTGTTCCCCCCTCTCTGCACCCATCCTTCTGACCTCTTAACCCCTCAACATCCCCTGGCCCAGTAGAGCCAGAGGCTTGCGCAATTACGGCTGTGAAATCTTGTCAAGTAAATGAAGCATAAGGAGCAGCCACATTTTTCCTGACACTGCTGACGTCTGTTGACTTCAGTCAGTCTTCCCTCTCTGCTTGTGGCAATTAAAGCTGTCATGATAGTTTTTCACATCTTTATATTCTGATTGAGCTTTTGTTCCTCATTTGTCTGACACAAATCCCCTCTGTAATGAGGACTGTGAAACCTGAAGTTTCAACCTGAAGTTACTGGGGCCATATTCATAGCTTGCTCCTGATTACCTCCCTCCTCTGGCTCCTGTCCTCTGCTTTTCAGCCAGCACTGATAATAAGTAATTAACAGAGCCAGGTAGAGAATTAGCTGTTAAATGGCTCTCTCTCTCTCTCTCTGGGTGTTTGTTTACTCGCGTGTGTGCCTGCGGAGGCTCCTGGCCGTTGGGTGATGAGTTACAGACACAGATGGTGGGCATCAGCAGGCTGGCTGGGGGCAGATTAGCAGCCTCCCATGTCTGAGCAGCCCCGTCCCAGCCCGCTCCCACTCCCACTGAGCCCCAGAGGAGGGCCTGTCTGTAACTCTACTCACTTTGGCAAGCCTCATGTGTTGACGGAGGCCGACCATGGGCTTATCTCGTCTCATTCCACCACCAGTGGGCCAAGCAGGCTCGGGGCTCCCAGAGAGAAGGGGCGGGGGTGTCTGGTGGGGATGTCTGTGTGAAAACAGCCTTGTTTTGAAAAGGTAATGCTGCTGCCTCTAAGTGGCACAGGTTTTGTAATTAAAAGTAACTCTACACCACTAAATGGAGCCTTATCTAAATGTATGCACATTTTCTCCTTTATAGCATGGCGTCTAGGTGTTGAGCTTTAGGTGTGTCTTCATTAACCACTGAGTTATTGGCTTTAACCCTCTATGGCCTCATGTGTGTGGCACATGGCACCTTCCATGGGGATGTGTTGGTAATTCCCTCTTCCGCTGCATGAAAAACACCTACAGTGCAAATTTTGCCATTAAGCCATATTCACATTGCACTGGACAGGAAGCATAGTTGAAACAGTCCAGGTCAAAGGTCAGCCAGATGCAATGTAGAGGCCGCAGGAGGGGGGGAAACTGGGCAGCCTGTAGGTTAGCATCGGGGGTGTGTTTATTTTATAAACAGTGGGAGCAGATTAGTACTGGAGCCAGGCTCCCTCAACCATATGGGGAGGATGTCCTCTGTGTTAGGAGGCTCTTAATAAACCATTGTGTTCATAGCTGGAGACACACAGGCACTGGCATCATTTCTGGTCACCACTAATGATGAGATGATGTTGTTGCCAATACACATGTGTGGACCCAGGGATGCTTGGTCTGCACCACTTCCATTCTGGGCATAATAGAGTATTGAATGATTGTGTTTGTAGCAGCTCTCAAGTTTTGAGTCATCAGGGTGTTGGCACACGCAGGCCCTCATCACCGTTTAGCTGGGAGGTAAAAACAGGAAATGAATGGACCCCCCCAACCTTAGCGCCAGTCTAATGAATCCTGCTTGAAGATGTTTGTGTGTGGCTCATCTCCTGAAGACTTGCAGCCCCTTTTCCTGCCATTGTTTGGGGTTTTTGTGAGATGCAGTAGCAGTAAAGTCTCTTTGATGACTCAAACTGTCAACGCTGTCAAGCTGGACTGATGGGTCTCCATCGACACTTAAAGATTTACGCAAACACACTCCTGTTTGATGGTTTAAGTTCTCATCCGAAGTGCCTTACTGTATCATGAAGAAACACATTTTAGGATGAGGTATCAAACCTGAAATATGGCCATGTTTGATTTGTGCATACTCACTGACCCATGCACAGTGTAACATCACTGACTTTTACTTAAAATACAAACGCGCAATAGATAAATTCTGACTTTCAACACACCATTCAGATGATTTATCAAAACTTTGAGCAGAAAAGTGTCTCCCGGGCCTTCCCCTGGAGACTGGTACAGACAGTGAAGCAGATAAAGTATTCAGCTGTGCCAGGACACTGCAGGGCTGCTGACAAGCTGCAGGGAAACAGAGCATAAGGGGGTGTGCATAATCTACTTCAGTAGCAGCATCATTTACCCTCCTTGCTGAAGCATTTAGATCAGTGTCAGATGAGCTCACTACACCTTCATCCACACCACCCATCAAATTACAAATTATGTTCACTTCATAATAAAAACTGTTAATTAATTAATAATAAAATAATTAATTAATTACTTCTTGAGAACTAACTGTTTTTCCATTACATTTAGCTGTTGCAACTCTTTATCCATTACTTTTAGTTAACTATTTCGCCATTAATCTGTAACTCATCTTTTATTAAATAATGATTTCTATTTTTGATGATGATGATGGGGTGATGCTCTGTTTAGTGAAATGCTCTCCTTTCTCCACCAACCCTCTTTTCCAAATGAGTCAAAGGTCAGGCAGGTCAGCGCTCCTGCAGAGGGTTCAATGTCTCACTGACACCTCATCACAGCAATAATAAATGAACAACAATCTACCTTTATGTCACTCTGAGCTCTCTTTTTTTGTGGATTTACCGATGGACTGATGAAACAGAAGCGTTGTAATAGTTGTGGAGTCTTGCAGCCACTTCTTGGTCCCTCCTAAATCAGACAGTAGAGATTCTCAAGCTGGAGATGAGAATACCCCCTCACAGCGCTAGTGTTATGTGGACCAGATGAGGAGAAACCTGAGCGTTACAGGGGAGGAACCATAAACTGAACCAGCAATTTTGATGTGTAGCAGTGTAGACGGGGCCCCTCTAAAAGAACCGGCCGTGGAGAGGTCCAGTACTGTAAGTAAGACAGGCGTACAGTACTTGAGCAGGGTAAATATACACACTAAGGAACACAAAGCGGGACTTGTTTCACATGGAAAGAGCTCGAGCTTGGTTTTTCTGTTATTTACAATGAGCTGTGGGGATGAAACAGCAGCTCATGTATCAGCACAGAGGGTGTTGTGTCTTCAGGGCTGCGTGGACAAAGCTCCTTCATCTCCAGGCCGGGGTATGATTGAGGAGGATCAGGGCACAGCGGTGGGACTTGTTAGCCCTGCTGTTACAGACTGCTGGCTACATGCTTCAGTGACCTGGATCTGGTTGCAAAATATTGTTGGTTTATCTAGATTATGACTCAAAAAGATTGACTGTTGACTAATTCTATTCTGCAAACTCACTCTCATAAATACATAAAGGTGCACATGGGTTCAGCTGCAGGACAGTTCACAACTCTTTAAACACCTAATCCTAAATATCAGCACAATTCACAATATGTGCACACTAAATGCAACACAGGTTTCTTTGTCTAGCGCAAAAGGTGTTAGTTGAGATGGTGGTTCAGAGAGGGATAAGACTGAAAAACAATAATTATAGGGATTTAGCTACATTCAGTTCAGCCCCACTTTTATTCACTAAAACTTTGTTGTTTTTTATATTGACTTACTTTAAGTCTGTACACTGGAAACTAAAGGCATACCATATAAAGCAGTGTCAAAATTACAACAGGTTACATCATACTAAGATGGATTATAAGATTTATTTCAAGAGATAAACAATAATTAACAATGATAGGTTAATGATGACTAATTATCTAATCAGTGAATGTGTAATTACAATGTTTGATTACCCTTTGATACAGTAATTCCTGACTAGTTTAGCCATGTAAAAATGTAATTCTAATGCACGACATCACTGACTTTTGAACTTCACCATGATGAAAATAAACCGACTCCTCACAGGACAAAATATCTTCAATGTAACTGGAGTCAATGAAGCCACATAAGAGAACATCTGGAGTTTGAGCTTCAGCTGAGGTTTTGTCCATGCATTAATATGAACTCATTATGCCATATCATAAATCTTGCTATGGCCATGATTGCGTGTGTGTGTGTGTGTGTGTGTGTGTGTGTGTGTGTGTGTGTGTGTGCTGTTGTCACCTAAACTCAACCCCAGACTTACATCTGCTCCGAGCCTTAGATCATTGATAGATGTAAGAACATGATTGCTGCAGATGAGAAGAAAGCACTCATTCTTAATCACTGAGGAACGCATGAACACACGAATGAGTCAGAGATGCCTTTTTTGTTTTTTTCCATTTAAATGCAATTATAAGGAGTACTAACACGTAGATAAAGTACAATGTTTTTATTAACTAGCAACTGAACAGGGTCAACTGTGATTGCACTCAGTGTACCAAGTCCTTCATTTCTGCTATCTGATCTAAGCTTTTCAATGAATTGCAAGGTTATGTGAGGAGATTTGGCCTTGGAAGACGGAGGATGTGTGAGGGAGTAGGGCCCTGAGAAAGAGGAGTTATGCCGGGATGGCGTGCAGACCACGCCGGCCATAGAGATTAGAGAGGAGGCGAGAGCAAGCAGGCGCTGCCAGTGATAACAGCAGGAAAGATAATAAAGCAGAAGGTGTTTCCTGCGAGTCGTCCCCCCCCCCCCCCCAGCAAAGGTCCTCCTCCATCCACCACAAAGCTTTATTGTGGACTATACGTGCAGGCTAAAGTCTTGGTCGCCATCTTGAACTGATTTTGCTGTGTAGGCTTGCAAATCAAATAAAACTTAACTGATCTTTTCTATCACAGGAAAGGAGGCGGTGGCAGTGCTTACTGTACACACAGATGGACGGGCGATCATATACACACGCACACATGCACATCGAAGCACTCAAGATCCTATTGTGTTTGCTATCCTTAACCTCCTTGAGTCAAACAATGGTCCTGGCTCCTCACTGCCTCAGATAGTCGCTGTCCCCGTCATGATGCTCTCAGCCATTGTCCTGATGTTCCGCTGCTCTCGCTCCGAAGAGGAACTCATGATTCAGCTTTGGCCTCTTCAGATGTCACAGGTGCTCTCAATTTCATCACAAATTAGATGCTCAATCACGTTACTTTGAGCTCCTGTGAACCCCCATCTGAGAGAAACGTCACCACTAATAGTGTTTAAAGTTTCAGCCCCAACTGCTGAAGAAAGCTTTGTTTGGCTGCGCTGTGTTTCCAAGCTGTTGGTTCCAGCTGAAAGAGCCGCAAGAACCAACAGCATGCCCCAGCTGACTTTTAATCACACTCACCCAGGCACTGGCTCAGTCACAGAGAGTAGTAGGTCTGTAATTAGATGACAATGGGCCTCTCTCTGGTGCATTGAGGGCTGATGGGTGGCCACAGAATTATTGATCAAAGACGTAGGAACAGGAAGCGTAAGGGGGAGCAACAGGCTTGGTATAGATGTTTGGCTGTGTGAGCAACAGGTGACATCTCACAGGCCTGAATCCAGCTCCGGCCTGCTGTGAATAATTATATCCCATAGAGAGGTTGCCACCCAGGAGAAGTTATGCTTGAAGAAAGAAGTCTAATGGCAAAGGTCCTTTGAGATGAGAGGAAGCACAACTGGCCATGATTAGTCAGTTGTAACAGAACTGATGGGACAGAGCCCATATTAAAAGTAAGCTGTTAATGCAAGATCGCTTACCCAGAATTGACCCTTCACACTAAGCCACAACCTCCTTTATTACTGTTGCTACGCCTACCTGAAAGGGACACTATTCAGTTTACAATGAAAGAGTGGCAGATTTACCATTTAAACTCTTAGTATCATTTGAAACAGTACGGGCCGAGGTAGACAAAAGCAGACTTTTCAACTATTGTAATTTGTTAGTTTAAAACACTATCTCTAACTGACTTTTTAATGTTTCATGCTCATTCGCTGTATGAGTAAGTCTGATGGACAAAAGACAGCAACTACAGCTGCACGTGCCAGACACAAAATCAGCATCCTCACTAGCAGATGATCCATATAGAAGATGTGGACATAAATACAGTTGTTCTTGTAGTGTGGTACTAGTTAGTTAGTTACTAGTTTTATAAGTATTATGAGGAAAAATAAAACAGTAGACTATTATTTCACTTATTCTCAGTGTATTCTAACTCACACATTACAAACGAGACAGCGATTAATAGATTTATGCTTAATTGTCCTCTAGATGCGGCTTGTAAATGATGCTTGGCCTAAGTAACAGTGGGATAGGTTACTACTCTGGTGATAACCTTGTTAGCCAGCCATGCAAACAATGTTTAATGCATTTGTTTTGGAAGCCCCTCTGCCCTCATCAATCTCATTGTATATTGAGTAATCGCTTTTACTGCTACCTCATACACTTCAGGCATACGGATAAATCCAAAGCTCACAGCTGTGTTATGGTTGCTAAACTATTGAAAAGTCGCTGTTTGAAACTGCAATTTAGCAAATGGTTAATAGACAAAGAACTTCGTCAACTAAGTATCCTATTTTCAAGGACGTATTAGCTGTGGTCGTGAGTAATCACTTCAGCTAATTCTGGCAAAGGAAACACTGCAGGGAGAAAAACGCATTAATATTTAGTTGTGTGTTATATGATACGTGAAGGGATTTACTAAATTGGCCACACTTAAGTATCCTTTAACTATCATAAATTCCACTTAGAGTCACATCAACATGAACTTTGACCTTTCTGGCAAAAACCCATCAGTTACCACTTGTTCCACAGTCATACATGGGCCAAAATGTGCAAAATGCAGTGGCTCAATCAAGTATGAATAATCCTGTGTTGGTTGGATGGATCCAGGGGCGGCTGCAGCACACGTGTGTGTAGTGTGTGTGTGTGTGTGTGTGTGTGTGTGTAACAAGGCCCAAACCCAGATGGTGGAAGTGGTCCAGCTGCGGCTCCACATCACTGCTGCCCTGACCTCCGTGCTTCAGATATCTCTCTGATGTCATGGGAGGGGCTGCGATGGTCGGACCAGGAGGCCCTCGTCACCTCTGAGAGGAGGTGAAACTATCACAGGTTGCAGATAGCCGAGTGGGGGAGAAAAAGAAATATGCACCCAGGCTCCTTTTGTCAGCTCTGCTCCTTGCTCCAAAATTAATTTATTAACCGAGAGGATTCCAGGTTATTAAAGTGTAATTTTTCTATGTATTTGTTCCTGCATTCTCCTGTGCAATCAACTCAGAGAGAGCTGTGTGTTAACATAAGTAAACTGCATCATACGAGAGCTGATACTGTGTGTCTGGTGGGTGTGCTTTGAGATGCAAAGCTGCGCTCTCACGGCTGAAAGTGTGATGATGACTGCCTGTAGAGGATCTCATCAGCGTTGCTCTAAAGATGCAGGGGCCCCACAGGAAGTCATAGGAACCGGGAATCCATTCGGTGTGACGACAGGAGCCGCCTGTGAAAGACGCTCTCGCTGCTGAATACTGCACTGTACTCTGCTGATTACTCCTCTGCTCGGAGCTCCAGTTTACAGTTTCACATTACAGCAGCTCCCTCTGGACAGGATTTCCCAACAATAAAAAGTTGCGCGTCCCCACAACTTACAACTGAGAAAACAGTAGTGACTTTTTCTCAAGGTCCAGAAAGAGACGATGTGGCTCTTCTGATTCACACCATGACTAATCCAGTGTTTTTCATGAGAGGAGCTAATAATCTTTGGGTAAGAGGGAGAGTTTTTCTCCTGAGAGAGCGACAACACAGAGACGCAGCGTCTCACGTGAAAGGCTTTTGAAGTGTCCCTCCTTTCACTTCCCACACTGTCGGGCATCAACAACCCTACAGTGTGTCCCCCTCTCCTACATGTACTTCAGCTTGCAGAGCTTTCGAATTGTCTTGTTGAATCCCTTTCAGTGTAAAATACAAGGAAGTTGTAGTTGATGCTCTCTCTGATGCCTCGTTGGTAAAAGCCAGTGTTTTCTTCTTTTACTGCTTTTATGTGGAAAAACTATGGGCTTAGAATGTCCGACCTTTGGCTCAAGTGTATTGGGACCATTACTCAGGCATAATGTAATGCTCATGAATTCTATCACCCCCATCCATGTAGACTCACACACTGGTGATTTACACATTCCCTCCCTTTCTGCTTCTTAACCTTAAGCTATAAAACTATTTTATATCTTTGCTGACACTTTGTATTGTCAGGTTTTTCACATTTTTCCGGTTAAGTGACGAGAATTTATAACTTCATTCATATATTAAAAGATTGGTAAAGTCACTACAGAGTTGTGCTCTGCAGACATCTGAACGTCTTGTGTCCCAGCTCAGGTAAAGCTAATGCTGCAACAAATTATTATTTTTATTCATTAATTAATCTGCAGATTATTATTTCTATTGATTGATTAATCGTGCTTTCTATGAAATGGCAGAAAACAGTAAAAAATGCTGATTTTACTTTGATTTCCCAGGTGAAATCTTCACACTGTATGCTTTGTTTTGTACAAGCAACAGTTTAACACCCAAAGAAAATCAGTTTACTGCCATGTATGACAAAGAGAACAACAAATTCTTCCAGAAGGCGGGACCAGAGAAAGTTTGACATAATTCTTGAAATATAACTGAAATTATTACCCGATTATTATAGTAGTGGCAGTTTTTTCTCTCTGTGTAATAATCGTGTCAGCTCCACTTAAAGCAGACATAATGCATCACACAGATTTCTGTTCTGGCCATTGTAATGAGGCTGGAGTCTCACCTTCACCCTGCTGTGTATCTCCTCTCTTCCTCTCCACGGCTGCTCCCGTTTTCTCCTTATGAAAACAGGAAGAGGGTGTGTTTGGAGAACCAGAGCCTGAGGAGTCAAGCCGTTCACCAGTGACTTAAGCGTAGTCTTTGTGTGTGTGTGTGTGTGTGTGTGTGTGTGTGTGTGTGTGTGTGTAGGTGTGTGTGTGTGTGTGTGTGTGTGTGCATGCCAGGATAATTGCTTTCAGGGAGCCTCTGAATGCCTTACCCTTGTTTCTTCAGCTCTTCAGAGATCTGCAGTGTTTGCTTTGGGCATTGTGCCCCAAAGGCAACATCTTAGGAAACACACACACACACACACACACACACACATCTTAACTCTTGTGTACATGGCATCCTATCTGAAACATGCCGCTGCGTGTAGGCCTTTCACACATGACCCTATTACCAGCCGTCATGAAAAGTGTGAGCACTACCTATCTATCTGTCTGCCTGCTCACATGGACATTTTTCACTTGTTGACATCATTTACCGCATTATAGCTTCATTCCCTGCAATAGGCTCAACAGGGTCTCTTCCTGCGGTCTAGCAGGGGCTCCTGCACTGTTGAGTTGTGCAGGAATGTGAGAGCAGCATCGCAGGCGGACTACCAGCCTGTCAAAGCCCTGGTCTGGTGGGGGATTAAAGGTGAGCTGTGCCTCGCCCATTCCCCTCCCAGCAGGAGCTGTCATGCCGGCCGTGGCGTCCTGCCGCTGAGCCTCACTCCCATTGGGTGTAGGTCAGGGGCCAGCGTGAGGTCACACCGCTGGCTTCTGCAACTTCTACCGAGCATGCCCCTCTCTCACACACTGTACGACAGCTAGCATACATGGGATCTGACAACCCCACGCCTGAACAACAAAAGAAAAGAGGGAGGGCATTCTCTGCATGTACAGTGCTGTTGGACCGTATCAGTTTGGCCCTTTCATTACAATCTGGGAAGCTTTTATCACCAGATTTTGTTTTGTGATTCTGAGCTATTTCATTGCAAATATATTGCACGTAGCGTCTCCCAGTTGCTGCAAAGTTGCACAACCTTTCCATGGAGGATGGAATCACAGAAAATGTAATCTGTACCAACAGCATTTCGTGATTATATGACTAAGCTTACTAGCTAATTGCATGCTGGGGGTATTTTTTCGTCTGATAAGATGTTCCTCTGTGGAAACTCAACATACTTCCCTCATTTTCTGCCCCACGGTGCTTGTTAGCTGAGGAATTTGGTGGGTGTGTTTCTGAACAACCCAGGTCAGATAGATGCTGAAATGGAATGAGAGCTATGAGGAAAGTCTCCTGTATGGGAGGCAGAGATGTGAGCAGAGGGAGAGGAGCCAATGCGCAAAGATGAGGACAAACCTGAAGGTTGATGTACAGTAGTTTCTAGTAATGTCAGATTTGTGATCATTTGGTGCGTGAGTTCCCTCCCAGCAGCATTGTGGAGCATTAAAATTACATTTTGTGCTTTCTGTTTGTAATTTAATGCTTCATATGCAGCTGGAGTGAGAATATAGTGAGTTGATCTGCGGGGGCAGCTGGCTGTAACTTCAGAGGCTCTCAGTAATGACAGACAGCAGCTGGATGGCAGAGAGGGAAATCTCAGCGTCTGCCTTTGCAACTTTCTGGATATGATCTGCAGAGGAGTCTGCCTCGCGTAGCGTCTACCGAACAATAACAGCAGCGGTGGCCAGGCTATTAACAGAACTGTCCCTGCCTGAGCCAAGTGGTGCGTGCTCCTCCTCTACTACATCCACACTTACAATGTAATGCTGTAATCCTTCCTGTGAAATTTATTATGAAGACTATAAATCTTTCCAAACCTACCTCGCATTTCCCCTTTTAGCATTGCAGCTGGGGAGAATCCAGTTCCTCTTTCCCTTTTCCCTCTGCCAGACCAGCAAAATGTTTTCTCTGATGTTCCTCCACTGTGCTGTGACACTCTTTTGAACTACATTGTGCTTAGGTAAAGGTAAACTAACTCTGCTCTCTGCATGCCGTGCATGCAAATGGCAATTAAAGCAAGATTGGAGTCTGATAAGATTTAATCCTGCCGTACTCAGAAGACCTTTTACAGAACCTTTAGACATGTCAGCAGCATGTCTCTGCGGAGGGCAATATCAGTCTTTGTTTCAGACTGAAATATCTCAACAGCTATTGGATGGATTACCATGAAATTTTGTGCAGACATTCTTTTTCAACAAACAAGGATTCCTACTGACTTAAGTGATGCCTTGACTTTTCCTGTGGTGTCACTATGAGATTGATATTTGGGGGTTCTGGTAAAATATCAGTTATTTCAGTCATAGGATTTGATATAAAGATTCTTTCATCCTTCAGGGTGAATCTTTAAAACTTTGGAGATCACCTGACTTTCTATTTAGTGCCAATATCAGGTCAAATTTTAGTTTTAGTTTATTCTTCTATTCGTGACAGCTGGAGCTGTCCCCAGAAATGTCCCCATTTTTAACTTTAAATTAAAAAAAGACTGGTGAGAAGAAGGAGAGGAGGAAGACGGGAAAGGGCAAGAGTAAGGGAGGAGGAAAAGTAAAGAAAGGATTAAAGAGACTTCCAATGTGTTATTCTGAACAATAAAATACAAAAATGAGACAGGCAATGGGAATCTGTTGACCAAAGTATTGTATCTAACAGTGTATTATTTATTATTAAAGACTGGACAGGAAGCAGTCAAGTCTTATTAGTTAAGTTAACCTTAAACTGTTAAGAGTGCAAAGAGTGATCCAATTTCATCAGCTGGCATTCACTAAAGTTTATTACAGTGCAACCGTTACCATGATGAAAATACATGAAACCAGAACCGTCCCCTTTTTATTTCATAGATAAAAACATTGGACATTTTAATGAAACATTGACCACTGAACTGGAAATGTCGGCTTTCATCTCAGAAGTCACCTTACCGAAAAGTGATAATATTCCCATAAACCTCGGCTGTCCTGTGTTTAGTACTATTAGCACCAGCTGATGGTGAAACACTGTACCTTCTAAACATCAGTATTTCAGCATGATCACAATGAACGTGTTCGTATGCTGACATTAGCAGTTAGCCCACGCCTCAGCCTCACAGAGCCACTTGCATGGCTAAAGACTCTTTGAATACCTTCCACTCTGTAATTGGTCCTTTGACTGATGTTTTGACGCCGTTTCCACCTTCTTTTATTGATCTTATTTAGACACTCCCTTAAAGGTCAGAGGTCAAACCTGAGTAATGGAATCTATAGCCTGTAGTGATTGCAGTGTAGACCTGTTGACCTGGGCATTGTCTAAGTCAGCCTCAGGTTCAATAGCCTGACAGGTTGAGGTGAGTACGGTCAGCGGTGCTCTGTCACTTACTGCTCTCTGAGGAATGTTACATCCGTACACATGCATGCCTGGAAGGGGCCCTTAAAAGCAAAAGAGTCTAAAGTCAAAGTGTGGCATAAATTTTACTAAATTCCTTCTTCTGATGTGGTCAACTACGTCGCTGCAGTTGTACTACAAAGGAATTTGTGTTACACAATGTGTGAGGGCTTTACTGTGAGTAACCTGCTGTATGTCTGCATTAACACAGTCATATGTGCTGATTTATACAGTGTTGAAAGGATAAACATACACGGAAAGTGTTGGTCTTTCTTTTGCATGCAAGCACAATTTTATCACCTCTGGGATTTGTTTTTGTGAGGGACGTTCCTCCGCTCCTGAGACAGCAGCACAGATGATAGCCTGACCAGCTGAGACGTTAACTGCTCTTGTGTTCACTTGTTAAATTAAATCTTTCCTGTTTGCGTCTTAATGCCCTGAACTGATTCCCAATGGGGTTTTGTCGAGAGTGCCAACACAGGAGCAAAGTTCATTCTCGTGCGAGCTGACGCCATTTTTGACATCTATCCACAAACAATGTCCAACACAATGGACTGTAGCCGTTTCACAGTTTCTCAGACTCACAGTGTTGCCTTCCAGTTGACCAGTTGACCACAGGAGAGTTCAGTCCCCAGACCCTGTGTGGTTTCCTCTGCCTGGCCAGGGAGGATACTTCACTACCTCCTGTTTACACTTTACATTGGGGGCCAAAGAAAGTGATGGGACTTGGGAGAAAAATGCCTTGACACAGCAGGGGGCACGCACAAGCAGCCTGTTTTTAGACTGGAGTCATCCTGCTATTGTGGGTGCTTTACCCAAGAGCGGCACATAAGTCGACAGGGGAAGAAACCCCACTGCACCGCTGCACACGGCAATCAGCGCCTGCAGGCCGGAGCTGATGAAGGATCATGTCTGCAAAGGAGAAACAAAAGGCACTCCAACTTCTGTGAACCTCCAGGCAGCTGCTTTACACTGTAAAACATTCCCAGCAAGACAGTTAATTCATGATGTTCAGAATGCACAAACATGCATGTGTGAGTTTCGGCGTATACCCAGTATTATTTGGTTCGAGTTGACCAATTAGTGTTGAGAGTCACTTGGAAACCTGTCAAATTAAACTTAAAAAAAGAAATCTTGGCTGAGGTTCCAACATTGTTTATTGTATGCTCTTACACTGACTTCCAAATTTGAATCAGTGAATCATCTTGCCCTAAATATGTACCAACCATGGGGTTTATCAGGCTGCGTTGTCCAGGGTGGAGGGACAGGGCGTGGACCTGTGCGACCCTCTTTCTACATGAGAGGCTGGTCTGGACTGGGAGACAGATTTGACCAGTGCCCTCCTCTCTGCACCGAGGAGGTCCGGCTGATGGATGGGCTCTAATCAGCGGCAGACAGGCCTGCCACAGGAAACATCTCCCCATCACGTTTACGGAAACCAGCACTTCTCCAGAGACCTGCTGATAGCCACAGAGGGAGAGGGGGAGGGAGGCGAAAAACAATTGGATTCTCCTTTATTTTTTTACAAAGAAAATCAGCAGACTGTCCACTTTTCACTAACCAGAATATGATTTACAGGCCTGCTGCCAAATGGCATCCTAGAACAATACAGTAAACTGGAGCTTGATTGCCTTGGAAACAATTGCCAAAAACCTATTTTGGGAATGTGTGACTTGTTGTTTTCCCATTGCATTCTGTTCTTCTTGAAGCAGTGGTTTGAAATTTTGGGATATACTGTACACTTTTTCGCTTTCTCAAGAGCTGAATGAGAAGTTCAGCGCCCCCCCCCCCCCCCCCCCACTTCTTTCCTGCCTCAGTTCATACCGTGATTACTCACCTGCACAAGGGTTAAATATGTAGCATATTCATGCTAAGCCCCTCCTCTTCATGTGTGTCTACAGGAAGTCACACCTGTCAGATTTTGTTATGCACTCAGTGTCCTGGCCAAAGGGCTTTTCTGCCTCTGACAGGTGAGGCTTCTCTCCTGCAAGACAAATCCTCCCCAAAATCCCCCACCCCCCTATCCCTCGCCCCCCCCTGCATGTCAGGATGAGCAAGGCAATGGGTCGCCATCCGCTCTGCGTATGAATAGACCGGTCTGTCTGCCATGTTGGAATGCTGAGAGCTGTTTGCCTTTTGGGCCCGTGAAAGCTTGTCACTCCATATTGTGGTAGCAGAGATTATCCCTGAAAAGAGCCTGGGTGTCCTCCTTTCTCTTCCCTCCTCTCAAACTCCCTGACCTTGATCTTGCTGTCAAGCAGCCTCCTGCCCTCTACATAGACCCATGCAGTCACACTTGCACAGATGTGAGGAGGAGGCTCTGCCGCCCTTAAATTATATATGGAGGTTTCAGTGTGACCGAGGTTTCCACTTTAACATCATAGATTCATTTTGTAATTAGGTGGTTTGTTGATTGGGATATCACCTGCATTTCATTCATTGCATCATGTGTTGGAAAGTTAGTGGTCTGCACAGACTCATGAAAGAAAGGTAAGAGAGCAGGTTTGGGCTTGCCCTCTCAGTCGTAATCCTAAGGACCCTCAGGGTTGTACCCACCTCAGCCTTCTGTCAAAACACACAAAAACTCAGTTTCCATGATACTCATAAAAACAGGCACATAAGTGCCTTCAGGTTCTGCTCAATTTACAAATGAAATGCCTCAAACTTCAACTGACATTGACATGTAACGTAAAGTCTGATCTTTCAGGAGGAACCTGTAGAGCAAGGGTCATGCACCAGGGCACCCCTGTTTGATGACGACGTACCATCCCTAAACAAAGACCAACAAAGGCAGGAAGGGCTGAGCCAGTGAACCCTACACCCGGGCCAAACCACCGCATCCATCGTATGCATAGAGTGTCAGTGGAGTATGATGGGTAGCCCAGACTGTTTTTCCTGTTTTATTATTCCCTCTAAAAGGATTCCCCCTCTGAGAGCACTTTGGGTCTGGAGCATGTAAACACTCTCAATAAATGGCTCTGATGTGGATATTTAGACATCAAAAATGTGAAAGTGTGAATAAACAGAGTTAAACAAGCTGCTTAATGGGTGGACGAGGCCATTGTCTTACACTTTGGCCATTGTCATACACTTTGTTCTCCGTGACATCAAATGAAGGAAGGCTGAAAACAGGAGAGAGGGTCCCGGTTTTAAACCACACTTTAGTGGTGAGAGCCTACGGACGGCGGTGATTCGCAGTTTGGTTTGGATTAGTGGATAGCTGTGAAATTTTGTACAGACATTCATGGTCCCAGGAGGATATATTCTAATGACTTTGTTAATCCCCCCATGATGTTGGCTTTTAGTGAAATCAGTCAGTTCCTGGAAAGACACAATGTCAAGCGATGAGACCTCAGGCACAAATTCACAGTTTCAGGTCCTAAAATCTGTTGTCATCCTTCATTGTTTTTTTTCTTCCTCTTAATTTCTCCAAGATTCTCTAAATTTGGTTGCTATACTTTTTTTTTTTTTAGGTTTAGGGTATCTTTTGCTTTTATTTAAAGCAACAGTGAGAGACAGCAAAGTCAGGGAGAGAGAGGGGGGATGGCGTGCAGCAATGGCCCAACAGGTGAGATTGAAACCTGGGTCCCTGCGGTTGAGACTAAGCCTGTGTGGTACACGTTCTACCAGGTGAGCCAATGGGACGCCCCCAAATGATTACATTTTTAAAAAACTGTCTTATATTGGCATAATCCTTGAATGTATTAAAATTAACAATGGTCCTTTTTATTTCTCACAGACATTCGTGGTCCCAGCAGAATGAATTTGAATGACTTCGAATGACATCTGCCATGATGGTTGGTTTTTAGTGAAACGTGTGAACAACTACTGGAAGGAGTTCCATTGAATTTCATACAGATTTCCATTTTGGAGATCATAAGTACAGCATGACATCGCTGCTACCACAGCTGTAAGACTCTAGCCGAAGTGTTCACCAGCACATTATAACACAGTGTAGGTGTATGTGATCAGTCGCAGACAAAGTGAAACTCAACGGTGTTGCTCAACAGTTTTGTGAGTGTGCCTGGCTGTCACAGTTGGACAGAAGATATCGTGTTTCGAGATGGTTCTTCCAGATTGTTCCACAGTATTATGACCATATGGAAGTCATGCGATGAAGGATGTCGCTGCAAAGATTTTTGAGGAGGCATGAGATCAAATCATTTTTCATATCCAGGGCAGCATTAGCCACAGCTATTGCACCTATCCCTTACCCTGCACTTATACACCACTGATTCATGTGCAGTATCATATTTTGGTACTGTATATGGATTAGTCCCATATGTATGGAAGCTTGTCACTTTTGAGTGATGTTAAGCTAAATGCTGCGAGTGTTTTCTGTGATGGTTAGCAGCAGATAAAAGGAGGGATGGTGTTGGAGCAGGAGGGATGTGGTCTGCAGCTGTCTGCTTCAGCTAAATCATAGCTGGATGAGTGTGAGGTGCAAACATTTGGCTTCATAAGGGATTGTGCTGCGAACCAATACATATGCTGGCATCATGGCCATCCTGCTACATCTTTGTATGAAACATCCTGGTAGCTCAAAGGATTAGGCCACATGCCATATTATGTGAGTGTGGATCCAAGTTATCAACTTTATCATAGGCCATAGCATCTTTTCCTTCCCCTCCCACCTGTGTTATGCAATCTAAAGTCAAAAAAGTGTGTTCTTAAATGTCTTCCCTGTTCATTAATAATGCAAGAAGTCTTACTGAAGGCCTCAATCCTTGAGCGAGACGAAGTGCAACAACATGTGCTGAGTGCCGAGTATGCAGATCAACCCATTTTGGAGGCTGAAATAGTGCCGGGCTTTGTCCAAATATTTTCTTACAGTCCCAGCTTCTTTTTGGAGGCAGTTAGCCTTCCCACACGGGGCTCAGCAGAGTGACACATGGCTTTGACATTGACTTTAGGCCTGTTTTGGGATCGTTAAAGGCCAATTTGTCAGCATTCAACACGAGGCAGACAGTGAGATGTGTTTCAAGGGGGCCTCACATCTGGACCTTTTGTGTTTTAACAGTGTCCCGCTTCCTCTTTTAGAAACCTGAAGTACGTGTATAATGGGAAGGCCACGTTCCACAGCCAGTTGGTCTCGATTCATTAGCACACTCTGGCCGCGGACTCTTATTCAAACACAATCTATCCCTGCTGGCACAGTCCTACCCTGTGCGCACGCTCCCCGTTTCTTCCAGTCACATTTTATGATAATAATCATCAGTTGTATTAGGTTAATGTGATTATCAGCTGTCTGCTGAGTAGAGAAGAATAGTGTTATTAAGGGGAAAGCCTTGAAGAGTTTAACAGGAGTTGTACAGTAAGCAGAGATGGAGAGAGGCAGGACAAGGCCAGGGTCTGGTCTGGCAATCAGTCACAGAGAGGGCAGCTTGATTAAAGGAAATGGACTGAGTGGAAACTTTGAATGAGTGTTTTCAGTTGTGCTTTCAGCCTGTCTGGGTGATAGCAACAGCAAAACAGATGCTGAAACAATTACGGCAAGTCGAAGGATGTTTTTACTCCCACTCTGCGCCCCCCCACACCCACACCCACACCCCCCACCCCCACCCACTCACACCCCCCCTCTCCTTCTCTCACCATGTGATTGCAGATCAAAGTTGTCGACAGAGTGTAAAAGTTGATTTTATTGTTTGACTCCTTAAAGCAGTTGTCAGTTTTTAAAGGAGCTGTGCAGTGAGAGCCCAGACAGCCTCGGAATAGACACGTCCCTGGAAAGACACAATGTCAAGCAGTGGGATCTACTCAGGCACTGATGCACACGCAAGTTTCAGCTCCTAAAATCTCTGGTCATCCCGCCACATTTTTAGTCATATTCATGCCGTTTCACTTGGATATGTAAGACTGAGCTTTAATTTCCCTGAGATTCTCTAAATTGAGTCGCTTTAAAATTAATTGTTTAAAGCCAGCAAACGCACACAGTGTCTACAGTGTGTTAACATTAGCCACTATAAGCTATTGTTCCAACCAGACCAAACAGGATTACAGAGTTTAAAGTATATTAAAATTAACAATGGTGCTTTTTATTGCTCATGAATTCAACTTTTTAATTCATAAGAGGAAGAATACAGGAGGAAGAATACGCAGGTTGAATACACACAGACACACACACACTCCCTGTGGTTTGTTTGCTCTGAGCGGCGAGAGGGCCGGCCTTGTCTCTGAGGTGACTGATTTACAGTTTGTTGCTGTCTGTCAAACAGCTGACAGATGGGGAAAACAGCGCAGCCTCCGCCACACTGTCGCCACACTGTCGCCACTGTTAGATGCTTGGCAGTGTCAGCGGTGGCAGGAATGCTGAGCACCGCTCCTGAAGTTTGATGGGAAGGTTAACAGCGGCCATAAACGTGTAACAGTTGAGCATACATTTAATTGCTTTGCTCCTGTTCTGACCATTGAACCTGCTGAAAAAAGATATTTAACAGAGGTGACTGCAGGGCTGATCTGCTGCAGCTAAAGTGCATTCAGCAGCAGTTGGCACTGTATCGACAGTATACGGTAAATAAACACAGCTGCTCCAATCTGAAAGGGCTTTTTAAAACTCTTAGAAAAACATGGTCCTGCTTGGCACTGAAATAAGCACAGAAATGTAACGCAGGTCTTGAAATCATCATTTTGGCTGTAAATCGTCTGAGATATAAATACTTTACAATATTCCTGGCATGCCCATAGTGTGGGAGACAACTTGCTACTGATTTTAGCAGTTTTTATAAAAGGCTCTTTAAGATTTCTCCCTGGCAAGGCTCCAGTTCTGGGTTGAACTTTCAGCACTTAGCCATAAACCAGTTTGTGCTTTTTGTGCCTGGCTGCAGGGAGCAAATTTTAGTCCTATAAAGACTAATTTTGGGGTAAAATGCAGTTTCCTCACTAAGCAGTTTCTCCCTCCTGGACTTTCTCAGCGTCAGTCATGTCTGTGACGGCTCTTTCATTCCCGTGCTGAAGGTAATGATCGTATAACAGACAAAAGTTCCGCTCAGACGTTGTGAGACTTTGGGTGGAAAGTCTGCAAAGCACCTGGTTTTCCCACTGTTTGGGTTTTCACTTAGACTTCTCATAACAGGGACAGGGTTTTTGGGGTCTCTGTGTCTCTAGTTTAAAAGAAAACAGGTAAGAACCAGAACCATGCTGGCACGGAGCGCTTATTGATTATGAGATCCAGACATTTCCTGCCACTCTGGAAGAGGTTTCTTAGTCCAACCATTAAGAATAAGCATCAAACATTAAAGTAACAGCCAGGATTTCCTAAAATCAGTCCAGATAACTGAATTTGAATATCCTGTTGTCACGTACTGTATACGACCTGTTTTAGAAGTAGCACGCAGTGAAGAAGCAATGAAGAGACTCTTGTAGCAGAGTCAGTAAAACGAAGGGAGAGACTAATTTCCTCCTAATTGAGCAAAGGGTTTTTGTTTTGTCAGGAGATTTTAGGACCAAATGGAGTCAGATTCCCGCAGGTCTCCTGGGATGATGGGAGGGCCAGGCTGGAGTCTAGTAGAGCCTGGAGATCCCAGCAGTCCCCCGGCTCCTTAATCCCTGTCATTAACTCTTCTACACAGAGAAAACCGGCCTGCCCGCTGCTCACTACCCTCTCATCAGCCCTGTCCTTTGTCCCTTTATTTCTTCCCTCACATCCTCTCTTTCATTAGACTCATTTCATGCTTCTTTATTTTCTCATGCGTTATTGTTTCCTACATTTTCTGCCAGGTTTCCTTCCTGACGGTCCCTGTGAGCGCAGGTGAGACATAAATCTTTAGGATTTCACCTGCAATTCATTAAAAACAATGTCTTGTCTTATAGAAACTTTTTAATTCAAGGGAAGAATGAGAAGATATGAGAAATGTTTGTGTCACATCTTATCACAAAACCACTGCTCTGACCTATTTTTACAGTTCTACTGTACAAAAACAACTGTCCGGGATGTATGTGGCAAGACAAAGAAATATTTATATTATCATTCAATCACGCCATCTACTAAATAAATAGCTTACCTTAAGCGGCTATAAAACAAAAGTCTGACAGAAGCATCTCAGTTGGAGAGGATAAACTGTCCTATTATAGCACATCCTGTGGTGCTTGCTGTTTTGTCCATTGACACACACAGTGTGGTGGGGAGATAGAGGATGGGTGCGGAGGTGGTCCAGGGTCCCGAGAAGGAAGAGGGGAAACACCTTGTGACCCCCTTGTTCCTGACCAAGCTACTGGAGGAGGTGTGGAGACAACAAGGATGGTCGAGCAGAGAAAACAGCTGGACAGCTGTTGGCTTTCATCCATCATTATAATAACCTGCTCCGATTTGTTGCCTTTTTTTTGGGGTTAGAAAAAATTCAAATTATATAGTATTGGCTGAAAATGAATTAAAATGTTCCAATAAAAACAAGTGGGACATATTATGCTCCTGTCCTCATTGTGTGTGTGTGTGTGTGTGTGTGTGTGTGTGTGTCATTTCTTGGCAGATGTACAAAAAGGAAGACAGATAAGTAATAAATAAACAGTCAGGATTTTGTTTCTCGTTTCAACATCAGCGATCGACTGGCAAACACGGCTGCAGTTTGGCCGTGACTGGGCCATGTTTGGGTTTTGATACAGATGTCAAACTCGACTGTCTCCCAGGCACAGACAGCATGACTTGTACTGCAGATAAAGCCTTTGCGCCAATTCAGCCATCCAAGGAAAACTATGCTTTGATGCACGCACACATGCTCAGCTCCCTGACACAATGAAAGTTGAAAGAAGTAAATCATAGTGGGTTTACGTCTTCATTCTGCAAAATTACATACATGCTCTTAGTGCCTTTAAGTACTCCATGGATTTAGCATTATGCTATGACATTTTTAAACTCAACGATAGGCAGTTAAAAAGAAAGCATCAAACTTGATCCAGCAAAGCCAGAGATATTGTCTCTTTTACTCCATGCATTCTTCTTCTTCAAAACACGGATCTATCACATGAAAATGGAGGTTCGTGTTATGCAACACGTCATAAACATGTGTTTCTCAATGGAAAACAAGTTTGTCATAGTTCATGCCATTGTTGACTATGTGAAAATTATTGTTCCATTGACATTTAATTTGGTTACACCATCTTAACTTGGTTAGGCATGTTATTAATGATTAAAAAACACTGTGCCAAATTTGTACTATTATATTACTTGAGTGTGAAGTGAGGAGTGTTTGACAATTTTTCTCTAACTCAAAGGGAGGGTCCAAAGAAATTTTTATTTATGCTGATAAGGGACTTGCTTCTCTCCCCTTCCCCACACTAATAATCTTTGGACAGTCCCTAGACAGTAGTGTGGTTATACTACAAGGAGGGAGTACAGGCACATAAAATCACCAAAATCTCTTAACAAGAGAAAATTTATTCCAGACTTACAGTAAACAAAACAATTATTTGCATCCGCTGTTTCAATCCAAGCGTGGACACACGATGACATTTTCAAGAGCCCTCTATCAACAGGTGCATTGCTCATTATAAAAAAAGTGCTTAGAGCGACAAAAATGAAACAATAGAGCAGCCTTATCAACACAAACACTTTTTTATGATTGGGTGGAGGTCTGTATTTAGTTTAATGCTGAGGTCAAAAGGCAGATGGGGGGAAAGATAGCTCTTAGTGATGTGGCTGACCTCAAACATAAGGGTTTAATTAGCCACGTATAGCGCAGTACAATGGCCTCTGGGAGCTGTTTACAGTGCTTTCTATTTCACACAGTGAGTGTGTGTTTCACTCTTTTATTCAGACGTGCAGAAGCAGATCTTCAGACGCAGGAATAGCAGACACGCAAGCAGCCAGAGATCCTCAGATAACCTGCAGTCTGACAATATGTTCTGCCAATTAGCAAACCCCTCTGCAGGAGCTGTGCCCTCGCACATCTGAGGGTGTGGCGCTGGCTCCATGGCACAGGAGTGCGACGTCGTCTGACACAGCAGAGTCGCCACTTAACAAGCCGATGTGAAATGTCCGCGGCTGAGGCCGGCGGTCAGCAGAGGAGTGGGTCCATGAACACACCACGCAGGGTTCACTATGAATTATAGTCTTTATTCCACATAAAGTGCTTCCAGCAGGAGCAGTATGCACTTTAGGACCCATCCTGTGTCTGAGGCGATTCAAGTGACACCACACTGTGACCCTAGGCCCCCTCCCCGCCTGCCCCAAAGCCCCCGGGTCCATCCTCATGATTTGTGGGGCCTGGGGTCTGCTATATTGGCCACAAATCAATGAACTGGGGGATTGGTGTGCTGCCAACAATTTTTTACACTTCAAACAAACCTCAGGTCTCAGATTCCTCCTTCAATCACTTATCTCCTCCTCTGACCAGACTGGAGCTGACACACGTCCATTACAAATGTCCCCCAAGTCGCTTGTCATTGACGTCATGGTTGAACTTCAGGAAAGATGAATATCACGCAACACCCCTCTCTTCAAAGCATGTGATATCATCAACACGGCTACATTTTGTCCATATAACAACACAATAACATCAGAGTGAGACAGGAGTGGTCCCATCACAGCAGCAGGGCCATTACAGCAGCAGATCAAAAGCAGTCACAGCTGTGTCAGGGACGCATGTGTGGTCCAGGCCTAAAGAGAGGAAACCCTGTCACACACTGCAGCTTTAGGTAAGTACAGTGTTGGTTATACTGTGTAGGATGGAGAGAAAATATGACCCGAAATAAAAGTATGCGATGACTTATGGCCAAAGATGATACAGAATGTATTTCACCCATATTTTATTTGGAAAGAAATGTAAGTCAGTCCTCTCACTCAGCTGATAATCATCCCCTCCCCTACCCCCCCTTAAAACTGAGCTCAGGATCAGCAGTGGGACTTTATCTTGGCACCTATAAAGACTATGATACAAGTGAGGAGGTCCTCTGAAGATATCCAAGACGATGGTCTAATCTGACCATCTGTTTCTTATCTACTCGCCTTTATTTTTTAAATTTGCAAATTTATTTGTCTAAGGGATACCGGGCCTGCAAAGCAGCAGGCGCCCAATCCTCTCCCTGGGGAATGAAGCAGAGGTGGGACCCACCTGGTGTGTGTGTGTGTGTGTGTGTGTGTGTGTGTGTGTGTGTGTGTGTGTGTGTGTGTGGTTTTCTAAGGTTGTGGATAAACTGAGAGCACAAAAAAAGCATGGTGCACTTTTTCTTTTTTTTTTACCATAGCCAGGAAGATATGCAAAACCATGCACTTTCACTTTTATAAGAAAAAGTTGAAATGTTTGATACATGATAACAAAATCATGTAAGTAGAGATCAGGTGTCTCTCGCCTGATCTGCAGCACTACAGTTGTGTCTCCACAGAAAAGAAACTGGGCGCCAATGTCTCCTAATTGTTGAAAGAAGGATGAAGTCTCGGCCCCTCAACTGGCTCCAAGTACAGTACGATCACCAGTCACTCCCTGTAGGCTGATAAGCTATGATCCACAGAGCCCTTCCTTTCATCAGACACATCTCTCAAAGCCGGTGCATTTACAGTACAATAATCCAGCAGCTCCCTGTTATCACCACAAGGAGGCCTGTTTTGGACAGATATTCCAAACTCAACCTGCTGTAAATAATGTTCAGCACTGCTCAGACTTGTCCACTCTTTGTTGCACTGATAGTAAATCAGTTGAGCCAGTTAGGAGTCTTACTGTTTGAATAGTTTGTCAAAATGTAGTAGGGTTTATTAATGCAAACATTTCAAAACTTTCTGTGTATGTTCGATTTTTTGTTGATTGACCAACATGTTGCAGTAAGTGAAACTTTTAAACTCAAAAAAGCGAAAAACGTCATGAAGATTAATTTGCCTATTTGCTCCTTTAAAAGTTGCCCTGCAACATCTCCCAACATGATGCAATCAGCAGTGAAGTTAAATGAAAAGGCAGTGAAAAGGATTTAGAAATGATGGTGTCAATGTGAAGTTTCCTTTTGTTTTTGTTTCAAACCGGTGTGTTTGCTTTTCCCTTTATCATGGAAATTAATCCTCAGACTTGAGAATTGAATTCACACTGCCCACTGACATTTCATCTCATCTTCAAACGCTTTGCATTTCACTGTCGATCTAATTACGTCCCTATTCCGAAGCAACTCATTAAACACCAAATATACATATATATATATATATATATATATATATATATATATATATATATACACGTTTTTTCCATGTATAGAACTTCCAACATTTTGACCACAAAAAAGACGAAATGTGACCCACCTTAACACCTCTTCGTCCTTTTGTGGTGTGGAAAAGGAGAAGTTGAAATGTCCCGACTTGTTCCGCGCGTCACCAGAATTCACCTTTTCGCTGGGGAACTGACGCACACAGAAAAGTACGTTTTTATTCCGATTAAAAATTACAATTAAAATTAAGTTCTCACAAGAAAAAACGGCATCAACCGTTACACTGTTTACAACTGTTTACACGTAGCCATTTATTGATGGACAGTAACTGATTAAATTAAAAGTTTGAGGACATTATTATGATAATTATAATCATTATTAGTAGTAGTAGGAGGAGGAGGAGAGAACTTGTCCACAGTCTCCAACTGAAATGTTGAGAATTTGTAAATTGAATATTTGCTTGGAAAAAACTTGATGAATTGACTGCAACTTCTAAAAGTTTGTTGTTAATTTCACAAACATGCTTCACTCATAGAGTGAGGGTTTGACCTGTCTACTGGCTCCACGTCCTGCCACAAGAGGTGAGAGAGGGGAGAAGGAGGAGGAGGGAGGGAGGGAGGGCTGATAGATGTCTTACTGGGGGTGGAGGGAGGGAGGGAAAGAGAAGAGCGGTCGGGGTGGGAGGTGGGGGTGAGGGTGGGGTGGGATGGGATGGGGGGGGGTCGTCCTGGGAGGGAACCAGGGGTGTGGAGGGCCGAGTTTAAAAAGGCAGGCAGTGCCGACAGTCACTCACTCTCACACACAACAATCTGTCCTCTCTCTCGCTCTCTCTCTCCTCCAGTTCCCGCCAGCAGCAGCAGAACCAGCAGCTCCTGTGATTCAGCACTGAAGCCTTGGAACTGTACAGGATTATCTGTCTTTTTTCTTCTTCTTCTTCTTCTTCTTTTCAAAAGACTAAGGATTTTTTTCCGTGCCACTGCAGCATGGAGACCACCACTGGGGAATATGTTGATAACTATGATTATTATGATGACAATGAGACTGCCTGTGACTTCTCAGAGTGGGAGCCGTCCTACTCCCTCATCCCGGTCCTCTACATGCTCATCTTCATCCTGGGCCTGTCGGGTAACGGCGTTGTCATCTTCACAGTCTGGAGATCCAAATCGAAACGCCGGGCTGCAGACGTCTACATAGGGAACCTGGCCCTCGCTGACCTCACCTTTGTTGTAACCCTACCTCTCTGGGCTGTGTACACGGCGCTGGGCTACCACTGGCCCTTTGGTGTGGCCCTGTGCAAGATCAGCAGCTATGTTGTTCTGGTCAACATGTACGCCAGTGTTTTCTGCCTCACCTGCCTGAGCTTTGACCGCTACCTGGCCATCGTTCACTCTCTGTCCAGCAGCAGGCTGCGCTCGCGGGGCACCATGCTGGCGTCCTTGGGCGCCATTTGGCTCCTGTCCGGCCTGCTGGCCGTGCCCACGCTGCTCTTCCGCACCACCTTGAACGACCAGAACAGCAACCGGACCACATGCGCTATGGACTTCAGCCTAGTGACCATGAACCAGAGGCACGAGTACCTCTGGATCGCAGGACTCAGCTTGTCCTCCTCCGCCTTGGGTTTCCTCCTGCCTTTCTTGGCCATGACCATCTTCTACTGCTTCATCGGCTGCACCGTCACGCGTCACTTCAACAACCTGCGCAAGGAGGACCAAAAGAAGAAGAGGCTGCTGAAGATCATCACCACACTGGTGGTGGTTTTTGCCATCTGCTGGACTCCCTTCCACGTGCTGAAAAGCATGGACGCCCTCTCCTACCTGAACCTGGCGCCGAACTCCTGCGGCTTCCTGCGCTTCCTGCTGCTGGCCCACCCCTACGCTACCTGCTTGGCCTACGTCAACAGCTGCCTTAACCCGTTCTTGTACGCCTTCTTTGACCTGCGCTTCCGTTCCCAGTGCCTGTGCCTGCTCAACCTGAAGAAGGCTATGCATGGCCAGATGAGCTCCATGTCATCCACGCTCAGCGCCCAGACTCAGAAGTCAGAGATTCAGTCTCTGGCCACAAAGGTGTAGAGAGTAAAAGGAAAGGTGGAGCGGTGCTGCGGGACGGTCTCAGCTCCCACCACTGGAACACTTGTAAAAATACAGACCTTATGTGTCCATTGTTGAAAGCTGGTAAGATGAGATGATGAACTTTTGATTTGTCACTGCTCACAGTCATGAAATCCATTATATGTTCCTCCTGTTCTACAGTGAGAGGCGGCGATGCTCTCTTTGTTGTGTGGACTTGGGAAGCTGGAGCCAGCGGGCTGAGCTCCGTAGCTGCTTTTGTTCCTCAAATTCTCAGAGAAAAAGTCTATTTTTTTCGTCTTGTGTGTTGTTTTGTCCTGCCCTGCAAAAGTTGTCATTTGTATCACAAGACGGGGCAGAAGTCTGATTTGAAAAACATACACTGATTTTAAGAATTGTGATTTGCATGGACATCTGTTTACACTGGAGGAAACATAAAGCTGTACAGTATTTTCATACCATAGCATTTTCTTTTTGTTCAGATATATTGCTGTTTTGTTTTAGAAGCACTTGTTTAAAATGAAATAAAGAAAAACGTGTAAGCAGGGAAATCAAACAGAGCAGTGTCCTCTTAAAAGCTTGTTGTTTGTGAAGGTAGAAGTCTGGGGGGGTGGGGGGGGTGGGCGTAAGAGGAGAAAAGGTGTTGCGGCTTAATTATATAGTTTGTGGAGAGGAGACGGGGGCAGACAGGCAGATGGCAGTTGACAAATGTTGGGGGAACAGGAACGGGGTGGGGCGGGGTGGAGGGGTCTCACAGTGTAGCCACGGCACTAAAGAGGGACAAAGGAACTTTATAAATGTTCCAATCTGATGTATATGTTTTATTTTTTTGACATCACTGTAACTAACTACTGCATTAAAGATGTGTTCTATGACCTAGATCTCTTAAATTCATTGAGAGTGTGTGTAAGAGTGTGTGACAACCAAAGTTATATGATTTTAAAGGTGAAGAGGAGAAAGTAAAAAAAAACTCTGATCCCAAATGTAAATGTTTGCATTAAAAAGGGCCTTTGGAAACTCTTTCATTAAACCTGTAGTTTCAAATCAGTTTCATTACACCATCCTGTTATTTCAGGGTTGAGTATCCAGAGGTTTAAGGCTTTGTTATGAGTACCTTGCATTTGTGTTGCACCTTCAGACTAATAGATCTCTAATCTCTATTGATTCACAGCCAGTATCCAGACTGCAACCGGATTATGCAAAGTGCCGGCCATCCTGAGAGTGTGTATTCGATACTCAGTTGTGACTTCTGTCATCTGTGGGGCTTTAACTGGTTGACGACACAGTCCTGTGGGTCACAGTCAAAGGTCTTTGAATTTGAAACACAATGTGTTTATTTATGAGAGACAGACATGTTCCGAGTGATGTACTCTGAGTTAAGCATGCGAGCTAAGTCTGTTTTAAAGTACCTGAAGTTCATGTAAAACAGTGTCATTGTTTACTGTCACAAAACCGCCGTCCATCCACAGGAGGTAAAGCTAACCAAGCCCCACATGTTCACTGAATAATAGGGTCATTACCAACGAGTGACTCTTCTGAGGGATCCTGTGAGTTGACAGTAATGAGCTCTGTTGGACATAATCACCGTTTAGAGATGGCGGCGGCGGCCGTGGTGGAGGAGTGGGGGGGGGGAGTGGGGCTCTAATCCTGGCAGAGGTCGGGCCGCCGAACAAGTCAATATTTGTCTCGGCTGACAAGAGATTGCAGTTAGAGCGGTTGCTTGGGTGCAGGGCGGGGCTGAGGCTGAGAGGGGGGTCGGGGGGGTCGGGGGGGAGGGAGTAGGAGGGCAGCTGACTGCAGATGCTCCAACACACTGAGCAGAAATTGGGAAAGAGGTGAGGAAGTTAGGAAAAATCAAGTATGTACAAAAAAAAAAAAAACGATCTCAAAGGTCGTCTGCGCATGCAGCTTATTATGACCTATGGTTACGTTTTCCTGTTAGCCGACCTCTAGTGGCTGTAGTAATTACGATGGAGGAAAGGAGGAGGTCAGGTGACGTAGTCCAAGTTCCAAGGAGGCTGGGGTGGACGAACAAGAGTCCACTGTTCGTTTCACGTGTACAACCAACAGTAAATGTTGTTTCTTTTATCCATGTCCGTTCCACAACCTTAACCATGTGTTTATTATTGTCACCATGACGACGAAGGTCTGGTACGCCTGCCACTGGTAGCCTACACGCTCCTCGTATCTGAGGTCAGGGACCAGCAACCCGGACGGTCGTTTAGCTTGGAAGACTCGCTGGAAAATTCACAGCCATGGGAGTTCGTCTTGCATCACGTCTTAAAGTAACAACATGTGTGAAACGACGAGGACGTGAAGCCGCGTGATTCATCTTGTCTTTCTGTGTGAGACAGATCATATGTTACTCATTGCTCGTCCAGGCGAAATGGGGCAGATATGACAGCGGTGGAGCTTGAAGCAGATCACAGGATGGTCATTGTGATGGATGTGCAGGCCTCAACGCACACACAAACAGAAACAGGATCACTTAAACACACAGCTATTCTTCATATCGTTCAGTCAGAAGCCACTCTGAAGGATTTACAAGTGGAGATTTATAAGTATAGTTGAGTTTTAATATCTCAGATCCAAAGGGAATCAAACCCACAACACCGCATCATTTAATCATATAGGATCATGACAGAAGATTTTAACATTCACCTGGTTCGTCTTTACACTAGACAGTTGATGGCGCTTGACAGTAAGACAGTGGAAGGGGTGGAGTCAATCATGCATGCTGGACCGGCCAGACTTGTTGTTGTTATTGAGATGAGCTGGGCTGACAGCTTGTCTGATGCTGTTAGCCAGCAAGTCCACTTTGGGATAACTCATCCAGAATACCAGCTGAGCAAAGCACCGGGGGTGCTTTGCTCAGCTTTACACCGCCAACACAAAAACAACAGTTGTGTGGGCCTCAAAATGCACATAAATGTTTGTGTGTGGCCTGTGTGACCTGTTTGTGTGTACGGATGTTTGGGTGTGGGCTTTACAGTGCTCTCAAAGTATTGTTAGAGAGAGGTCAAGCATGGTAATCCACCAGCCCCTTACATTTTCAGGAGAGTAGAGCATGAACTTTCCCATTAATGTAGTGGTTTCAGTTTTTTCTGACCAACAGCTGCCGCCTCTGGTCAAAACAAAACAAATACCCTGGAGCCTTTTGCACACTCTACTTCAAAACTGCTACATGCTTTTGATTGTGCAAGTAAATTGATAAAAAATGAATGTGAGATGCATGAGCTTGAAGTCATTGGGCGTTTCCTAATTCATTTTTCCTCAAGTTATGGATTTGTTTCACTGTCTGGCACTTTGCTTATGTACTTAAGATAAAATGAGTATTTTCAAGGCTCCTCTAGGCTTCCATCTTAAAGGATAACGCTGGAGATATTCTCTCATTGTCAACTAATCCCATGAATACACCAAAACCTACAATATAAGTTTGTCTCTAATACTTCCCTCCTTCCCTTGCCTGGCTTTGGCTACACAGACTTGACAGTACGATCAATTCACTGATGGTGTTGGTCTTATTGCTGGCAATAAGGGAAATATAGAATATCAGCAGCCTCCTTTAATGTCACTGGGAACATAAACACATTAAAGCAGCCCACACAGGTGTCTGGTCCTGAGTGTTGTCGTCAGTGTGAGCTGCCACACCCAAATGGGACATCTGAACCAAAACGCAACTGCTCGCCTCTCCTCAGATCTCCCTGCTGTTCCATCCCACCCAAGCAGCAACAAATGCACTCTATAGCGTGTGTGTGCATGTGTGTGTGTGTGTGTGTGTGTGTGTGTGTGTGTGTGTGTGTGTGTGTGTGTGTGTGTGTGTTCATATGCACATGTAAACAGAGATCTGACACATTCCACGGCTTGTCAACACTAACCCTACTTTCTCTATAGCATTCATACACCTGTTGGCCAATGACAGCATGCACATGCACACACACACACACACACACACACACACACACACACACACACAATCAGCTCCCCATTCTAATATGCATTAGCTTGTGGAAACGTATCACACGAGATGCAGTTAGCAAAAGTATCCATACATTAGTTGATTTGACACATAGAGTGAAGGAGAAGAGAGAGGGGGAGAGTATTACTTATTATCCCCCAAAACTTTTCTCTGAAAGATCAAAAGGACCTTTGGGTGTCCTTCTCCCTGCCTGCGTGTCTGTGTTACCTGTGAATATTGAGCACAGAGGGTCTACGAGAACCCCCCAAAATCAGGAAAGAGGATTTTGTGAAGGCAATGAGGGTGATCAAGTGTGGCCTGCATTTGTTCCTGTGTGTGTGTGTGTGTGTGTGTGTGTGTGTGTGTGTGTGTGTGTGTGTGTGTGTGTGTGTGTGTGTGTGTGTGTCGGTGGGTGGTTAGGTAGGTGAGCAGTGTGTGTGTGGTATTGTGTGTATTCTTCTCTTCCTCTCTCCTTTTCTGAAAGTATCTCTTATTTCTTTAAAGGCCCAAACACATTTTCTCAGTCAACATTTTTACTATAAGCAATAAGGGTTTTACATGAAGACACAATTTTCTGGCAAAGTTTGAACTTTTTTAAAAATCTATATTTTCTTCATGTTTTTCTTCTCTGTACTTTTCTCAGTGGTTTGAAGTGGGTGGGACCAATCAGAGTTAACCTCAATTTGCAGATAAACTGATTTTTTTTTCCAAATTGCAACTTTTGCTGTTGAATGTTTAAAGTTACAAACAAAGACGTTTTCAAGGGTTTCAAAATGTTTGAGTTTTATTTTTTCATTTGGAGTCATACAGCAAGGTGACTCAACGAAATGTGACAACCTTTTTTTGTTTACGTTTTTATCTAATTTCTTATTGAAGTTAAATGAACAGTTTTGATATTTCGTGAAATAACTTTTCATGCACTCTCTTGCCAAGAGTTAGACAAGAAGATCGATAACACTCTTAAAATCTGTCTGTTCAATATGAAGCTGGAGGCAGCAGTGGTTAGCTTAGCTTAGCATCAAGACTAGAAACAGAGGGAAAAAGATCTGCTCTCTCCAAATGTAACAACATTTTCCTACCAGCACTTTCAAAGCCCAAAACTTAATGGGTATTTCCCCAAAGTGCTGAACTTTGCTTTAAATAAAAGTTAATTAAAAGTTTCCAGATGTTCCTTAAAAATGTCTTGTTGCCATGTAAGTTCTCAAGCCTGTTAATGTGTGGCTGTGGCTCCAGCAGTATGTTATGGAGGATGAATCTGTCATTTGCAGGACAGTGTTTACTCTCCCTTTTGCACTGATAAAAATGAGCTATTGGTAAGTGCTACATAAAGAGCATTATTTGGACACAGTTTAAATGCCAACTGTATTTTACACACATCTTATGTATCACCACATCGCAGGCTTTTAATGCACAGACATGTCGTAACAAATCCAGAGTAAACTGGGAAGAGAAATGTACAGTCAGTGAACAGTTAGGATTTTGTATGAGGACCCTTGTTTTTAAATTCTGTTCATGCTCACTGAGGGATTGACAGCTTTGTGGTGAGAAACTGTCCGCAGGATTAAGGCTTACACTGTACTGTTAATAACATAAAGTGTCTGAGTCGGAGTATGAAGCCAGCACCAGTCTAGACAGCAGAGCCTCTGATCCACCAAAACAAGTCGGTCCAACCTGACGCAGAAACCTGGAAAGAAGCAGTTTCCCTCTGTCAAAGGTGCCGGCCCCTCCCACTAAAAGCCATGTTTTGATACCTGTTTACAGTGTGCACACCTTCTTTGTTTTCTTCTCTTCTATCCTCCCCTCTGCTCCTGAAGTGTGAGATCCTTTCAAATAAAAACCCATTTCCTACATTCTCCAGTCAAATAATCAATTAGTTGATCAATAGAAAATTGATCAGTAACTATTTTGAAATTTAAGTCATTTTTAAACAATAATTTGCATTAAATTAAAATTATTTAAAATTAAAAAAAAAAAATCTAATTACTCTAGTTCCATTCTTTCAAATGTGGATATTTCCTTGTTTTCTTAATGGTAAAACTGAATATCTTTGAGTTTTTGGACAAAACAAGACGTGTGCAGATGTCATCTTTCTATCTGGAAAACGTTGATGGACCCTGCTTAACCAAGACAGAAATTGTCACATTAATTTCACATTATTTTCTGCACTAATATAAATATAAGTAGAGTAAATGCATGGGCATGTCTCTCAGAGTTTCTCCTGTGATCTTTTTGCAGTTTGTGCTTCTTGGTGTAAAGAAAACAAACTAAAGCCCCCCCAACCATCCCTGCATTCACTGCCTCATTTATCTTCATATCCTTTTCCCTTTGCCCGAATCCGTGCTGATAGTAATGAATGGAGCACCACAGACTTTGCAAACAAAGCCAAACCGCCGTAAATCTTATCAATACGGTCTCACAAATAATGGGGTATTACATGTCTAATCATGCCTCACAAAAGTGGCCATTTGAGTGTCCAATACACACCAACGCTGGCGTCTCCCTCCTCTACTTCTTCCCCACATGCTGCCTGTAAATTGCTACCACGTCTGCTCAGGAATCACTATTGAAATCAGCTTGTCTCAGTAATCTGGCTAGTGTAACCTGGAAGTGGCCTCTCACTGTAATTGTCCAGACCTGCAGAACAATGGACCAGAAAAATACATCATTTACATGAGATCAGTGTTTTCATGGTAATGTCGTTATCTTTTGGCACGTTTCAAGAGGTGCTTAGGAAATCGGGGCTTTCAAATGGATACCCCCACCACTAACACCACCACCCCCACCCAGCACCTCCTCCCAGTCACTGGTATTCACTGTGATTCAGGGTCATGTCCACTCCACCCATTACAGCACTAACTGGTTCTGATCGGGTGTATGAGAGGATTTTACTCAGCTGAAAAAATAATGTTATGTGGCATATAATATGTGGCACATATGTGGAAATATATATCTGTCTATCTATCTATGATGAATATTTGAAGGAAAGACCAGGCTCCTGCTGCACAGTGCATAGTAATGAGCCTCGCTGCTGGTGGACATCGTTAGGCGAGAGATGCTGCTTCCGAGGACAGCGTGGCTTGGCCAGACCTGAATGTGCTGGGCTCTCCTCCCCTCCGGATATGGTTGCTCAGGGCTCATCGTCCCTTAGACACAAAGCTCCTCTTCACATCCTTCTCTATCCCGTCCATTGTGGAGGGCCTGCCTCGAGGCACACGGCTCCTGAGCCTGCTTCAGGACTAAATGCATCTCCTGTCACGGGCTGGTCCCAGTGCCAGTTCAGCTGCTGGAAGCACTCAGGTGCTCAGATCTCCACAAATTCATGTCAGAGGTAAACGACAGGGTTCAGATCACCTTTCTTGCACAGAATATATCTATACTATAGGGGGTGTGATCCCTCATGAAGAGGAGGCAAGCACTATTTGGAGATAGATAAAAGGTAGGATGTCAGTTTTGAAATGTTGCTAATGTGTATTTTTACCTTTTTGACCCTGATCAGAAGGTAGAAAATGACATCATGAAACTTTTTTGTATGAAGGAGATAGACAGATATCAAAACATCTAAAAGTTTAGTCTGTCTGCATCTGTGAGCTTTGTGCCAAGTATTCAAAGACAAGGAATGAAAGCCATTTTGTCAAACAAATTTAAATCTTGAATCTGTAGTAGAGGGCTTTTGTGCAGATTGGAAGCTGTCCTTCATCGCTGCCTTGTTTACACTGACATAATTACACATCTTCTGTCCCGGGAGCTGATCAGTTCAGAGCAGTCCTCTGCTGTTTGGCCACTGGGGAGCAGCAGCAGTCTGTAGATCTTGGGGGGGGGGGGGGTTACCCAACTCTCCTGCTGGTCTTTTTGTCAAATACAACAGCCTTTCCAATCACTATACAAAGTCAGCTGTAATGGAGGAACATACACGGAGTATGTATGAATGTGTGCTTACATATCTACTTTTTTAAAATCAATTTAAAACAACATGTTTGTTATGTTGCTCCACCCCAGCAACGAGTTGTGGAAGTGCCACTTTGCTCTCTCAAAGAAAGTGACACAGAAATCTTATTCATCTGGATGAAGTGCTTGTGAGTCTGTATAAATGAACTGCTGCCACCTGCTGGTCATGCTGTACAATTACCAAACTGTTTTTCCTCTAGGCTCAAGGCCAAAACACAGTAAGTAAAAGTTTTTTATTTGATGATCATTAAAGGGTAGGTTCACCTTTTTCGAGCCTTTCTCTAAACAAACTGACTTGCCCACATAGACTTTAAAAGTATTCAGGGTCACTGAAATCCCTTCCACTGTAAAACCCTGACTTAGAAAAAAAATTTGCAAAACATTTTTTCACCTTCCAGATGTTGTAGAAATTAAAGGGTTTTCTATTTTTTTTTTATGTTTTAGTGAGTTTTTAAGGAAATGTTGTAATATTGCAACGTTGGGCCTAAGTGGGAGAAGAATTTCTGTATTTGTACTCACATTGTCTGAACAAACATAAAGAAGAACTCAGGGTTCATTTGCAGGGTCGACTGCTTATTCAGCCCCATAATAGTGTGCATTGTGAAAAATAATAACACAACTCATATTTTTATGAATAGCCATTTATTATTTATATTATTATTAAAACATAGGATAAAATTCACATTACAAATCCACATGTTCCATTTACAAAACTAAATTTTGTCAAAGTCCACAGATGACCTCTTGTTCTGGAGACTCCCATCACAGGGCTCCTTTCGTGAATGTTGTGTCTCAGTGTTCAGCCATGTTAATTGCAGTGATAATCCAAAAGACAGTTCTTTTCCTCTGTGAAGCAAAGACAGACGTTACACTTGCTGCACAGCGTGTTGGTGTATACAGTTTTAACCCCCATGGGTGCGGCTTGCCGGGCATGTATTGCTTGACGTTGCTGAATCTCCCCTTGAAAGGAATCATCATCTCATCCACAGAGTTGTGCTCTTCAGGTACCACCTGCAGGCACTTCTCCCTGAATGAATCGAGCCACGGTCTGAGTTTCCAGAGTTTGTCTTTTTCACTGTCAGGTTGTTCACAAAATGTAATGATGTCAACAGAGATTGGAATCTGTTGCGTGGCATCACATCGGAGACAGGGGTGTACCGTGTGTCAGTCTCCCAATACATACAGACTCCAGACATTTGCATTAGGCCCATCTTCAGGTACATGCCAAGCATTTTCTCAATTTCCTTTGCATTGGTGTTAATACACGTCCCGTTCTTTTGAAAGCTGTACTCATTTGTGTTTTTTGCCAGAGCCTGAATCATGTCCTCTGACACAAACTTCTGGAAGTACTCCAGCGGTGTGTGGAGGGAGATGGCATCACTGGTGATATCTGAACCAGAAAAATCAGAATGGGGACTAATAAAATCCTTTTTCAGCCAGCGATACCGTTCACGAGGCATTATGTGTTTTGCTGGTTGTGGCTCGATGTCCACATAATCATCGGCTGGGCAGTCAGTGGGTTGGTGGTTTTCTTTGTCCGCTTCTCAAAATCACTTACTCCATCTTGGACCGCAGCGATCACATCCTTCACCATGTATAGACGATCTCTCCGTGCTGGTGGCATTCTGAAATGGAAAAAGTAAAAAATAATAAGATACATATACAATATACATATGAGTATTATTTGTAGTAAATAACTTGAAAGAATAGAGAGAGTAGTGGAAGTGTTCAGAGTGGAGATCCAAATCTTAATCCACATAATACTGTCTGTCTGCCCTATTCTGTCCTCTATTATCACACTAAAAAGAATTCATCCACCCCCAGACCACTCACCCTGATGTGTTGTTCAGGGACAGGTGAGAATGGTCTTCAATGTGGGCGTGAACAAAGCAAAAAGCATCCTCCAACCTAGCCCAGGTTATTCAGAACCTGTTTCCAGCCTCATAATACAACAAGCAGCTACTGGGCAAACACACAAAGCTAAAAAAAAAAGCCCAGGATCAATAAAAAGATTTTTGTTTTTTAAACTGATAAGATACGGATCAAGTTTTAAATACAGAAAACAATGAATTAATTTATTCAATTCTGGTCTAAACTAGAAAAATAAACAGACAAACACATATAGCACTTAGTTACAGTGAATCAATGCATATATTATATTTCTAATGGTATTGTTTTTCCATGTGAACATGTGAGAAGTACAATGTCCTCATGTAATGTCTCAGGTCAGAGGCCATTGTGACTACCACCCTGACCCAGTGTTGCAAAATTGCAACACAACAGGCTCAAAATCAGTTTTGATGAATGATTTCCACAATAACTTAACATCTACATCTACATTATAATAAACACATAAAAAATATTTCAGGTAATTTACTTACTTGAATCTCGACAAATCCAGGCCAGTGAAACAAGGAGATGAGCTCCGAGGAAAGTTCACAAGTAGTGTGAGTTCATGGTCAGATGACCAGACCTATAAACACCTATTCTATCCAATAGCATTGCGAGGATAAACAATAGGACCTGCTGACTATGTAAATGTGGTCTTTAGGGATCTTCTTTTAGGATGGCTAAAAGTGATGTTGCAGTTTTATAACATTACTTTTTGCACAATTTACACACTTTTTTGCACTATTTTTATTTTAATCCTCACAGGGCTAAAGGGATCTCGGCGTACATGATGGAGGACAAAATGCTCAAAAGTTAGACATATGAAGTCTTTTTTAGTATCAAATTCATTCTTCCATGGACAGTGTTTTCTTGCTGAGCTCCTAAAAACAATATTACTTTGGAAAATATCTTCTTGATTTTGTCTAACTCAGACTGCTGAAGCCTCATATAGGCAGCCATAATCAAAGGTGTTTATAGTTGACTGTAAGAAAGCCCACAACACGACCAGTGGTGCTTCTCCTATGTCAAAATGTCTTCCATTAAAAAGTCTGTATAGTAGGCTATACCTGACCCTTGCTCTCTTGTTAAGAATAATTCACATCTGCTGCTGCAAACAACAGCAACATACCACTGTAAAAGCCCAGTTACTATTACATGAGACTTTTCTGTTAAAGAGCCTTGATTTTATATCAAGCCACTGTCTTAATAATTTCACAAACGTGCATTGACTGCTTGGTGAAATCTCTTTTCAAACTCTCACAAGATGCTTTATTATTTTCACAATTCTAAATACAATTGTCAAACTTACTTAATAGGGTAACAGGTACAATAACAGTCAAAGGTAATAGCAATATCAAAGGTTTTCTTTATATATGTGACCATTCTGATGTGATGGTTTTGGTTTGTTGGTCAGGTCAGTTGCATAAATGATCAAGATTTCCTCTATCTCCAGAGGTGATTCAGTTTCCTGTTTTAGCTTTGGCACCGACCGACTTTTTGCGCTGAGTCAGTGGGGGGCAAGCCGGGGGGAGTGGCTTGAGGCTATGGTACGGCTTATTTCCTGCTAAGGAGCGAGCTGGATCTCTGGGTAGAAATCGAGAGCTCACGCCCTTCGAGGAGGCCAGTGTCTCTGATTTGGCTCGTGGGCCGATGATGACGGGAGCACATGTTTTAGGGATGATGGTGGTCATGGTCCGAGTCAGGACTCTCCCTCTTCTGGACGCCAGTGAAAGAGCTACTGGAGGCTTCTGTTTCTTGTCTGCACCTTTGCTCTCCTGTTGCTCTTTGAGATGTGTGTGTGTTTGACTGTGGGATTGCCAGCTCCTCATCTTACACTCCAAGTCTTTCAGAGCCTTCACAGTGTAGTCCTGCATTTCTTTACGCGCCTGTGAAATCTGCTCCTCAAACTCATCCCTCAAGGCTTTTTTACTAGCCTCAAGCTTTTCCTCAAAACGTGCACACAGCTCCTGCTCTTTCAGATCCGTCTCATCTTTGCTCTCATCTGTCGACATCTCTGCTTGCCTCTTCTCTTCACTGTTGACATCTTCGCCCTTAGGTTCACTGTTCACCTGTGCCATCTCCATTTCCCTGTCTTTGACTCTTTTCACTAGCTCCAGTATGCTGCTCTTCGGAGCCTTCGCACCCACTTGTGATCTGATGTGCTGACGTACCTGCTGGAGAACAGAGTGCATCTTGGCTTGTGTCTCCTTTTCATGCGAGCATTGATTATCCAGAGTGACAGAAGAGATCTGCTCCTCCACTGTAGCAGCCTCAGCGCCCCGCTGTTGCTCCTGTTCTTCACCGTTCACCAGTATCTGTGGATTTGTTTCAGAAGATAATTCACTCATTTTTGCTCCTTGTCTCGACAGCTGTATCTTGAACTGAGATACTACAATTATGTGAGAAGTGCTGACGTGGGAAGGACCTAATTGACTGAGGTGTGTGTCCTTAGGGAGACTGAACATCAGGGGATTTAGGCCTCCAGTCTCGTGTAATGCAGTGTAATGTATAAGGAAAACACTGGTGGTGCAACAGCAATGAATGCAAGTTAAACCAGTTAAATGACCAAATCTATCAACATTCAGAATTTACAGGCAGATGAGATTAAACGGCTGGAATAAGTTCTCTCTGGTAAAGCAGCACTCAAGTGTAATGTCAATGTAACTCGAGTGGCACTTAAACCACAACAACAAACTACACCTCCCATATCACTCTATTAAATTATAACAGCTACAGTTAAGAAACAAATCTGTTGTGTGTAGTTGTTTCCCATGACAACAGCAGGCCTCCTGGTAACAGCAGCATGAAAAACAAAGATCCTCGGGGAGAGTCGCAGCAGCAGCACCGAGGGGTGGGCTCCGAATTCTCATTAGCAGTTAGTGAGCTGTTACTGGAATGTAGAAAACTGTAACACTGACGTAAGGCTGTTCATCAATATGTGCAACTTAACATGTTATCAAAAATAGATTTCATAAGGATGCTGATATAATCACAGATTCCTGCTGATTGGGACAAAAAACAAAATAATAAATAAATAACTAAATGAGCAAAAACTAAAGAGGCATCATTAAAATGATGTGTTATTATAATGTACTATTAATATATTATACACATTCATTTTTATCTAAAACTGCAATTTAACAACAAGATACTGTCTTTGAGTCTGTAAGTCAGGGGGGTGGGTCTTGGTTCTGTGCCTGTTACTGCAGAAGGTCACAGTGGGGATGTGTGTATCCTAGTGTGTGTGTGTGTGTGTGTGTGTGTGTGTGTGTGTGTGAGTGTGTGTGTGTGTGCGTGCGTGCGTGCGTGCGTGTGTGTGTGTGTGTGTGTGTGTGTGTGTGTGTGTGCGTGCGTGCGTGTGTGTGTGTGTGTGTGTGTGTGTGAGTGTGTGCGTGCGTGCGTGCGTGTGTGTGTGTGTGTGTGTGTGTGTGCACGTGTGTGTGTGTGTGCTTGCGTGCGCATGTAGTGCAGTCTTGTCTCAGACGGCTTGAAGGTTGTTCTGATTGTTTCCTTGCACCATAAAGTAAAGTTTTAGGGCAGAGATAATTGATGAATGCTCTGTCCTTGTAGAAATCTCAACTCTTTTGTGTTGTGGGGTCACAGCTGGCAGGTTCTGCCGTATCTGTGATTGCATCTGTGTGTTGCAGGATTCTTTTAGGGAAAGAGAGTGTGGTTGTTTGGTGTTGAGACTGAAGATAAAAGTCTTTTCCTGTTTGGACTGTGGTTTAAGAGCAGTTTGATTTAATTAGTCTTCTCTTCACACCAACGACTATCCTTCACAGTTATAGAATTTGAAATGAGCATTCAGAGTATTTATTGATCAGTTTGATTTTGACAGTTTTTCTTGAGATGTTTGTATGGCTGAATACCATTTTCACAAACATTATTACAGGATAACCTTTTCTCAACAATAGTCTTTATAACTGGAGTAAATCACAATTAAGGAATACTCCAGAAACATTTTGAGGATGATTGATGAGGATGAGGGTATTTCAAGGGGTTCACTTAGCTCAACACCACTGAGCCAATGAGAGTCCTGCATGAGTGAGCCTCCTCTCGCCACTAAACGCTAACATATGGGCTTTCTTCTTCTTCTTCTTCTTCTTCTTCTGGAAGAATGCAGCTGTAAATCTAAACCTGTTTTTACAAACAGTTTTTGGTGTCACTTTGCAGATAAAAAGTCAGGATTTATTCATATCTAAATCTTTATGATGCATTATGGAGCAGGGAAAAAAATATTTTTTTAATTTGCAAACTTAAATCTACCTCAAGTCTCTAGACAGACATATTTCTTAATATTGTAATTTATTGTAAGCATCACAGTCAGTGACATTAAACTGAATTCATTAATTGAATGAATTAAGTGATAATAGGACCTGTGGTATGTTGACATGTTTTCCCCAAGTAATCATTGTATAACAGCAAAAGCGCACCAAGCATCAGTACTCTCCCTCCTCCTCCTCCTCCTCCTCCTCGTCTTCCTCCACTACCCCCTCCTCACTGGTGGGCGTTGATTTAGAAACTTCCCTCTCAGCTTTTAAATTCAGAGGTTCATTGTGGATTTCACTCTGACAATCAGTCAAGTCACAGGGCGCAAGATGGTAAGTTACCAGTTACTGTTGTATAATTTTAGTCGGCTTGTTTACACTATGAGATTCATTATTACGTGTCACCTTTACATTTAAAAAGACATAAGAATGTTTGTCAGTGTATTTTTTGCATGGCTATTCGTTTTCATAGTAATATAATGACTTTGTGACATGCTCTTGGATTATAGACAACATACACAGACAAAGGCGAAAAGGTAGGTAACCTAATCATATATGTTTCCCTGAACAGATGTTATTAAATAACTGCCGCTGTTAATGATCAGAGGACACTAAAACAAAGGTTTTAATGTCATGTCACCAATCCAACGTTTGTTAGAGATCATTTCGCTTGAGACACTTCACTATGTGATTTAACTAATTACAACAAAAGCCTAAAAACGAAATCCATCAGTGACTAATCTATTAAATCATTACGTCTTCTTGTGTTTAGCATGAGCAGGGCAGGTTCCTCTGCTTTGATCACTTAACATTCTGGGTTGGAAATGCAAAACAGGTAAGTTAACTCATACCTGCTCACTCTCCACTTTTTTGGGTACATGATGTTTTTTTTCTGACCAACTTTTCTCACAGATGAAGGTGTAGACTACACACTCAGCCAGGCTATTGGCTCTCCAGAGGGGTGGAGGGGACACAGCATGCAATACCCCAGACCTCATACTAATTTTCCCACCTTCAAGTAGCACAGCAAAAAACTGTCAGTTAAAGCTCCCTAGTCACCAGGAGATGGCGCTATCAGACAGTTTAAAGCCAACCTTTTGTAGTCATTCTTAATTATGGTTTAGCATGGAAATGAAACATCTCCTGTGATGACTGTCTTCAACAGGCTGCATCGTATTACTGCAACAAGCTGGGGTTTGAACCTTTGGCTTACCAGGGTCTGGAGACAGGCAGCCGTGAAGTGGTGTCCCATGCAGTCAAACAAGGAAAGGTAAAGACCCGTCAGCGCTTTAAGCCTGGAAGGACACAGCGGGAAAATGAGAAGCTTTCCTGTAGTACAACAAAACAAAAATGAGAAACACTGTTTTTATACTGATTATACTGTCAATATATAGATATGAAAAGGTCCAGATTTGAGCTCTGTACTGAGTAAATTAAATGATTCATGCGGGAAAGATTCACTTTTAACATGTTAACGTTTTCACTTTGTATTTGACAGATCATTTATGTGTTCTCATCTGCCCTCAATCCTGGAAACAAAGGTACGTCATTGATCAGGGGCTGGGTTCATAATATGATTTGATGATTATGATTTGATGATAATATGATGAGGAATTTTAAGCCAAGAATAAGAAAAAATATTATTTATTTTCACTCACCTTAATTTTGTGAGCCATTTTTTTAGCAATTACAAAGAAAGAGTGACACAGTTTACAGGAGTAATAAATGCATTGGTTTGCCACAACAAAAAGAGGAGCTGCTATGATGCAATTCACTGTTCATGTACCTATTTTGAGAAATGGGCCACTGAACTTTATCACTTTTTCTCACGTGTGATGAATTTATTCTTCCCTATTTTGTTTAACCTTTCTGTTTTTTTTTACAAATGACCTTTCACCCTTTCAAGGCTTGTGTTCTCTGATACTTAAATTGTGATTACAGGCTAATAAAAATACACATTTTCATACCTCACATAAATTTACTGATACCTTAATGGTCTGCTAGAAGAACACTGAGCTCCCATAATTATCAGTAAAAACAACTGAAGAAGGAAGAATTGTGCAAAACATTTCCCGACAAATACTGAAATACTTGGCCAAATCAAGAAGAGACTATGTTTGGCTTTTTCTCAGAGATGGGAGATCATTTGGTGAAGCATGGCGATGGAGTGAAGGATGTTGCATTTACAGTGGAGGACTGTGACCTCCTCGTGCAGGTAATGCTTCAGGTTTTATTTGGCAGGTTCATTCTCAGCTACTTAGTAACACTACATTCACTTTTGAGACTACACTGAATCGCTGGCACTGAATTCTATTAGATGAATGCTTCTGCTTTCAATGCACTCACATTTTCTCTACTCGCAGAAAGCCCGTGAGCGAGGTGCAGTTATTGTAAAAGAGCCTCGCACTCTGGAGGACAAGTACGGTAAAGTCAGGCTGGCCGTGCTTCAAACGGTAATAGAAACCTATGAATTTACATTGAACATTTCAGTTGCTATTTCAATTTAGCACTATGTAATGAGGCGACTTGGTTTTGTTCGCTGCAGTACGGTGACACCACACACACATTTGTGGAGAGGACAGGATACAGTGGGTTGTTTCTGCCGGGATTCCAACCCTCTCTGTTCAAGGACCCTTTATTAGCCAAACTGTGAGTAAACACAAGTTATTCTGGTGTTGCTACACTTATAAGATGATAAAGTGCCTGTTTCCATTTGAATGCCAACTAATGAATGATGTGTTTGTGTGGTTTTGCTTTCGTCCTTGCACACAGGCCAAGTGGAAAACTGAACTTTATTGATCACGTTGTGGGAAACCAACCAGACGATGAGATGGTTCCAGTAGTGGAATGGTAATGGACTTAAAGCGAGTCTAAAACATGCAACAACAAAACTGCTGTTCATGCCTCTGTATTGTGATGCAGTTTACAACAGTAACAGTGGTGGTGGTTAGGAGGACTGGGTTGGGGGGTGGGGGTGGAGTCAAAGGCTGTCTGATTCTTACATAACTCTTTTTTTTAGCATGACTGGAGGATCAGCGTGACTTTGCACTTTTTAATTTGGGTCTCCAGTGGCCCTCCACATCTGGATTTTGTTGTTAACCCATCATAGGCATTTAGGCACGAAAAGGCAGGGAAAGGCAGTTCTCTGAATGAGCAAGCTCATTGGTTGATCCTGTAAAGAGGGGTGTAACATGACCCTGGAGGTTTTCACATGTGAACCTCATGGAGCCAGCTCAGTTGTCACTCATTCATGTTTAGCAGGCTGCAATTCTGTAATTCTGGTTCTATGGTTGAATCAATTCAAGACACCAGTGAAAAGCAGAAACACTAAGCATTTCAGATTATGTAACATACGGTAAATATACGTTTACACCACAGGTGTTTGACCCAGCATGATGTTTGTCTGCTCTCTGGTTCACGATCTTACAGGTATCAGAGGAACCTTCTTTTTCACCGCTTCTGGTCAGTGGATGACAAGCAGCTTCAGACAGAGTTTAGTGCCCTGCGCTCCATCGTAGTGGCAAACTACGAGGAGACTGTGAAGATGCCCATCAACGAGCCTGCCATGGGGAACAGAAAGTCTCAGATCCAGGCATGTTCCTCACACTTTAAACAATATGTGGACTAGACACAACTTATTTGTAAAATCATTTTTAAACAGCAAGTATCTTTTCTCTATGTTTGCACTTACAGGAGTACGTGGAGTACTATGGAGGTCCAGGAGTGCAACATATAGCCATGAACACATCAGATATCATCACTGCGGTAAGTCCATGAAACGCTCTCTTTGGCTTTGTATGTGGATGCAGTGGCAACAGTAATGATCAGATGAATCCCGTCTGTGCAGATTCGTAACCTAAAGGAGCGTGGGATGGAGTTCATGTCTGTGCCGGACACCTACTACGACCAGCTCAGGGAGAGGTTGAAAGAGTCAAAGGTCAAAATCACAGAGGACCTGAATGTCCTGCAGGTCAGAGCTATTGTCATATGTTAACATACTTGGAGGAACAATGCTGTGTCAAACCTTAAGACAAGTGAATTTACTTTCTAATCAGTGATTTTAAAAGCAAAATGTGCACATACTACTTTTCAACAACCTCATGGAGAAACTCCTCCCGAGAGACAAATATTATCTTGTCACCTTGTTCATATACAGGAGCTGAAGATCCTGGTGGACTACGACGACAATGGCTATTTACTTCAAATCTTCACCAAGCCAGTTCAGGATCGCCCCACGGTGTTCTTGGAAGTCATTCAGAGAAACAACCACCAGGTGAGGGCGCCGCTGGATAGATGAACTCTTTTACAGAGGGAGACACGTTTTACATTTTACAGGACATTCAGTGTCTTGACAAGACAATATCTGTTCTAGGTGAAGAATAGCGGTAATTTAAACATATGATTTGTCCACAGGGCTTTGGCGCAGGAAACTTCAAATCTCTTTTTGAGGCCATTGAAGGCGATCAACACGCCAGAGGAAATCTGACTATCCTTACACCAAATGGAGTTTCCAAGAACATGTGAAGCCAACGTTATATTCACGTTTTACCTCTGAAAAATCTCAACATCTATTAATGAAAATACACTGTCCATCGAGGGTCCTGTTTACTTCCTAAGAGTATTATACTGATAATGTGCCACATCAACGTTCTGATATTGCGATAGACAGTAAGAGTGCACACGCACACGTTTATTGATGCTTTTATGCTTTGATATTTTTGTTACTTGCATGTTTTATTAGTATTAAGAGTTTATTACTTCATTACTAAGAAGAGTACATCACAGCTTAACATTCATAATGCCACGCTTTCTTATTAAAAAATATTAAAAACACAACCAATATTATTGATACAAGCTTGACTCAAGCAAAACACCATTTAAGCTCTCATAAATGAAAACATTTAACTATACATTTATGTTATCATTTGGACATTTCATTGTAGCAGAGGCCTTTAGCATGATGTTTGGTGTGCCCATTTTCCCCCTCAATGTTGGAAGACAAAAATTGCAATGTGTGAAAAATTGGTTGCAATAAACTGTAATGTACAACCGAATGTAGTGTTTTATGATGCAGCTTTTTCCACAACATTTTGTTTTAACTGCGATTATCATTCCATGTCAGACCCCTGTTGATAAAAAAAAAAAAGCAAAGCTCCAAGTGCTTGGTCCCATTCCAGTCTTAAGTGCTGTTTAGGGCAGTTTATAAAACTCATGATTGCCTGATAGCCCTTCTCCAGCATGCTGCAGTGCTTTTCTGATTTACTGTGTGAAAATGACTTTTTTGACACAGTCTGTGTTCATACTGTACAGTGCCTCAGGCAACTCTGTTCTCATGACATAATCAGGACACTTCCTTAGAGATCAGTTCAAGGAGCCGCGGCAGCTATCTGCTCCGCACAAACAAGGAATCTTTGTTTCCTCGATGGGAAACTTGTAGTCATATGTGATCTCCTCATTGATGCTTATTGGCTGCCGGGAGTATATCACTATCTTCTTCTGAGACTCCACAGTGATGATCTTAGCATAGCAGTTAGGCTGCAAGAGAAAAAAAGTAAGTGCAAACATTTTCATAAGAATGTGAAGTTATTTAGCATTTAGGATCCTATTAAACAAATGTTGATCTTATTCAGAATCACTTCAATCTCCAGCCACAGCCCTAGGAGCTCGTACTCACATTGCAGCTATGGTTGATAAACCTGGCTAAGTTCCCACATTTAGTGGCATCAATGATGGTGTCCTGATCCACCCGGAATAAATAGCTGCTTCCAATGCCTTCCTCCTCATATCTCCGCTCCCTCATGTCAGCGATGACCTAAGGAAAAAAACAACAGATACACCTATTCATGGGTTGTGTTTATCTTATAGGGTTGTTTATCACTAACACTCTTATTCACACACCTGGAAAGTACCCAGAACAACCAGAGGGTCCCAGTGGGCCACTGGGCCAATTCACAGAAACAGTCAAGGGGATAGTGGTTTGTTTACGTTCGTCTGCAGCATTTGATGGCGGAGATGCTTGCATCTATGAATTTTTCGTCATTAGTTTATGTTCGTCTCACCTGTCTGATGATTTGGCCCACGTACTCAATCACCATCTCATCCGCAGCTATAGGCTCCATGGCAAACAGCCCCCACTCATGGATGTGACTCCGGCTGAAGCAAATCCTCTTCTTTCGAAACTGATATAAGAAAAAGAAGTTAGACAAAGAGTTTCATGTCAAAATGAGAAACAAGCTCCTTCTGCTGCAGACACTGACATGACAGTTCACTCATTTCAGGTAATCATTCAAATAACTGTGCTCTACCTTGGGTGGAAATTCTGACCACAACACAGTCTGTGCATCTGGACAGACTTTTGACCCTTTTTTAAATCTATCAATCTAATATCAGAATGGCTAGATACCACCAGGGTTTAGAGAAAAAAAAAAAATATATATATATATATATATATATTTTGGTGATATAGGTAAACTGAGCCTAGCTTTGGTATTAATATTTTTCATATATGCAAATGGGGACGTGCACTTATAAAAAGCAAGTTACATACAAACATACATATCTAATGAGAGCGGTCCAGGACTTACATACTGATGAAAGACTTTATTGTTCCTAACAATATAATAAGTAGTTTGGGAATGCTAGCAGTTGTCAAGTAATTACTATCAAATTCTTTGGATTTAAAAGGTTTATATAAGCTTCTTTCAAGTGGAAAGCATGGGGGCTTTCAACTGAGTGTGCTTGTCTTTATACTAACACCTTACTTACCTTCAGCTGATTGAACCTGACCAGGTCACTATCACAGCTGAACGAGGACAGCAGGCGGCGCTGTTCAGACCTGAAGTCAGATCCAGCACGCAGCAGGGAGGTCGGTTGTTGGGCGGGGATGGACGTTCCCTGCAGGAATAAATGTTGACATTAAACACCGAATGGAATAAACCGGGCAGTGAGATCATCACAGTTTTCCCTCTTTAATACCTGAGTACTGAGCAGCCTTGTGTTGTTGAGGTATTTCATTTTGTCCTTCCTGCTGATTTTATAGAAGCCTTCGCTGCGAGCAGAGCCGGTCCTGTGATTTCGCTGCCAGGATTTGTGCTCCTCACTTTTTTCTACGAGGACTTTAGTCAGTGAGCAACAGTTAAGGATGTCAAGCACAGAACTAACAGTACAATGCAAATTTAGTATATGTGCATATATTGAATTTCCATATATGATATATTTTACACGTATGTTACGTAAATATATATCCATCCCAAAGCCTGTTAATATATTTCCAAACGCTGACACCACTTTCCTAGAATGGGGAGATAGACAAGTTTAAAATGAATGAGAAATTAATAAGAAGAAACACACATGAGCATATAGAATTTTTTATATGTATGTTGTTTAAATAAACTTGCAGATATGAATTGAATTCATATTGTTAACATATGTGGTAGTAACATATAATAACATAAAAATTCATCATAAAGATTTTTTTTAAATATGTACGTATATAAATTTTACCATAGGTTTTTCATATATGTTATAAACTTCATAACTTCATAAATCCTGAGGATGTATGGATGTGATAATAACATATCCCCTTATAGATTACATGTTTATATGGCAACATGACTCTTGTTACAGGGACATATGTGTCATATATTACTTTTCTGTATCAATCACTTACTGATTTATCAGAATTCATCATTTATTTGTAAATGAATGTTTTAATAACAGTACCTTAAGCATTTTAATGTTAGGGGTTTCAATATTTTTTCTAAAAAATCAGGATTTAAATATAACGTAATATTTTTTCCAGAGTAAATATAAAACATTATGGAATTAATCGCAGTCATTTGTGCACGATACAGTGCAACCTATAAAATAAACAAAACTATGTATACATTATCAGTTAGTTCACTTACTGTAAACTCACTCTGATCTAATTTCATTTTAAAATGAGACTCTGTTAAAAAGGATATGAGGGTGAGGTATCCAGAGAGTGTCACTGAGCCACCCAAAGCCATTATCCTGCTCGTGCAGCCTTTCATATGTACTCTGCAGCAGCCTTGCATCTTCTTCATCCAGACCCTCTTTCCAAACACTGTGAAGGATTCTCCCCTCTTCATACAGTGAACGCCACCTGTGAGGACGACTGTGGTAGGAGAGTGAACCAGTGATTCTTTTACGTGATCTCTGCTGATGGTGGTTTCTCCATCTCCTCTTTAGCCTCCTCCACTGTTTTCGCCTAGATAAGGATTTCTCCTCATCCAAAAGGCCGGGCATATTCTCCAGTCCCTGCAAGGGCTTCGCTCTCACACATGAACTGATCCACACACCCCTCCCATCATCAATGTCAGATGCGGATTCAGTAAGGCTGCATGGAGAGGACACTGTGATGGGAGAGCCTCCGAGAGAGTCGTCAAACAACAAGGAGGAGGCCACCATTGGCGTTTTCCTCCTGTGGGCGTCTGCTATTCGGGTTAAGATAATGTCTCTTCCAGGAGTCTTTGGGGCTGTTATATAAGGATTACTGGACAGGGATGGAATAGGTGGAGGACTGCTAAGAGGTGGGCACATCACTGTGCTACCGTCTAACATTGTCATCGCTCTGCCAGGTGTTGCTGGAGCTCTCCCAGAGCCTTGCTGAGGCCATCCACTTCTCTCCTCTCTGCCAGGGGTTTTAGGTATATCCTGGTAGAATAGGTATGGGGCTGCTGGGAGATCAGAGGGAGCTAGAACAAGCTCACTGCTCACTGGAGAGAGGGACAAGACTTCATCTGAGTCCTCACTTTCCAGTTCAGCCACTATGCCCTTCCCTGGTGTTTGTGGCCGTTCCACTTCCTCCACAGCAGGAGATGTTGGTTTGCTTTTTATCAGAAGGTCAGGGTCACTGTCCACCAGGCAGCCAGTCGGAGTGAGAGGCCTCAGATTTTCTATGGTTTCTAGAGACTCCACCGTCCACTCAGGGCTCTCCATCTCCACATCAAGGTCTGGCTCCACTGCTGCACAGATAAATAACAAAGAATTATTACAAAATCCTATTTACATCATTCATTCAATGGTTTTGTTAAATTATGTATAGAACATACAGCTTTTTAAAAATGTTTCAAGGGTAATCTGTGAACATTAAAATCCTGCATGCTGAATGTTCAGTCATTAGATGTACATCTGTTAATACTTTGATAGTTATTTTTATCCTCATTAGTTGCCAGAATATTTGGGAAAATCACAGGGAATTTTTGCACAGCAATTTCATAAACTTTGACCGACATGAAACATTATTGGAAAATCATGCTGCAGTCAACTAATTCGATCTACAGCATGCTGGACATATAACCTGGAAGTCCTAGAGGTGACGGAGGCTGTAGGTCCTGGGGTTCTCTTGGTTGGAGCTCCATCAAGGCATCCATGTCACAGGTGTGTTGTTGACAGGATGTGTACTGGCTCTCTTCTCTTTCCCCCCTTTGAAACGGGTCTGACCAGTCCTGCATGCACAGATCTAGCTGAGCACCAGGGGTTAGCGGGGCGGCAGAGTTAAGGGGAGGCCCAAGCTCCATTGACTCTTCATCTGACAATATCACGATACACTCGACACTCCTGTCGTCCTCGTCGTCCTTCTCCATGTCTTCATCTTCGGGACTGAGGTTAGAGGAGGACGAGTCCTCAAAGCTCTCTGAGGATAACGAGTCCGAAGAGTCAAAGTCTGACGAGTACTCGCTTTCCCCTGAGGAGCAGCTCTCTGAAAAACTATCTGTAGTTGAAAACAGAAACAAAAATATTCACTAATAGGTACGTGATTCTTCATTAACTTTCAGCGTTTCAACTAAATTACATCATGACCTACCGCCATCTGAGCACTGCGCTCCATCACTAATGTGGGAGATGACGGCTACTTGATCCTCCAAGTGTTTTTGTGCCACTGTGTTTTCTTCCTCGGGATGATTACTGTCATCATCATCATCATCATCATGATCTCTGTCACACTAAATAAAAAGTTTTCTTTTAAAAAACTGATAGCAAAGTAGAGGCACCACAATGCAATTCAGAGTTTAAAAAAATTCCTATTCACCAGGTTTTGAGGAGCATCGTCATCTGGCACAATATCCTCAGCTTTATCTGATGTCATTTCTTCATCTTGAATTGGGTTAGCCGCTTCTTTCCCTTCAACATCATCATCATCATCATCATCACTGTCAAGCTCGTGTGGTCTTGCGTGTCTGCGTTTCTGTTTCACTGTGTCATCCCCCTGTTTCACATCTAAAGCTCCATGGAAGAGAGAAACATAGCTGATCAAGCTTTAGTTGAGAATAGACAGGTGAAGAAGTTAATATATAGTATATGAGGGTCAGGAGCATTAAAAACACTGACCAGAATTTTCATGCGTAGAGGACGACACATTTTCTGTCTCTTTTATAGTAGCACTATCATCGGCTCTTTTCCTTTTTACCTGCATAACAATAAGTTATTTTACATTACATTAAATTATGTGTCTCTCAGAAGTTAAATGCTGGTGTGTTTCATAGTACACTGAGCAGAGTAGTTTACCTTGAAGGACGGTAGTGGAGGCTTTTGGCCCTGGCCACTGATGTGACTGAGGGGATTTGTTTGTTTCTTCGTCTCTTCCACACTTCCTGATCCACTTTTCAAAGGAGAAACTTGTATCTTATGAATAGAACAACAAAAATAATAAAGTTACTGAGTCCAAAAGTGTACTGCCATTAAAATGTGGCAACGGACACAGAAAATACATGTGGTTTCATTGACCAATGTGAAGAACTTACCTTTGTCTTCTTCTCCTGACAGTCCCACCAGTCCTCAAATGCCTTGAAAGCCACTCCTTCAATCATTCTACGTGTAATGTCCTTCTTAATGATTGACTTCAGCTCATCCATGAGGACTTCTAAAACTTTTTCTGCTGTGACCTTGTGAGGGTCTTCCCGCACAACCGTGTAGTCTGGTGGTGGCACAAAGGGGTTAAACCTGGGAAAAGGTGGAGCGGGCCAGGGTGGTCGAGGGAATGGTAAAGGTGCACTGCCATGCTTCGGAGGATTCCCCTTATCCAAACGGCCTTCGGGCTGCATGGGTAAAGGGTACGAGTGCATGGGAGGTGGAACAGAGGGCGGCACCATCAAAGGTGGAGGGGGTCCCAGAAAAAGGGGTGGGGGAGGAATAGAAGGAGGAGGTGGAATAGGAGGAGGAGGAATGGGTATGCGGATGTGATGGCCAGGAGGGGGGATCCAGCTTGGAGGTGGGATGGGGATGGTGCCATTTGGAAGGCGAGGGGGGACTGGTGGAATAGATGGAGGAAAGGGTGGGATGGGGAAAGGGAAAGGGGTGACTGGTGGAATGGCAGGAGGAGCTTTGGGTCTAAGGTGTTGAGAAGAAAATGACAAGGAATGAGGAAGAGAGATGTCTGTTGTTGGTGTCAGAGCTCCAGATTGTCTGTTGGTTGTTTGCTCCTCATCCTCATCTGCTGCATGATGCTCCTGAGTATGATGCAGAGAAATCTCAGTGGGTGAATTATAGCACAACAGAAACACTTTTAAATAGACAATAACTACTACTTTTCTTATTGTGATGTATGTAGAGATCTAGAGGAATTACCTTTGGAACAGATAATGACTGGAACCTTTCTGCATCTTTTTCGTTGCTTATGTGCGCCCTCCTTTCGAAATGCGTGGGATAAGATGGAGTGGGAGATAGGGAGTTTCTTTTAAGAAAAAAAACAGCTTGAGTAGTTTCATCATCTTCATTTTCGTTGAGAGATGTTAGACTGACATTCACCAGATCATTGTTGGATTGCTGGTTGCTGCCTGCAAGTGGTCCAGGAGAAATCAAAGTGCAAACAAGTGAGTCATCTGAGAGAGGGGAGTTATTAGCTGAGCAAGGTGAAGTTGGGCTGTCCTGAAAGTGCACATCAGCCTGCAAAGTCTGTCTATCAAAGTATGAGGGGTCAGTGCTCTGGCTGTTTATCAGCAAATTTTCAATGCGGGAATCCAAACTTTCTACCTCTGCTTGGGGGCTGCTGGAGAAACAGTTTACAGCAGATGGAGATAAGTCTGTTATGCATGCGTGGTCGTCAGGGGGGAAGGACGCTGCTGTCTGCTGGTCAGATGTGAAATTAATGCTCAGGATGCTGACAGAGTTACAGTTCAGAGGTAAAGTCTTAGAGGCATCAATGACGACGTCTCTGGACTCTTTACCGGGGGAAGCAAGGTTAAAGGAAGGTTCTGTATCATTGTGAGTGGAGGATTGTGCACTGTGACCCCACAGTGCAAGCTGCTGGCTGCTAGTTTGTATTTGGGTAGAGAGGGTGTGCGGTGGCTGTGGTTGGCAATGCTTCAAAATTAAGCTGACATCTGAGACTTCACCAGATCTCCTATGATACCTCGCGGGTGTGCGATGGCAGAGCTCTCGTCTTAGAGGTTTGTGAACACTATAGGTTGAAGGCTCCAACTGGAGCACCGGAGTCGCCTGAAGACTGGAGTAGCAAGAGTCCTGGGAGAGAGGAGTCGCAGACAAGCAGGGAGTGTGGGGGGTTCCCTGAGAATGTGGTGTAAGCCCAAAGCTGCAAGGCGTATCCTGCCAAATACTGGAGTAAGCTGTGTCCAGAGAGAGAGGTGTAGCAATGCTGGTGGGGCTGGAGACACTTCCCTGTCGCTGTGTGGCTGCACTGCCCTGTAGGACAAACATAATACAGAGAAAACATGAAAACAACTGGGAAATATTATCCTTAAAAAACCCATTCATTTCACAGCTGGTTTATAAATACTGAATAGACAACCACCTTGATGTTCAAACCACTACAAGCAGCTTTAAAATGTTTACCAGCAAACTGTTGATCAAGCTTTGAAGAGCTTGTTCACTGCTGCCCACTGGCAACGTCCAAGGAGTATAAAGGCCACATAAGAGGAGCTGGAGATATCGCGCCCTGTTTTCCCCTGAGGAAGGTTACATATTACAGTTAGTCAACACATTCAACTATTGCACTTTCACCATATATAAATGCAAGGTATTCCTTATATCAGCTTTACCTTTAGGATCAATTTCGACATGAATAACATTTCCCATCACTGACGTCTGATGGAGATGCTGGACAGCGCCTTTTGCAGCCCGCACTGTGTCGAAGATAACCTTTGCAATCCCTAAATGCTTCCTGTTTTTAGGATTGTAGAATATTTCCACTTCTTCAATATTCCCATATTTTTTGCACATATTAGTCAAGAAGGCCTCCCTGACATTGTCATTCAACCTGGAAAATGTCACTTCTTTGGGAGGAACAGGGCCGACATACCATTCATCAACCTGAAAAGACATAGGTGGACAACAAAAACAACTATTACTATTTTTTTTTATTATTATTTATTTATATCATTATTAGTACTAGTAGTAGTAGTATTTTATTAATTATTCATTATTACCATTATGTTGAAAAATTACCTTAAATTTAGGCACTGAAAGGTCACTCTTATGGCTTTTGCTCCACAGGCGGCAGATGCGAGGATCTCTGACAGTATCAACAGGAAACAGACCTAAGTCCTCAACCTGTTGAGGTAAACAACACCCATCCTTATAATGGGAAAGATATACGCCTGTTTGGCACAACGTTATAGCTGGAAAATATACTTAAACGCTATTATTTATAAGAGACAGACAATAAAGAGATATTTAAAAATGCTCACGGGTATGTTAAAGTATTGTCCATCATAACGGTACACTTTGTACAGTCCTTTTGTCAATGCAGGGTCAATAATCAACTTGCAACTTCTCCAGGGCTGAGGCGGCGTCTCTCTCTCAGTAGTTTGTTTTTCGCTTTCCATTACATTCGTCAAAACCTGTAAATAAAACAGATAAACACCCCTACGCTGTCATTTAGTAGCAAGGTGAAGCTGTTAGCTAGCTTACATTAGTCCTCCACCGCAGGTTAACACGCCCCGACAGGTGATGGAGAGGATCACCTGTAACGTTATCCCTCTCTAAAATATAATAGGTTGTAAAATGAAACATTATCCAATTAATCCAAGTTAAGTCTATAAAAATATTCTGTATTTCGCTCACCTGTACCAAAGTTTTATCCTTTGATGGAGCAACATTGTGGAAAAGCTGTTATGATTTTCGTTGACGTCGCCCAGGTTGGATGACAGATCCATCCGCCAGCAGACAGGGATGAAATATAGATCCTTTGGCGAGGCGGAAGAGCACACAAATTGTAAAGTTTGTACTGAAAAGAGGCGGCGTTGTAACCTAAAACAAAAGAGTTTTTCCTATGTCTGATGAGAATAACAGTGTTCAGAGATTTAAAGATTAGACAAGATAGATTTAAAATCGGAAAAAAAAACATTTATCATTAAATTAATTGTTTCTCTCCCCCTTTGAAGAGGGTTGTAAAAACTGGCCAATAGTTGACCCTAGTTACTGACCCATGGGATGAGAAGTAAGAAGCAAGAATTGTCAAAAATAAGTCTACGATCATTTGGAATGAATGTTTCAATTCGTTCATGAAAATGCACTGAAATGTAAAATGGCCCACACAGTACATATCTTGGTCACTATTCTTTGACAAAAACAAGCTTTACAGACAGTGTTATAAAGTGCAACAAAGCTCAACTACATTTAATTTAAGCTGAACTTGTCTACAAGGAGTAAGTTCATTTTCAGAGACAATATTTCTCCATTGAATTGATGCATTTCTGCAAATGCAGTTATGCAATGATCACAGCTTCAAATACACTCATATTCTCTTTGCACAGTTCCCTTTACTTTTCCTACAAGTATCACGTAGGAAACACAGTTTGTAAAACATCTAACAAAGTACAGACTTCACAGAGGTTTGATAACTGCTGACTCCATACTCAGTATAGTCACATATGAAGGACCACACCAGGTTGTTTACCTGGCATTTGCCAAAAGACAGGGGTAAAGAGAGTATATATGAAATGCAGATATGCTGTAGGTAATGTAAAGGTAAAAGTATTCACATAAGGCTGTGCATAATGTGAGTTGGGAAAATCTGCAGAGAGATTATAGTTGTCCATCTATGATGTGCTCATATGGAGAAAACAAACTGCAGAAAATATTTCATTTTCAGTGGTGTTTTTCCCTCAAATTTGGGCCTGTTGTTCATAAAAACGCATCAAAACAAGAGAAGAACTGTAAAACAGCTGGCCCAGATGTCATACAGCTGTATAGGACCAGGTCAGTGCCCACATCCTGACACCAATTAACATAACTCAATTCATACATTATTTTCATATTGTTTATATTATCTAACATATTATTTGCAATTATCTTTCCAACAAATGATCCGCAATGAGCGGATCATTTGTTTGTTGTTGATCCCTATGCAAGGTCATGTGTCTCAAATAAATTCAGTATATGGGACTTTGCACATATGTACATAATTTTTAGGCCTAATTTTGTGCACATGCTAGACCAGGTTTCTACATTAAATGCTTTATGATGTTTCTAATAAAGATGTGTTTAATCAAATTATCACACACTAACATAAATGGTGTTAGCCTATTTCAGTTTAGAAGGACTGGATGGGCTAATGGGAAACTGGCAAGAGAACATACAAGATCATCTTTTCTACTGGTGGGAGGAGTGGTCAACGTTGTAAACTTAAATATGGGTTTGAACTCTGTTCCTTTTTGTCCGGACGTCGCCATGTTGATGGAGGAAACCTGTCCAGGTAACATGAACGTGAACGTTCCATGGTCGCCCTGTTTGGTTTCCAGGTGCATCATTTGGACCACATCATCAATTTGAAAGTAAACAACCGTCCAACAATCAGAAAAAACAGGCATTTCGACTTTCACTCGAAAGTTTCGTTGAAAAGGAGAAATCCACCTGCGACTTTTTGCACCTAACGACCTACTGTCACTGACAAGAGGACTTTTTTCAAGAAAGACGTGAGATAACGTTATGTATAGTTGTTTACGGCTAACTTATGCCGTATTTATGTGTTTAGTTACAAATGAGGCGCAAATATGAACTAAAACATTCGTTATTATTATTAATTATTATTAATGATAAATAATTAATCTGTTTAATCAGTTTTCACAAGTAGATCCTGATTGAATTTTGCCATTAACATGTATTCAGTCATGTTACAATAAACTGTGTTGTGTACACTTTATTGGTGCTCCTACTTTAAGGCCTCTTTCACTAGTAACACTCACCTATTTGTGTTTACTTTAAGTACTCATGCACTTTGTCCTGGGTATAATTTGATGCATAAGTTATTTTTAGAGTTTTATTGTGAGTGTTAATGCATTGTGCTACTTCAATGATGTGATGACATTTCCATTAAGTAATTATGGTTAAACAGTTCATGGTTTGTTTATGTGATATGGAGCGTCTGAAGGTTGTATTTGTTTCCACCTTCAGATGGAGCACCGATACACCTCGACAACGGACCTCGTTCAAAGCCCCACCCAGCCAAACATCCCACGGATCATCCGCCGTAGGGTCCCAGCACCAGCCTCCAACAGTGGATCCCCACATGGCTCCCCATCTGGTTCCTCCCCTGGATCCCCACTTGGCCCCGCACCCTCACACTCTGGCTCATCCTCCCAGGCTGCTGTGACACCCACTGAGCCTCTGGCGGCGTGCCCTCCTGCAGGACCTCAGTCACCCCAGTCATCCAGTGAGCCTGGGCTGTTTGGGAGCCACCCTGAGCCGGACTGGGCGAGGAACGTCAGGCTTCTTATGGAAAGGAGGGAGCCTTATGACAGCATGGGGCGCAAGAGACCTTTTAAAAAGTTTTATTTACAGTCTGAGGCTAATCCTCAAGGTAAGTCTCAAGGTAAGCGCCATAGTTATTTCATTTGAACTGAATTTCTTTGAATAGAATGCATTTGAATCAAATGTGTCATAATTTCTTTGAATTTCTTTGAATCAATTTGATTTTAATTACTTTGAATGCATCTGAATTGAATGCATTTGAATCAGTTATCAATTTGAATTGAATTGCTTTGAATTTCTTTGAATTGAATGTCTTTGAATTAATTTGAATTTCATTGACTTCAATTGCTTTAAATTTAATTACTTTGTATCAGTTTAATCTGAATTTAATTGAGTTGCTTTGAATCTATTTCATTGATTTAATTGATTTGAATGAAATTGAATGATATTATATTGCTTTAGATTAAGGGTCAGTGCTCTGGTAAGTATGATGTTCTTGTTGCTGCACCATGACTCAGGCAGGGAATCTGCATGGAGCGAGTGTTTTCTGGGAGGGATAGCGTGAAGCTCCTCTGTGTCGGAAAAAGAAAAGGATGGCGACACCATGTCAAGGGGGTTCATATGTCTGTCGACGCCCACCCTCGACCAACAGGAGTCTCCAGTGACAGGGACTTCAGAGCAGGGGTGCTCAATAACAGTTAGGAGAGGAGAGGAGAAGAGCAGAGGATAAGAGAGGAGAGGAGCGGAGGAGTGGAGGAAGAGAGGAGAACAGAGGAGGAGAGGAGGAGAGAAGAGGAGTGAAGGAGAGGAGTGGAGGAGAGGAGAGAAGGAGGGAGGGCAACATGATGTGTTAACCCTCTCATGTAAAGGTAAATATTTCATGTTATTATCAGATTTTATGCAGTGATGAATTAAACATCTTTTGACCTGATTTCTAAAGTTTTTAACTACAATCTGCTTGTGTTTAATTTTCCTTTTAGAGGGATGATGGGAGAGGAGAGGAGGAGAGGAGAGGAGGTGGGAGGGAATATGACATGTGAACCCTCTTTCAGTTTATCTGATGTTTTTACCAGGTTTTATGAAGTTTAGTTTTCTGTTGTTCTGTTCTTAAGATATTTGAAGTTTTTAACTATTACTCCCTTTTATCTGCCTTTTATTTTTATAGAGACAAGAAACAACTAAAGAACTGAGGAAAAAAGACATTATAATGAGATGAGAAAAAGCGAGAGGAGAAGAGAGGAGAGGAGGAGGGAGGGCAACATGAAGAGTGAACCTTCTCATGTAAAGGTAAATATTTCATGTTATTATCAGATTTTATGCAGTGATCAATTAAACCCCCTTTTACCTGATCTCTACAGTTTTTAACTACAATCTGCTTGTGTTTAATTTTCCTTTTAGAGGGATGATGGGAGAGGAGAGGAGAGGAGGGGAGGAGAGGAGGAGAGGAGAGGAGAGGAGGTGGGAGGGAATATGACGTGTGAACCCTCTCAGTCAAAAAGGTAAATATCAGTTTATCTGATGTTTTTACCAGATTTTATAAAGTTCAGATTTCTCTTGATCTGTTCATAAGTTATTTGACGTTTTTAACTATTACTCCCTTTTATCTGCCTTTTATTTTTACAGAGGAGAAACAACTAAAGAAGAAAAGACGTGAAGAGAAGAAGAAAAAATACATTTTAATGAGATGAGAAAAAAAGGAGAGGAGAGGAGAGGAGGTAGGAGGGCAACATGACGTGAATTCTCTCAGTCAACGCGGTAAATATCAGTTGATTTCATATATACATTAAATGATACTTGTGAATAATCAATTTGATCACTGTTATTCTCTGAGGATTTAACTATTATTCTCCCTTGTCTGTATTTGTTTTTTTCAGTAAGAGGAGAGAAGAAGACACAATTAAAGAAGAAAGAGAGACTGAAGAGATGAGAAAAGAAAAGGACAAAAAGGAGAGCGGATGAATGAAATGAAATATCAAATATGACTGTCAATAAAAATGAATGAAAAGTTGCATTTCATCAAATTGCCACAAACTAACACGAATGGTATTATTCCATCTCAGCAGGACTGGATATGCTAATGGGACCTTGGAGGCAAAACAACATACAAGATAAGTTTTTGAATTTTTTTACCAGATTTGACCAGTTTATATATC